>NC_085864.1:7064370-7191870 GCF_034702125.1 Engraulis encrasicolus | reverse complement strand
GCTGGGATGAAATGTTAGCCGAAGGGTTGTACGAGTCACCTTCCGATGCCCTTGAGCTACAGGCGGCCTGACATCATCCAAGCAAAGGGTGCAGTGTGGTTATACCTCACACCCGCACACCAGAGACCCTAAAGACCTCTGACTCCATATGTTGTACTTTTTCGGGAGGAAGAAAGCTCAACTATCGCCATATATCTAGATGACTGGCAGACGAGTAAAATAACTGCAGGACTGAACACCACACCAACGTCATACATGTCTCCCAAGACTTCATTATAGCTCGCATTAGTTACTGAAAGTGACACTTCATATCCTGACCGGTAGCTTTTTAAATTATGTTGTCACCATGGCTCTAAATTAACACCTGCCAACCGGCCAAATTTGCTGGTGAATATTCAGTTTGGCTAGTAGAAAATACCAACTTACTAGTACTTTGACTGGTAGTATGTGTGTGTGTGTGGCTAGGATTTAACATCTACTAGCCAAATTGGGTATGCCTATAGCCAAATTGGCTAGTGGTGAAAAAAGCTAATTCATAGCCCTGGCTGTCTCTTCTCATGAGTCTAACTGCTGTCTGGGTTAACCGGCCCAGAAATGTGTTGCTTCCAGGTCAGTGAGTAGATATATCAAGCTCGCTACTCATACGGGCACTACTAGGCTGTTTTGACAAGTGACGGTTATTTTCATATGCAACCCTTCGGGGCAACCACCGCAGACATTCTGCACATCTGGGTCAAATGCATGTTCGCATAACCACGAAGAGGAAAAAAAAAGATTGTGAACTTGCACATAGAGAAAATGTAAACTATATTGGTGACATAATATAGAATTCAATATCCCGATGTACAATAACATAAAATAACATAACAGCAGTACATAACAGCAATAATATTCAAATTGATTTCAAATTCCATCTCAACTGTGTAAAATGTCCTCCAGCTAAAGCTGGCAACCAAACTTGCCAATAATCTTAGCTACACCTGCTACTGTTGTTTTAATTTTGTTTGCTTACATCACCCTTCTAATCTGTGCAGGATCTCAAAGTAGCACTTTTTCTGTCTTCCATGACAAGACACCTAACAATCTTCTTCGTCTTCAACATTTACAAACTGCTGTAATTGCGAGCTCATAAGACCAGGGACACAGCACAACAAAACTCAGGAGTGTGTGTTGCCAAGTTTCCACATGACTTTTATGTTTTGTGTATCTCCATCCAGGGCGCGCGCACACACACACACACACACACACACAAATACCTCTTAATGTATGTCCTCCACAAGTCTTCTGTTGTCCAGTCTTGCACTTTAAATGTCTGTATGAGCACTGTCTATGTCCATACTGTCTTAAGTCCATGTATAAGTACTGTCTATGTCTATACTGTCTATGTCCTTACCTTAATTAGTCTATGTCTGTATGGGAAAGCAAGAAATGTAATTTCAAATTCTTTGTATGACCAGTGCATGTAAAGAAATTGACAATAAAAACCTACTTGACACACACACACACACACACACACACACACACACACACACACACACACACACACACACACACACACACACACACACACACACACACACACACACACACACACACACACCTCTACTGCACTGTATACTGCACTGGCTCTGCAGTAACAGCTGCTGTTTTTATTACCTGGATGATGGAAGGGGAACACACAGGAGAGATTAGCTAAATCAAAAACCCAGATACCCTCACAGACCGCGCGCACACACACACACACACACACACACACACACACACACACACACACACACACACACACACACACAAACACACGCACACACACACACACACAGGCACAGAGAGAGCGAGAGAGAGAGAGAGAGAGAGAGAGAGAGAGAGAGAGAGAGAGAGAGAGAGAGAGAGACAAACACAAACACAAACGCAAACACAGACGCATAGAAACAGAAACACACATACACACACACGCACACACACCGGCTAAGCCAAGGGGAGACTCCCGTCCCGCATCCTCCAGAAGATCCCTGTGCAGCAAGGCATGATCCGACCAGATCTGTCTCTTTGCAGTTTGCACACGTCATTGCACCGAGCTCCAGTGTGTGTGTGTGTGTGTGTGTGTGTGTGTGTGTGTGTGTGTGTGTGTTGTGAGCGGTGCTGATCACAGTCTTCTGAGAGTCTGCAGCCCTTTAATTTTCAGAGCCCCCCCGACACACACACACACACACACACACACACACACACACACACACACACACACACACACACACACACACACACACACACACACACACACACACACACCACCACCACCACACACCCCTGCGCCCTGTTCCTCCCTGATAGCACTGAAGTCACACACTCTGCCCTCCAGCCATACTTTTCCCCACACTGGAGACGAGCAAATGCAGGCGTGCACCATGTGACAAAAAAACTGTGTGTGTGTGTGTGTGTGTGTGTGTGTGTGTGTGTGTGTGTGTGTGTGTGTGTGTGTGTGTGTGTGTGTGTGTGTGTGTGTGTGTGTGTGTGTGTGTGTGTGTGTGTGCGCGCGTGCGCATGTTGTACCGTCACAAAAAGGAATTCAGAAACAACAGGGAAGAATTTGGAGTCGAAACGACGAAGACCGACTGAGGGAAATATTCGCATAATTGGAATAGACAGATTACGGTACACCACCTTGGTTTTGGTTTCCGAGACCTTGTTATTGTCTAGTCTAGATTTGCAACAAGGGACAACAACAGACAGCACTTGGGAGCGAAAAGAAAAGAATGAAAGAAAAGAGAGAAGAGAGAGAAAAATACTGCAAACAAACAGGAGTGCACGGTGTGTGGTTATCCACACGGCTCCTCTGCCTTCTCATCACAAGCGCGGTGGCGTTAACACATCACTCAGTGCTGTTGGCAAGCAACTATTCCAGGAATGACCACCACACACTCGTAAAGAAGCGGCAACTCAGATAACTTAAAACACAATAGCTATTAGCAGGGAAGTCGACAGGGTGGGGCTAACGGGTTCAGTTGTTCCGGGCCCAGGGAGAGAGTGAGGTTCCAGAAATGTGTCTCCAGTGCATTGTATGTATGGCTCTACTTTTTTTTCACCACCAACCAAAATGGTTAGATGCTGCTCTTGCTAACCAAACACACACTTACCATCAGTCAGAGTCTAGTAAGCTAGTAAGTTTTATTTATTCTACCAGCCAAACTGAATTTTCACCAGCTTTTGGCTAGTTGTCAGGTGTTAATTTAGAGACCTGATTGTATGTATTGGTTGTGGATGGGGGGCTTCTAGGTTGCTTTGTCCCAGGCCTGACCAAAGCGGTCAGCGGCCCTGGCTATAAGGTAGAGACGGAGACAGGCGTGCTGGGTTGTTGGGGTTGTGGGGGAGGTGTAGATGGGGGGGGGGGGGTAACCATGTTCAAACAATGCAGGTTCCCACTTGTCACAATAGCTGATCCCCACAGGTGGCTGTAGGGAGTTTGCTCCTATAATGGGGTATGGGTATTAGCAGTGAGTAGGTGCAAACGGGGATGTTGTTTACACGAATAAAGAAGTGATATAGTTCGTTTGAAAACAGGAAACACACTCGCAGATCACTTGCCTGCCATGCACGGTTGGTTCCCATAGCAACCAGAGTCAAAACGAACAAACTAACTCAGATGAACTTCCTTTTTGCCCGACACAGAAACCTTCAATCCCCTTCCCTTCTCGTCGACTTATTTCTGTCTTGCTCATCTTTAAGGAACTGATCTGGCTAAGAGCATTTTTGGCCTTGTGCATGCTACTTGTCTGTGATCGTAGCCTACAAGCTTAAGAGTATTACCACTCGTCCCAAGAAGAGAATCACAAGCAAAGCTTTGTGGTTGTGATTATTGCGCTGTCTAATTAGATGAAGATTATGGGGAGAGGGGCAAACCTAGTGCATGTTGCAATTAAATACAAACTAGACGATGCTTCTGTGAAAGAAGCCATTGTGCCAAAAAAAAAAAATCAAAGCTGGAAAATCGTAAGCCTAATGTTTGCTGACAACAAAGATTTGTTTTTGCAGCATCATCTGTATTTGAACAGAAGTTTCTGTTTTGGGACGCCATGCTCACTCACTCAAAGCCGGGAGTTCTGTTGCCGTGGTTCTCACCCCCTCTCTACCACCACCACCACTTGATCATTATGGGATACACACAGCTGAGGCCAGGGGTTCCAACCTCCTGCCCCGCTAAGCCATGGACGCCGGGGACCATTTCCATAACTATGGAAACCACCAGATGATCAAATTCGACAGACAGGCAGCCCCCCACCCCCACCCCCGTCCCAAACACACACACACACCACCTCACCCCCCAACCCCAATCCGCCCTCAGCCCATTCACACCACCAGCACAAGCCTGGGACATACCAAATGGATTCCACCCCCCATCCCCATCCCCTAACCCCCCATCTCCCCCCTCCTCCTCCTCTTTTCCCTTGCCTTCTAAAGTCCTTCAACGCCCCCCCCCCCCCTCTTCTCTCCCACCAGGACATGCTTTGGGGAATCTCCTTGACTTTGACCACCTCGCTTATTTGCAATTCATCATCTCCCTTTCACGGCTCCACAATGGCCCCCACACTCTTGGCACATTGGCATTACAATGACACGCTCGCACACGCACACACAAACACCATCTCACACACAAAAGTCACAGGCAAGCACACACAAAAAACACAGTCTCACACACGTCACACACACAGGCACGTACACATTCAGTTTCACACACAAAGTCACAAACACACACACACACACAAACAAAGTCTGTCACACAAAGTCACATGCACACACACACTCACACAAACACAGGCTCTATTTGTATTGTCTTACACTGTCTGCGAGTATGACTCTTGCAGCATTTGCATCTATCCTTATGTGACTGCAAATTACAATAACACACTGAGAAAAAGCCCTTATTGAATCACTGCCTTGCTAAACCTCCACACACACACACAGACACACACACCTCAGTGTATTACCACAGAGTAGTCACAAAGTTTCACAGAAAGCAGAAAAGACAGATACAATAGCTGAATAGTTTGCACTGAGACAGATTTTTTTTACCACAAAAACGACCACAGTTTCCTTGAAAAAAGAGAGGGAAAACACCCTTTTATCTCGTCTCTTAACACCTCTTTGGACTCGGGAGAATGAGGGGTTGTGAAGCCAAGGGGACCATTTGTTTGAGACACTATACTGGCTCACTGACACAGCAAAAGGAGAGAGCAAGAGGCTACCGCAGTATGAAAGAGAACGATACACACAGCTGACACAAACCATAGACAGGACAGAGAAGAAGAAGAAGAAGAAGAAGAAGAAGAAGAAGAAGAAGAAGAAGAAGAAGAAGAAGAAGAAGAAGAAGAAGAAGAAGAAGAAAATGACTAAGATCTTACCTTTGTAACGTTTGCTCAGTGGTGCTTCCTTCCCAGAGCTATAAGAGATATCCACATGTGGGTCCAAAAGTATGGAGAATCTGTATCCTCATGCTGGTGTGTCCATGCATGCGCTGAGCAGATCAGATCAGAGCAGAGCAGCCGAGACGAGCGCAGGTCCTCTCCCTCACACTACTCCACTGCACACTGGCTGAGCCGCGTCCAGGCACGGAGGATGAGTTCAGGAACTGAGGGAAGAGAGGGGTGTGTGCTTGTTAGTGATCTCTCTCTCTCTCCTTCTCTCGCTCGCTCTCCCTCCAGCCCACTCCTTCAGCTGGTCTCTGTCACCCCTCTTCTTTTCTTTTACCGCATGCAACCATACATACTTTCTTCAATGTGTAATTCCACCTCTTTTGAAGAATATTCATGAAAATAGTAAAATACCATAAACTAATACAAGTGGTTTCCAGCAGGCATGTGTATGTGTGTGTGTGTGTGTGTGCCTTCCTCTGCTGCAGACAGACCTCCAGCTCATCTGCAATTTAATTGCCTCCTCAACAGTCCAACCAGTGGGAGGGAGAACAAAAACACCTCCCAGTTACCCCTCCCCGTTTACACACCTTTGAAGAGGAGCCCAGCCCCCTGCCTGTCTCACGCATGCACGCACGCACGCACGCTCTCACACACACACACACACACACACACACACACACACACACACACACACACACACACACACACACACACACACACACACACACACACACACACACACACACACAGGGAAGGTGACAGTGGGGGACACAGGTGTCTGTTGTCCCGGGCCCAGGGAGAAAGGGGCCCCAGAAATGGGTTCTCATTACACTGTATGTATTGGGTGTGGGGGGGACATTCAGATGACTTTGTCCTGGGCCCAGGACAAAGCTGTCAGCGGCCCTGCGCGTACACACACACACGGCTTGTAAATCTGATATTGGCTGTTACCAACTCTCTCCATTGATTCAAACCAAAACAAGCAAACAGGGCACTAATAGCTTAGGGGTCTATATTTGGTTATCTGTCATCTCCTTTCCCCTCATAAATTCAGGCTCTGCAGACACAGCCAACTAGGATAGCCTATGCAGGTCAAATGTGCCTCTGAAAAATAACACCGATTAAAACAGCGAGGACATTCACTAAAATAGAGCTGCTGTTTTTTGTGTTTAAAGAGGGATGTAACCTATTAGCAGTTCCACGCAAAAAAACACTAAAATAGGAACTGTGAATGGAGATGAGGCTCAAGTATTGTTGTCATAGCACCGGTGATGTCGGCAGAGACCTACGTCAATGATGACAGCCCTATTCATTTTGAGAGACGCGCAAAAAAGAAGAGAGAGAGAGAGACAGAGAGACAGGGAGACTGGGAGAGAGAGAGAGAGAGGCGGAGGGGCGTGCACCACGCACCGCGTCTACTTTGCTGTGCTGTGCTGTGTTATCTGCTTGCCTCGATTCCGTCGCTTCGCTCCGCGCTCTGATCATGTGTTCCGCGTAGGCAGCTTTGCATACATACCAATGCTTGAAAACGCCCCGAGGCTGGCGGAGTACTATTGGACTCTCCCCGATAACCAGGCAGGCAGCGATGTCTGAAACGAATAACTGAAGGAGAAAAAGCCAGCGTTCCACACTCCACGTCTAGACTTCATGATTAAGGCAGCCCAAAAATAAGACCATCGGTATGGCGGTCGGTCGCACTGGCTGCATCGCCGACAGGCTGCATCACTTGCGCAAGGTTGTGACCCGAGACGCTGCTGTTGTTTTTAACTCTATTGTGACTGCGTGTTTGGCATAATAATAGAATTATGTGAGACTGCGCGGAGAGAATGAAATTGGCTAAACTTCATTGAGTAGCCTGGCTGTCTGGGGATGGTAAACAAATGCAGTGCATTACGCAACAAGTTTAATTAAATTAGCCTATTATTGTTGGGGTGCAAAAGTTGACCTACTGTACTTCCGTTCACAGCCCCCCGAGCATGTGAATCTTGTAGGTCTTTGCAAGCGATGGGAAATGGGGGAAGTTGCATTTTAAACTGAACAGTGTGGGCTATAAATTCTGGTAAGTGGCTACGATGACGACCGAGTGTCTCTCCAAGAACCGCAAATTGTTCCGTAAAGACACTCGACTGCGCTGCATTATATCAATTATCATCTCCTGGATGATATACTGCGAATGGGGTAAAAGAAAACCACACTATAGACCGCAAACTGCACATTCAGTGTGTTAGCATATTAACACTTAACAAAAGTGCATTGCTGTGAATATTGCCACTCTCCCCCAGCATGGAAGAGCAGGGCCATTTAGTAAATTTTACACTTCTCAAGTCATTGGTGGTGGTGACAGACATAACATTGTACAAAGTAGACAACTGCCTTCACAATTGACTCCTATGGGGTCTCAGTATTTCCTAAGTATAATAGGAAACTTGTGTTAGAAAAAGTATAAAGCAACAACATATGACACGATCTCAACATGAGAGTAATGATACAGTTTTCACAAAAGGGATATTTGGCTTTCCGTAAACTATTTGAGAAAGTGAAATAAATGTTGAAATAACAGTTAGTGTGAAGTATGAGCTACTGTACCTCTGTTCTTCAACATGAGGTTGAGGAGGTGGTTTATGCAAGGCTATTTTTAGGTTCATCCAGATTCCATCTGAAATATCCCTAACTTTTTTGAAGCGCTTTTATTACATTACATTGAGTAGATACTTTTATCCAAAGCGACTTAAAAAGAAGGCATTCAAGTAAGTACAGAATGTGGGGTCAAAACGGAGGACAACAGTATACAAGTACCTCAAACATTTAGTGCGTGATCTGAAAACATAAAATATGGGTCAGGTTGAGACACTCCCTCTCCCGAAGAGGTGTACCCCATGACCACTACACTACCCCACTATTGAATCAACAGAAAATCAAAAGACCTATGACAAGATGTTCACACCCACCACAGTGTCTCAGCAATTTCAATGCCCAAGACGTGCCCCCCCCCATCCCCCAAACTCCATCCACCACCCTCCAGCTAACCCAATGCCCATGACATGACATGTCTCCAGCCTCCCCTCCCACACACACACACACACACACACTCCCTCCAACCCCACAACAGCAAACCCAATGCCCATGACATCCCTCCATTCCTCCACCCCACCACTCCCTCCAACTCCCATCATTAAGTCAACATCAATCGACCCAGGACATTGCTCCTCAAATGACCCACCACTCCCCCTTCCAGCAGCATCACTGTGTCAACAGCAAACCCAGTGCCCTCGGCACTACACCACAGCTGCTCAGACGGCTACAGTTCAATAATCAATTGTTGTTGCTGTGGCATTTTCCCATCAGCGCCCGCCTGCCCACCCGCCTGCTGGCCCGACTGGTCCTGGAGGTCAGAGCCAAGACGGAGAGTAAACAGACCCACTCATGGAATGCAGGCAAGCCCTGCATGTTACACACGCACGCGCCGCGCACACACGCACACCCGCACACCCGCACATACACAGGCGGACTTTTCATTAGGCAAACCTAGGCAATTGCCTAGCGCCCCGACCAAATCTGTCCTCCGTTAGGGTCATTTCACGTGAAATCAGACACTTTGGGACCCGACCGACCCGGATTTCAATCATACTTGGTGTGCCTTTTTAGTAGCAAGGTAGCACCCCAGAATTGCATTGGTTTGAATCTGACATGAATATTAAGGGAGAAACAGATTAGCGAAGGTTTACAAATGAGGGCAGGACACTATTCAGCCTTGATTATATCAGTCAGTGTTAGTCACAAAAATATGTCTGTGGTGCTGTTTGAAAGCTTTTTTCTGGCTCTACATATTACACAATCAGCTTGGAATACAACAACCCTCAGAATATGAATTAGGATAAATTTAAACATTTTAAATTGAATATCTAAAAAACGTATATTTAAAATGGTCGGTTTCTTGTCTAAACATAGCCTGTAAAGTCATAAACAACACCTGAAAATGGGGTGTTTGGTTCTTTATTCATTTAAGAGATAATGGGACATAAAGGTTGAAATGAGTTGTAATGAAGTAGTAATAGAGTAGTGTCAGGGACAGGACTGGACTGGCCATCTGGCATAATGGGCATTTTCCCGGCTGGCCCTGCACCCTCGTCGGTCCCTATTCCAGGCACTCAAAAACTACACAGCTTCTGCCCATTGTCGATGGACACAATGGAAGCTAGACCATTTTCAGCATTCAGAGAAGGCAGGGTTGAAAGAATAAGCTCAGTAAAGGAATTTTACATATATGATGGCAACTATTGGCTAGCATGTGTTGAGGAATGTATGACAATGCACTGGAGAGGTGAAACTGAACTTCCTGCATCCTCATGGACCATCTCCATCCTTCACATATGAAAGCCCATTGGGAAACTCCAACTCCCATTGTCATTGTGACACAGCACACAAGTGAACACTGCACACAACGAAATTGCATTTATGCCTCACCCGTGCAAGGGGGCAGCCCTCAGTGGCGCCCCATGGGGAGCAGTGCGGTGGGACGGTACCATGCTCAGGGTACCTCAGTCATGGAGGAGGATGGGGGAGAGCACTGGTTGATTACTCCCCCCACCAACCTGGCGGGTCGGGAGTCGAACCGGCAACCTCTGGGATGCAAGTCTGACGCCCTAACCGCTCACCCATGACATTCCGATAGACATGCTGTCATGTGATATTACTATGGCATTATCATTTCATTACGAGGTGATTTGTATGATGCCATATTTTTGAGTCCCATGATCTCTGAAATGAATAAACCAGCATTTCAGGTGTTGTTCATGACATTGCAGGCTATGTTTAGACAAGAAACCGGCCATTTTACGTTTTTTAGATATTCAATTAAAAAATTTTCAATTTGTCATAATTCATATTCTAAGGGTTGTTGTATTCCAAGCTGATTGTGTAATTTGTAGACCCAGAAAAGAGCTTTCAAACAACACCACAGACAGCTTTTTGTGACTAACACTGACTGATATAATCAAGGCTGAATGTATAGTGTCCTACCCTCACATGTGAACCTTTCCTAGTCTGTTTCTCCCTTAATATTCATGTCAGATTCAAACCAATGCAGTTCTGGGGTGCTACCTTGCTACTAAAAAGGCACACCAAGTATGATTGAAATCCGTGTCGGTCGGGTCCCAAAGTGTCTGATTTCACGTGAAATGACCCATAAGAGCCAAAAGGGTCATACCACTTGCGGTAAAATGCACAAAAAATAGGCTATATGTCAATGTGTCACTAATGTTAGAATTTTATGTTTATATAATGACTTTTGGGGGCCATGTTTATTTTAGCCTAGGGCCCCAAAATGACTAGATCCGCCACTGCAGACACACACACACACACACACACACACACACACACACACACACACACACACACACACACACACACACACACACACACAGAAGCGATGGCAAGCAGCACACATAAGTGACACTGTTCTGCAAAAAGTGCCATCCTTTGCATTCCTCGACCTTAAGCACTGTGACCCCCATGTTGTAACAACTTTTTTGATATGTTGTAAGAACTGTGCCACACAAATACAGATAGGCTATTATTACTGCTACTTTTAATATTTAGACACTATTAGTATGTTTGTCTGTGTGCTTGCCTGTAGTGTTCTAGGTCGCCTGCAGGGGCCGGGGTGGAAAACACGTAGCACGCACATCTAGCATTGGTAAGAGGACCAGGTTGCCATCTCATTGCTCTTGTTGCTGGGATTATTACTATACACATGCCTTAAGCCTCCTTCCCTTGCACTGCTACTCCAAGTTGCCCATCTCATCTCCTTCTTTGTTTGCCTTGCCTTGGTGGGTCTTGGGAGAAATCCCTGTGCACGCTAAATGCAATAAAGCCATCACCAGCTGGGCAGAGGGATGCATAATACATTTAATGGCGTGCCAGTGGAGAGAGAGACAGAGAGAAAGGCAGGAGAGCCTGTGACTGCGTGGGCCCTTTTAGTCAGCGCTAGCCCGTGTCCCTTTTATTAAATTCAACAGTCAGGACACGCCAGTCCAGCAGCTGCTGGCATGCAAGCATGCAGGAGTGTGTGTGTGTGTGTGTGTGTGTGTGTGTGTGTGTGTGTGTGTGTGTGTGTGTGTGTGTGTGTGTGTGTGTGTGTGTGTGTGTGTGTGTGTGTGTGCATGCGTGGATGTGTGTGTGTGTAAGAGAGAGAGAGTGTGTGTAGAGAGAGTGTATGTTTGAGAAGTCTGATGGAACAGTGTACAATCTCTTCAACCGAACCTGCTCAAACTTTCACCACTAATAACATCAGTCACTTGGTATGGCACAGTGTAGTGGCACAGTATAATGGTTTTTACACACACACACACACACACACACACACACACACACACACACACACACACACACACACACACACACACACACACACACACACACACACACACACACACACAAACACACGCATACACGCACGCAGGCATGCACGCACACACACGCAATAGTGACAGGGTGAGGTGCCCATTACAGATCATCTCACCTGCTTGTCTACCTGAATTAGTGTGGTGTGGGAGGGCCAAGGGGTTGGAAATAAAATGTCTTTCAAAGTCACAAAGTGAAAATGGAAAATGGCTGACTGGAAGAGTGTGTGTGTGTGTGTGTGTGTGTGTGTGTGTGTGTGTGTGTGTGTGTGTGTGTGTGTGTGTGTGTGTGTGTGTGTGTGTGTGTGTGTGTGTGTGTGTGTGTGTGTGTGTGTGTGTGTGTGTGTGTGGAGGCACCATATGTATTGCATGTCGCCTTTAACTTGCACATGTAAAAAGTAAAAGTAAATTTGTGGCATAAGTACAACACTAGCACATGGCAGTAAATATGTTACACCATGTACTCCATTGTATCTAATGATAGGCCTATACATAGTGTTACATGTGTTGTTACTGAAAAACACTAAAATCTAACAAAGACCCACCACAAACTTGATTCAACCAGTGCAGAGTTAGCTTTTTAAGTACACAGTAAGTCAGTACACAGGTCTACTGGTTACTCAGGTAAATTACTTTTGTTGGACGGAAACTGTGTTTCTGGTTTTAACTTTTACTTTTGACACTTCTGCTACCCGATAATAACTGGAAAACAACCTCAATTGGACATGCCGCCTGGACATGCTCTTGTGCAAACTGTTAGTGGTGACGCTTGAACAAAATTGTTTTCACCCGAAACGTAATGGGAAAATAGTGGAAGCAGAGAAATCCTGTTTGAAGCGAACTTTTTTCATCTTTTATCTTGTTATTTGGTTGTCCTGCTCCCAGGTCAGACGTTTTGGATGTACAGCTAATATACTCCTTCAAACCTGAAGTGGCACCATTCCCCTGTTTTTGCTGGTAGCTAGCACTGCCCTTTTGCATTATGAAATTACAAATTGGCCATGTGGACATGTTTTTTGGAGATCAGCTGATTGTGCGTGACATTATGGCGTTGTACGTAACATCATGATGTCATCTAGCGACTTTTCAGAGAGCCAATAGTGACTTTTGGTATATATATATTTGGCAACACTGACTTGAAGTAGCACCCTTCCCCTGTTTTCGCTGGAGTCTTGTTGACATGTTCCACCTGTCCAGCTGAGCTACAAAGCGCTACAGTTGTTGGGCCCTCATGAGGTTAAGGCAGTGGTTTCCTTTATTTTATGTATCTCTGTAGGGCACTGCCACACAGAGTAGACTTTGGTTGTGAAATGGGTGCAGTTAGTGTAGCGTGACCCATGTAAGGGGGCCCTTGGCTGGAATATACCGGAATATGGGGGCCATGTCATGGTGAAGTGTAGGAACCCCTGGGGGTTAGGGTGAAGGTTTGGCTGGTTAGGGCGATGGTAACAGCCTATCCACAGCTCATTTCAATGGAGAAGCTCATATTGGCAGAACACTGGCAAACATAATCTGATCCTACTGTACCTGAGCTGGATGTGTTTACAATAGCTTGCCGCGCTCCCATGAACATATGGCAAATACAGCACCCTCTCCTCTCCTCTCCCTTTCTCTCCTTTCTCTCCTTTCTCTCTCTCTCTCTCTCTCTCTCTCTCTCTCTCTCTCTCTCTCTCTCTCTCTCTCTCTCTCTCTCTCTCTCTCTCTCCTACGCTACTCTACTCATCCCCTGTCCTCTTGTCTTCTCTTCATATCACAGCACAAAAGAGCACGGGGGAATAATGGAAGGCTCCGGTTCCCTGGCTTTTGTGCATGGAGATGCAGAAGTGTGTGTGTGTGTGTGTGTGTGTGTGTGTGTGTGTGTGTGTGTGTGTGTGTGTGTGTGTGTGTGTGTGTGTGTGTGTGTGTGTGTGTGTGTGTGTGTGTGCAGGCATGGCATGGGGAGATGAAAGCTTATAGTCGTGGCCAGAGATCATTAGGAGAGAGCTACACCAATCTCTCTCTCTCTCCTTCTCTCCCACCTCCCTCCTCTCTCTCTCTCTCTCTCCTTCTCTCCCACCTCCCTCCTCTCTCTCCCTCTCTTCTTATTTCTTCCTATATGGTTTAGTCTCTCGCTCTCCATTTCTCTCTCTCTCTCTCTCTCTCTCTCTCTCTCTCTCTCTCTCTCTCTCTCTCTCTCTCTCTCTCTCTCTCTCTCTCTCTCTCTCTCTCTCTCTCTCTCTCCTCCAAAGTCGTCTCTACATCAAACGACCTGTGCAGGCTGTCTACCAAGTGAAAGGCAGAGTGAAGTGTCCACATGAAAGAGGAGGGAGGGGATCTTGTTAGTCTGCTGCTGCTATTGCTGCACTGGCTACTACACAAGCAGATGCTTCACATTCAAGGAGGATAACACATATGTATATAAACACACACTCACACAGACATGGACACACATGCACTCACGTGCGCACACGCACACATACAGTGCATACACACACATATAGACATGCATGCAGACACGCACGCAGACATGCGCATGCACACACACACACACACACACACACACACACACACACACACACACACACACACACACACACACACACACACACACACACACACACACACACACACACACACACACACACACACACACACACACACACACACACACACACACACAGACAAAGAGAATATGTGCAGTAATATTGGGCAATACTACTATGACAGAAGCGATTCTCTTTGAAACTCACTCTTTTGTGATCAAATATTTATAGCACCCTTCATGTGTGTATGGTTACATGTTAGTCCGCAAGAGACCCTTTTCTACCAAATACACTATACTATAGCATGTGTGCAGTGTTCAGAACCACTACCCTTGTATGGTTAATTTCATACAGAGGGATTGATTTGATGTATTGAGAAACATTTTTTTTCCTGGAGATGTACTAGATCTGATTAAGTTTAAAAGGTTTGGATGTAGACAAATAATAATCAGGATACAAACCCTATATGCTGTGCAATTCAAATGTACCACGATCAACACCATTCGTCAATACTTCCTCTGTTCACTGAATAGTACAATTCTGAAAACTATGTCAATTAACACTTTTCGTCATGACGAGACATAAGTTCTGTTTTGTTTAATAATGTCATGACATGGTGGTGTTGTTGGTTAGAATGCCAGCCGGTGATGCCAAACACAAGCAGCTGTGCCAATGGTGCCGTGCCGGACTATGCATATCATATTATGGCTTGTCAGGCTGCCGGCAAGTCCTGGTAATATGCCTTATTTCCTACTGCAGTAAGCGTTTGGCTGTGCCATGCTCAGCATATCAATTCTACCTCTAAGAGACCGTCTTTAGATTTAATACCTGGGCATGTTAATTCATTAAGCCAGGCTTGTCCTAGTACTACACGTTACATGCTAAGGGTCTGGGTTTGGCATACTTAGCATAGTAACAGCTTCTTCTCAGCTTCTACATAGGCATGTTAATTCATTAAGCAGCTAACAAGGTCTTCCCTGGCTGTTTTCTGCTGACAGAGCCTTCTCATCTCCCACATGGCTTGCCCAAGGCCGCGAGCACTACTCCAGATAGCCTAAATGTATTTAAATCAAGGTGCTCCCTCCCCAGACACACTGAACTTAACTCAAGATTCAACAAGGTCAAGCACCTTAGTCATAAAGGTACAGTATGTATTTTTGTAGTTTACTTCAAGAATGTATGCTACCCAGAGGCGATTCTAGGTCCAGGTGAGGCCACAAGCGAAAATGCAAAAGAATGAACATTTGCACCAGAATCACCACTTCTGTAGTAAAATATGGGCTGTTATTCACTATCTAGGGGCTTGGGGGCTCCAAGTGTCTGCCTGCCTTGCCTGTTGGCAAGATGCGCCTCTGATGCTACCCATTCACAAGTAATAAACTAATATGTACTGGTCTGACCAAAGTAGATTAAGGTTTTCATCCAAAGGTGGTAATTCAAAATGGTGACAATCCACCTTTTTATGTATGAAATGTGTAATTCACAGAGTCATGTATAATTGATGGTGGTGGTAAATATAGAGGAAAATGATAACATTTGTGAATAAGCAGCATACATTCTGGAAATAAACTACTAAAAAAAGTCACATACTCTATGTCTGTCCAAACATGTAGGCAATAAAACACAGATTTAGAGGTTATGGAAAGGCATTTTGATCTATGAGTCACTTTGTTTTTTATTTTTATTCCTGTGGTTCCGTTGTGAAGATCTCTATTTTGATTGTGGCTCTCAGCATGGTGAAAGATCACACATACTCACCACACACACATGCGCACATACACACACACGCACGC
This sequence comes from Engraulis encrasicolus, assembly GCF_034702125.1. NCBI lineage: Eukaryota > Metazoa > Chordata > Actinopteri > Clupeiformes > Engraulidae > Engraulis > Engraulis encrasicolus. The sequence goes on along the minus strand of NC_085864.1, from coordinate 7,175,749 downwards.
ACGCACGCAGGCACGCACACATACCGACCCCACACACACACACACACACACACACACACACACACACACACACACACACACACACACACACACACACACACACACACACACACACACACACACACACACACACACTGTAAAATACAGTCTGAGTACTTGAACTAAGACTTTCACAACATGGAATGCACCCTGCTTGATCACTCATCACCCTTAGCATGGCCACACACACACACACACACACACACACACACACACACACACACACACACACACACACACACACACACACACACACACACACACACACACACACACACACACACACACACACACACACACACACACACACACACACACACACACACACACCACAAACCATCTCTATACTGTACTACAGCAAACTTCACTCCTATTTTCCCGCAGCAACTTGGGCAGCACTTAGGCATCTATTATTTATCCTCAACACCAGTCGAGCACTGCCTTGCCAATGCCATATTCACAACTTGCCGCTTTCCACTGACAGCTGAGTCCTAGATCCTGTTAGCTTGCTGCACGCAGCTGCTCTCTGTCGCTCTCTCTTTACCTCTTCATCTCTCTAACTCTCTCTCTCTCTCTCTCTCTCTCTCTCTCACTCTCTCTCTCTCTATCCATCTTTTCACCTCCCTCTATCCCTTGTACTTTCATCCTTTGTTTTTTTCGTATCCCTCTCTTTCCTTCTGAGTCTCTTTTGTCCTGACTTTCCTTTCTCACCACCCTCTCTTCCTCTTATTCTCTCCTTCTCTCTATATTCCTTGTTTCTCTCTCCCTCTGTCTTACGCTCTTTCATCCTCTGTTTGTGCCACTACAAAGTACTTCCAACTTTTCTTTTCTTTCATTCACTTCATGAAACACTCTCCTGTCCGGGACACTATGCAGTAAAAGCAATAGTTGGTGGGCAGAGTGGTGGCTGAAGAGAGGGTGTGTGTGTGTGTGTGTGTGTGTGTGTGTGTGTGTGTGTGTGTGTGTGTGTGTGTGTGTGTGTGTGTGTGTGTGTGTGTGTGTGTGTGTGTGTCTGTGTGTCTGTGTGTGTGTGTGACAGAGAGTGTTTCTCGCGTGCCTGCTTGTGCGTGCGTGTGTGCAGGTACACATACTGTACATGTGTGCATGCATGTGTACTGTATGCCTTTTCAAGGAGACATTCACAGCTAAGAGAGAGCGTGAGTGAGAGTGAGGCAACTGTGTCTTCATCTTTTAAAAAGAGTCCACCTTCTTCTTCTTCTTCTTCTTCTTCTTCTTCTTCTTCCCCGGAGTCCCCCACCTCCTACAACTTCAAAAGGAGACTTTGAAGCCAAAGGTAGCACTTAGGATTCATCAAGTCTCTCTTAATTATGCCCTCCCTCGTAATGTCACCCTTCTGCCCATTATCTCCTTCTCTCCATTCATACACACATACAGGTTAAAGACTTTATTTTGGGCTCAGACGTCAGGTGGTGCAATGACATCTACTGCCCGTGAATTAATTAATAATTGGTGGTTGGTATGCTGCAATGAATATGTGGCTTGGATAGTCCAGCAAAAACAAAAACAAAAAATGCAAACAATAGTGGCATTGGCTGCCGTTGTGCCGCCCTGACGTGTGCTACTGCTGAAACGTCACTGAACATCTTATACGGTGAAATTTGTAGTGTGAATTCAACACATTCAGGGTTAAATCCAACACTCATAGTGTAACTGCATAATTTACTGTGAATGCCTAGCTTAATACTAATCATGTTTCTCATGTCATGTCATAACCGTGCTGCTGCTGATTAAATGGTGGCTGGTGTTATGAATTGCACTTCCCTCTTTCTTCCTGGAAAGAGATATCTTCCCTTGCTCGCCTCGCAGCCACCACAGCCCCTTCTGAGGTTTCTGTGTGTGTGTGTGTGTGTGTCTGTGTGTGCGTGTGTATGGGGACCGCATTGCCGGAGCGAACTGGGGCCGAAAGATGCACTGTAGAAACTAAAGTGGGTCAGTCCCCTGCCCCAAGTTATCTGGAACAGGCTGGTCAGAATAGGAGGCAGGCAGGGAGAGAGGCAGGGAGACACAGAGGTATGGAGGCAGGCAGGGAGACAGACAGGCTGGTCAGAACAGAGAGACAGGGAGACAGACAGGCTGGTCAGAACAGGGAGACCGGGAAACAGCAGGCTGGTCAGAAACGGAGACAGGGAGTTAGGCTGGCCAGGACAGGACACCAGGCAAGGGGACAGAGAGGCACAGAGGCAGGCTGGGAGAGAGGCAGGAAGTGAGATAAGGAGGGAGGCACGGAGGCATGGAACTACGGAGGCAGGGAGACAGGGAGGCAGGGAGACATGGAAGAGGGGAAGGCAGGGAGACATGGAGGCAGGAAGGCAGGTAGGCAAGGAGGCAGGCAGGGAGACAGAGAGGCACAGAGGCCAGGAGACAGGAAGGCATGGAAAAGAGGGAGGCAGAGAGATATGGAGGCAGTCATGGAAGTAAGGAGGCAGGGAGGAATGGAGGCATAGAGACATGAACGCAGGGAGACACATAGGCAGGTAGGGAGACAAGGAGAGAGGGAAGCAGGTCTCTGGCTCGGCTGCACTCCACTCCACTCGACCTGGTGCGCTATTTAGATTCAGCAGCAGGAATGAAAGATTCATTGGAAAGCAGACTTCAGGGAGGGAGAGGCTGGATGGCTAGTTCCTATGCTACCTGCTTTAGGAGATGAATCTGCATGTGCCTGTCTGAATGAATTATCGGACTCGTGACAATACGGAGAGCGGGGAGTCTCCCTCCGCTGAAATTATTTATGGTGAGTTTCCCTTTATAGAGAAGAGCGTACATATGTACTGTATGTGAGCATGACATGGGCCCTGAAGATTCGTCCTACTCTAGATTTGGTTCGGTCAGTAAGCGGTTAACGGGGGGATGACTCATCAGGAATCCTCCATTTTTTAAAAGTAAACAAACAAGCGAAAAAAAACAAATAAATAGAATGTACCAGCACTTAGTATGGTATATTCTGCAAACAGAGACTGATTCAACAGACCACATATCCATATGCACCAGCAATGAACATGGTCACTCACAAGATATTGCTAGAACAGTGTGCTAGAATAGAGTGGCATATATGCAACGCCAAATTAACTATGTCAACAGCAGAGCTTTTGCATGAACAAATTAGGGCACATTCATAAAAATGCAAATTGTTATAAATAATGAGTGGTGTTTAGAGACAATAACATGAAATATTTTATGAGTATATATGCATTAACATATTACATTAAAAATCTAGTTTGGCCTATATTTACAAACATCAGGAATTCTGATAGTAGGCCTAAGGTGGGACTGGTGGTGGTCAAAGCAAGCATCTACAGTATATATAGTAAGGAATACTAATACTAAAGTAAAGAATAATAAAGAACGCTTAAACATGGTATGGAACACTTAACACCTAAGACTAGCAATGTTGTATAATAAGCCCAGCTTAATGTGTTACAGTGCATTTATAATGAATGTATTGTTAGGGTGGCACTTAGTTAGACTGCACAGCTTTGAACTTCCTCACAGTATACAGACCCCAGCGTGTATAAAGCAGCATTGTAAGGCTTCAAGTCATATTCTGTTCCAATTAGCTTAAGGGAATTAATTTGAAAACATGAGGTTTAAAAAAAAAAATACAGTACCTTTTAGACCGTAAGAGTTGTGCCCATGTTTCTTGAAGGGACTTGGACACGTTGAAATGAACATTATCTGCTGTACAATATATCCTGTTATAAACATGTGGATGCTATACATGCTGATGACATATTTATACAGGATCTTTACACATATCCAGGAAACAACTTGTTCATCCTGATACAATATGACGCACACACAATCTCTTCACTTCTGCAGAGGCCATCCAACTGGACTGCTACACGTCAAGTTCTATGTTGTTTTTGTCAACAAAGTAAGCCTGCAGTTTAAGGCCGGATATCTACACAGAGGAGATCCTCTGAGGAGAGAGAGGAGACAGAAGTGCATCAAAGCCACAAATCCAGCATCCTAAGTAACTGTATCTCACCAACGTGACAAGAGTCAGTACAATGTGTATTTGGTTTCATACACTGGGGAACACCCCCATACCCTTACCCCCCACCCCCGCCCCATACACACACACACACACACACACCATACAAAACCAATAACAGAATTATGCAACATTTATTTTGCTAAGAAGCACTGCAACAATGATTAAATAAACCAACGTTGTTGCATGGCGGGCGCGCAGTGCACAGACAGATACTGTACACTTTGTTCTGGGTGCCAGTGATAGAAGAAGGAAGGCCTTGTTCTCAATGGCAGACTAGATCATTCTCACAAGACAACCATCTGGCCATCCGCCACACTAGCGTGCACTACAGGCAACACCACCACCGCCTGGACCAAGCACACTCTTTAGTGTCCCCATTGAAAAACAACAAATAGTTACAAAAAACTACATCTTTAAGTAATTTGTCTTTATTACCTAGGTAAGAATTGAGCCGTGTTTGTTTTCTTCTTTAGCTGGGAAACGGCCATGTTGCATGCAATATCTCATATTGTATACATTACAATCCCAGTTATGTGTACTGCCCTACAAAGGCAGAGTGCAGTAACTATGCCAACACTGAAACTGAGAAAAAGGTCCTAAAAATATTGCCATTGGGTTGGATATTAGTTACAGCAACTTTGTCACAGCAATATATCTAAAATGGGACACATTTGGATCATAAGGCTTCATAGATACAGGAGGTGTAACGAAGACCATTTTCATTGTTTGACAGAATATGTAGTGTCCCTGTATAGAGCATAACGGAGGAGTTTGGTTGCAAAATGACTTAAACGCTTTTACATTTTATTGTTAGAAAGGACTGTTCAGACGTCCTTTCTTCTATGTGTGAATTCTTGCATTTCACATATTTCAAGAATATACCTTTCAAACCTATATAACACATTTTGCAATGCAATAGCAATACAATGCAATGCCCAGTACAAAAATGTCAATTTCCCAAAATGTTCCAAAATGGAGAAGTCATTTCACAACGAAGCTCTTCATCCCAGATAAACACAAGACACACAACTGACAAACGTGGGAAAGAATATGATGGGGAGGGCGGGGGTTACTGTTTGAAGAAAGCGCACAAAAAAAATCCAATCTCCATTAAATATGTCAAACTACTGAAGCAGTGCTAATGAAAGGAAACTAAGCACTGCCTGTTTGCTTCAGTAACGTAATGAGAATAAACAAATCCTCAGAACTGAACGAGCTGGGAGAGCCAACACTGCCGAGGAACATTTGAAGAGAGAGAGAGAGAGAGAGAGAGAAATCTAAGAGAGAGAGAGTGTGTGTAGACAGAGCTACTGTAGACAACAGTATCACACAAGGCAGTGTAAAACAGAACACCACTTCTCAGCGGCAGCAGCAGCATCTCATGAGAGCGTTGAATGCACCATTATGTGGACGTGGGTTAAAATAAATGAATTATTCACAAGGGGGTCCACGTAAAAAGATTGCAAAATATGCACATTTTGAGCCACCGTCTCCGTCTGTGGCCCTCAAATGACAAGGTTCCCTTTATCATCACTCCACAAACTTGGAGACACAAGTGCACTGTGTGTACAAACAGCAGCTCAAAGCAAAGCAACAGCCCCCAGCAATTACCATGCCTGAATACATCTCTCACGTCCATCTCATCTTGTCTTGAAACACACAGTAAAAATGTTGTGCTAATTCATGTCTTGTCGTGCTAGGCTGCCTGGGACAGCACAGTTTTTGAAGAGACACATAGCATAAAAACGTTTTGTGTTATACAACACAACAGAGCAAGGCTCTGAATTAACCTTTCTCATAACCAGCCAAAATGCCTAGTAGATGTTAATCTCACTAGCCAGACACACACTCACTGTGTAATGGGTCAATTTGGCTGGGAGGTTGGTCTTTTCTACCAGTCAAACTGAAATTTCGCCATCATTTCACCAGTTGGCTGGTGTTAAATTATAGCCCTGTACACTAAGAGAGAGTAATCTGGGACCAAATACACTGTAGAAGATGACTCTCTCCAGGTGTTAAGATGGTCGGGGCCCCCAAGGCTACAGGTTGCTGTGCGCAACCCCAGAAGGCAAATTTCGTGACAAATGTACATAGACAGTGTCATAATTACGAGATATAAATTAAGGATAACAGCTGTACTCAACATGACAAGCTTTTTTTTTCAATATTTAATCTTGGCCACGATTCTGCATTTTTTTCACTTTTAGCCAGTCAGGGGGCCCCTGGCAGGTGGGGGTCCCTAAGCTGCAGCCATATCTAGCCTGTGTGTTAATGTGGCCCTGCGCATACAGACTCTCTAACCGCGTCATGGCGGGCTAAGGCTGGAAGGAAGGTAGGCGGCGTAGATAGCATCAGCCAGCCAAGTCACCTGATTGGGGTCGATTGTGAGGTCATGGGACCAGGGTTCCGGGAGGTTATCAGTGGGGCTGGGAGCCCTTTGTAAAGGGAGGCCCATACAGAGAGGCTGTGTGTGTGTGTGTGTGTGTGTGTGTGTGTGTGTGTGTGTGTGTGTGTGTGTGTGTGCGTGTGTGTGCGTGTGTGTGCGTGTGTGTGTGTGTGTGTGTGTGTGTGTGTGTGTGTGTGTGTGTGTGTGTGTGTGTGTGTGTGTGTGTGTGAGAGAGAGACAGAGACTGAGTGACCCCCCTTCAAGAGGTGCACTTAGTCTTAGATGATATCAGATTTCACCCCCTGGGATATGCAGCATCTGCCTACATAGAACCCCTAGAGCACGCACACACACACACACTCACATGCTCATGAATGCACGCACGCACGCGCACACACATATGTAGGTGTGCACGCACGCACGCACGCACGCACGCACGCACGCACGCACGTACGCACGCAACTCAAAAACACTGGCGATGGGGCTGTGAAGAGTCCAACAGTTGGCCAGGAGCTCTTACTGCTCAGCAATGTTCCGCTCCCTCTGACTAGCTTGGGAAAAATCAATAGGCCAAACGCTGATGCCCTCAACATGCAGAAGAAACTGTGTTAAGGGCCCAAGGCAGAATACTCTCACTCTGGCAAGCAGAGTTTGGCTGAGTCTTTTCATTTTCATCGCGCTGATCATGATCACTGTTCTCTGATGACATCCACACTGTAGTAAGAGCAGATTCCACAGGCAGATTGCATTGCTTCCAGTCATCATACTAATTACACATACACAGAGAGGGAATTGCATTCAGTGATGCTGAGTGAAATAAGCACACTCTGCCAACCACAACACTCTATCTATCTAAAAACGCACCACTCAAGCACGTACGGGTTTGTGCACAGGCCTACCGAGCCCCGGCCCAGAGGCCCAAGATCCAAGGGGGCACTGAAGCCCAAGCCTCCATGCTACAGAAAAACTCCATATTATTGGTCTATATTTTGGATTTCATATTGTGGTAAAATTGCACTTTTGACTACTGTATTTTCTCCACAACCACCAACAACAAAGGCTCTGTAACATCTCTGCTAAAGACTCACACATTTTGGAATCTTGTGATTTCATGGAGGGGGGCAGGGCGTGGGGGGCTCTTCTTGTTTTCTGGCCCGGGGACCCATGGCGTCAAAAACCGAACCTGCACTTAAGAAAGTATGTAAATGTAGTATAGGGCATGTCATGTTTCCATGTTTTTGGAGGGTAGCCTATATAAATGTGTTATTACATCATTGCTCCTGAGCAAGCAACAGCTAAGCAGTTGGCAATACAATCCAAAAGCTCTAGCTATAGGATTCTTAATAGACCCCAGATTTTTTTGGAAATCCATGTTGTAACATGTCTATAGTATCTGTATCTGTAGACTACAAATACAGGTACAATAATAATTGTTCATGTTATGTAGCCCTTCTACCATAGAAAACTGTCATGAAGACACTACCAGTAAAATGTTGAAGGTTTATAGAATATCATAGAACACATCATCAGTACAAAGACCCTGTACTATTATTACTACATGGTGTAATGTTCCTATAATATTTTAGTGTATAATAGCCCTAAAATATCCAAGTCTAAATAAAAAAATCATGTTTCGGAAATGTTTCGGAACAGGACGATCGTTCTCAAATCACATCATAAATTATTCTCCATGAGCCTAGTGTGAGAGATAACCTCTTAAGATGCCATGGGGGTAGGGTAGGCTTAGGCTGTCTGAGACACACACCGTAGCTCTGTTTCAGATATATGCCCTTGTGACAGGAGATTACCCCTCTGACCAGCCTGACTACCTGGGAACTGTCCAGTCGCATCATATCTGATGACGGAATACCTCCCAAAATGTGGGCCACAGCCCACAGCTCACTGAAATGAGAAACTAAACCAGCAACAACATGTCATGGAGGCAGACAGAGACACAGACACAGAGGATTCCAGCTGACCTTTCCTATCACAAGACACCTTGACAGCGGGGCAAGAAAAATAGGGCTCATTTCCCTCCCAAAAAGCCATGGCAACAGCCGAGGAGCATGGGCTACTTGGTCTGGATAAAGGGGTTTTGGTGGGAGAGAGAGAGAGAGAGAGAGAGAGAGAGAGAGAGAGAGAGAGAGAGAGAGAGAGAGAGAGAGAGAGAGAGAGAGAGAGAGAGAGAGAGAGAGAGAGAGAGAGAGAGAGAATACACAGTGGCCTATTTATATGCTTGTGTACAATTCAGCCTCATGAATCAACTACTCCACCACCAGCACAACAACACTTGTTCTATATAAAGCACCTCAGTTCATCCATCAAAATATAGACAGACAGTATCCAGCCTGCTTAACATACCGTATGACGCGCTTTAGCTCTCTCTCTGTCTGTCTGTCTGCTATGCCATGCGCCGATGCGCACAGTCAGTGCATTACGGCTAGGATAACTAGATAATTAATTGCAATGTATCAGTCAGGATGCTAATGTGTAATAACAGCGGAGTAGCCCATGGTTGTTTTGGTAACGTGTGCAGATTACTGCGCGCGATGTGGCGCGCGTCCTGGTGATGAGATGACAGGCTAAGGACAGAGGTGAGGTGAGATATAACACCATCATCATGCCCGAACTGAGGCTCTGACAGATGACACATGAATGATAAAATGGACAGCAACACAGACGGACAATCAATACAAATGTCGACTCATATGTCACATCGGTAGACCGCGATTCATGTGATCACATCCATGCAGGTGACACACCGGCAGATGGGTAATGTGGCCGAAATGTGGGCTATAATACCAGAATGTGCCCAAACCAGAGCGATGCCCGTTTATGCAAGCTACGACACAAAATGATGCGACCATAGGGTACATGGCGGACCTAACACGTTTAACATAAGTAAGGACCGAGAACAAATACGAATGCAACGCAAGTGCGCTGCAACAAAACGCACGCAGATTTGTGCGTCCAACTTGGTTTTTAGGTGACAGTCAATAGGCATGCCATGCGGTCGTTAGGACCCGGGGGAGACGCTTTCTCGCATCTTATCAAGCTAATTCATTCGCACATGATGCCACTAAAGGCAACAGAATGGTATCAATTGATGAAACGCACCTGTCATTCGCGGGGATCAGTTTCTGTCGCTGCCAACATGTTCATCATAAGCCGTGTTCTTTCACGCCGCTGCCGAACATGATACCCTCTGCAATGCTGGCACACCGCGCAGGTTGTGCATAGGCGCTACCATGTTGTTTCTCCACTGCTGTGAAGGGAGGAGCGCGCGCAGCCCTTGGAGACGGCGCGGGACTGGACCGCAAGAGTGCCACTAACTTCGCCCAGGAGCCAATCGGAGCCTGCGCACTTGTAGACACTTTTGTAACTGGGAGAACAGCCAAAACCACCCGATGCTGCCAGATATGAGAACCTACTACTGCCTTTCATCCCGCTCTCATTCATGTATCTCACGTACGCGCTTACCTACGTGAGGGGGGCACAGAATTTTAAATAGGCTAAGTGGGTTAGATCAGGCAACTGGAAAAGGCTAGGCCTGATAGTGGTCAAAATTGGGCAGCATCGTTGCATCTGAACGTATGTGTGTACAGAATTATTGAGAGGTGAGATGTGGATGTGTTTTGATCAGGTGATGTAAATATCATTCCCTGAAAGCAAAGTTTTATGTTTAGAAAATAGCTGAGGTATTCAGGAAAAACAAATGTAAACACACCATCGTATAAAGACAATGTATAGCTCCATTAGGACATACAGTACTATCTGACACAGGCTTTTCATTTGAATCCACTTGATGTTGGCCTGTCATATTATAAACTCGAGTATAGCGCCCTCTGCTGCAACAATTGGTAACAACTCAGCCAAGGATGCATAGAGTGAGCCTGACAATGATGGACTACACAACTACACCATCTATTTTCTCTTACATTTTCCAGTGATGTGGAATACAATTAAATAACTGACTCAAAGACAAAACTGATACAAAAATATTTTACTAAAAGAAATGGTAAAGATGAAAAGGGCTGTGCAACATATCCTTTTTTTTACTCACTGCTCCATAAAAACGTACATTTGATTTCAGCTCTTCAGATCAAACGGAAAAATACACACATTAACTCCTCCCAGAGTTGACAGAAATGTCACACTCAAGACATAGATATGTACCATCTAAATGTAACGCTGTTTCAAAATATACAAAAAAACTGAGCTGCTGTGAGTTAATATGTACAGAAACTGTCTTTTTAGACAAGAACTAAGAAAGAGACAGTGGTTCAAGCAGACAGAAAAACAGATGTTCTTTCCTTCATATCAGCTGTAGTGTTCTTTTCACCACGGTTGGTTAAGGGATGACCATTAGACACTTTTTTCCTCTTTTTTAACACATGGTGAACATCATTGAAGTGTTGGCACAGATTTGATCTCTTGGTGTCATCCTGTACGTAGTGTCCTCTCCCAAACACAAAGCAACGCCAATTACCAATCTCCATCCCCACACACATTATGTGTGTGTGTGTCACTGTCCTTCAGTTGCTGGGCACTTGAGGCAGCTAGTTTCCTACACTCCCGCGGAAATAAAATAAAACAAAAACAAAACGCACTGTCTACTTCACTGTACCACAACTGCTCAGCTTGGCTTGCGCTCACAGTCCCAGCTTCCAGTTAATCTTCATACCTCACAAACTCACTGGGCGAAGAAAAAAACAAAAACAAAAAAACCCCTCAAAACGAACAAAAACAATAGTGTATCAATCACATGTCATGTTAGAGTCATTGTTCCTCCTCAGTTGCTGTGTGACATGGACTCAGTGTTCTAGTCAAACGATTCACGGCGATTCATAAAGCGGCCAGGCGGACCCCCAGGCCCTGGGCCGGGCCGGTCGCGCCCCCACCCTCGCCCTCCTCGGCCCCCCCTGTGTGGAGGCCCATCCCTGAACCAGCCAGGACCCGGTCCAGGGGGCCCGTCCCTGTGCCAGTCGTTGCCAAAGAGCGGGGGTGGAGGAGGACCGTCCCAGTCATCCATACCCTCTGGCGGGGGGCCCATGCGTGGGGGGCCGTGGGGGGGCATGAAGTCTTCCATGGGCGAGGGGAAGTCGTCCATGGGCGGGGGCCTGAAATCCCCTCTGGGGGGCATGGGCATACGGAAGCGGCCCGGAGGAGCCTCGCCGCGGAACATCATGGGGTTGGGCCCCCGCGGCATCATGGGAGGGAACATGTTGGGGGGCATCATGTCGGGGGGGAAGGGGGGCATGAAGGGGGGCATAGGGCCCGGGGGACCTCCAGGTCCAGGGGGACCAGGCGGACCACCAGGGGGACCTCCTGGAGGACTTGCGAGGCCTGGATGTGGGGGCCGCTGCAGGGGCATGATGCCGGGACGTGTCCCTAGGAGGCCTGCCAACGCTGGGGGAGGGCTCATGGACTCGGGGCCTCCTGCAGGGGGTGTTGCCCCTGGTGCAGCTGCAGCTTCTGATGATGGAGCCTCGGAGGAAGGAGGTTTGTCGGCAGCCTTCTTGTCCTCCTCCTTGTCTTTGTCTTTGTCCTTGACTGGCTCCTTTGCTGTAGCAGGCTTAACTGGTGATGCGGTCACTATGAAACGGGAAGTTCACAAGACAAGGTTACTGAACAATCCATCTGGATATGCCAGCATGCATTTAAAGGAAAATGTACAGTTAAAAAGTAAAAGACACTCCTTATTGGCATTAGAAGTTGTTGCGCCACCGAATGTCTGAACCCAAAAAAATGTCTTTGACCCAATTATACAAACATGCATACAATGCAACATATCGTACCTAATTTCACTTGTTCCAAATATTCATCTAACATTGACAAAAATGTAAAGGGCAAGCGTCAAGAAGAGATCATGATGAGGTAGTGGAGTACTGACCTGGTGGCATGGACATTGCAGCACCAGTAGGTGGTGGTACTACAGCAGACAGTGCACCCGGTGGAAGAAAGCCTTTAGCAAGAAGAAAAAACACACACACACACACACACACACACACACACACACACACACACACACACACACACACACACACACACACACACACACACACACACACACACACACACACACACACACACACACAATGTATTATCAATACATTTTAAAAACACATACATTGGCCGGTGTTGTTCTTAAAATATACCTTTATTTTATTGACTAAAAACAAACAAGCAAAAAAACAATGCAGGACAAGGGCACAAAAGCTCTCCTTAAAACAGTATGAGGTCTTACCTGGGGGCAACTTGGTGGGGTCGAAGCCTGGCGGTAGGAAGGGTGGCAGGGGTCTGCCTGGCATCATGGCAAGGGGTGGGATGCCCATGGGTGGAGGAAACCCTGGCTTACCAACAGAGGGCGCCGTCATTGGCTGTGTGGGGGCCACCTGAGATGCAAAGACACAAACACAGACACAGACACACTGTCAATAACATCATCACGATGACTCGTCTCTGTGTGTGAAGAGTGGTTGAGAGGCTGTCCATGTGTGCAATGTAGCACGTTGTCGTCTTCATATACTTTAACCCACTAAGATTTAATGGGTCTAAAAGAAAGAACAGAATTCTCAATACTGTTGAAGGACAATATGCATACAGGTTATATAGTCGTTAAGGTCATTTTGCACAAATTCTGCTCCCGGTCTTTCTGGGTTAAAAACTGAACGCTCTTTGCATACGACAGTCCGGATTTTCCTGTTGTCCAATGTCTGCTCTATACTGTGTATAGCAGGGATGCCAAACTTAAAGCGATGGTTCGGAGTAGAATCACCCTAATGCCATTTGAACCGTGACACCCATCCACCTTTACACCCGAAGTGTTTTCTGCCGCAGGCTTACATCAACAGAGTTGCCGTGTTATTCGATGTTTATTCCGGATAGCTTGACTCAAGCGCATATGGATACTGGGCACCGTCTCCAAACTTTCCCCACAAAAATAACATGTCATGACACCAAACTTCTACAGTATAACAAATGTGGTTTGTACTCACAAAAAGATGAATTTGAAACTTTGTACATAGTCCAGGAGTTTATTAGTAACAACACACGAGACGATTAGCTTTTCTGCTGCTAAACAATCCGTCGACGTCACTTCCTCCAGCTGGGACTGTCCACTTATTGTAAGGTTTGTGTTTTAGTCCACAGCCAGGATATATGCACGAGTGTGGCATCGTCTTCTATTTATTAAACGTGGTAAAATTTAAATCCGAAGTGGTTAATTTCTAGTTGTAGCGCAAGCTGTCTTTTTGAGTTTTCCGCCTTCCGGACTCACGTGTATTTGTTTCCATCAACAAAGTCCCAGCTGGAGGAAGTGACATCGACGGATGTTTAGCAGCAGAAAAGCTAATCGTCTCGTGTGTTGTTACTAATAAACTCCTGGACTATGTACAAAGTTTCAAATTCATCTTTTTGTGAGTACAAACCACATTTGTTATACTGTAGAAGTTTGGTGTCATGACATGTTATTTTTGTGGGGAAAGTTTGGAGACGGTGCCCAGTATCCATATGCGCTTGAGTCAAGCTATCCGGAATAAACATCGAATAACACGGCAACTCTGTTGATGTAAGCCTGCGGCAGAAAACACTTCGGGTGTAAAGGTGGATGGGTGTCACGGTTCAAATGGCATTAGGGTGATTCTACTCCGAACCATCGCTTTAAGGCCCAGGGGCCTAATACGGCCCGCCAGATGGTTTAATACAGCCCCAAACTTGTAGAGAAAAAAAACTTAGAATATCAACAAATAAGTTAAACTCATTACAATGGTGCTGCATGCGTCTCAGATTTGAGTATTTTTCAAAAGCCTTCTTGGTAACAAATTAGTTTTTTGGTTTCTTTTTGCTCCACATTTAGCTCCACACAGTAAATGCTCCCGATATACCCATTCTACCTTGAGATGACTGACTAGCCATCAGTTCCTATATGAAGCAGACATTTGCGATATTTCGCCATTACTGCTCTGGTCCTGCCTCCTCAAATTCATTGTATGTGGCCCCTGAACCAAAATGAGTTTGACACCCCTGGTCTGCAGTCTACCGTCGGTGTCCCTGGATCCATGGTTGTCTACCTTTTAAGTACTGTATGTGCTTTGCCGTTTTGTTTGCACCCCTTTTATCTGTGATGTTGGGAGTCATCACAAGTATACAACTCTGATCACATTGCAGTAAATGTATTGAATCTTGAGAATGAGAAGACTCTGGAGGTGTTTGGGGCAGCCGTGGCCTAGTGGTTAGAGAGTTGGTCTTTCAATAGGGGTTGCAGGTTCAAATCCCCCCTGACCTCTCCCTACATCTCCATCCATGGCTGAAGTGCCCTTGAGCAAGGCACATAACCCCACATTGCTCCAGGGACTGTAACCAATACCCTGAAAAATAATAACTGTGAGTCGCTTTGAATCAGGGCTTTGAACCGGTTCAAGGAACGAAAACGAAAACCGGGAACTTTTTGTATTTTACAGGGAACAGAAACGAAACCGGAAACGTTATTATTTTTTATGTTCTGGAACGGGAACACTTATTTAAAAATAATGGTAACCGGTTAATACCGGTTAATACCGTTCCTCAAACTAAAAAAAAAGTAATTATTTTCCTGTTACCATGACAGCTGAGGTTCACACTGAATGGAGTGAGAGCTGTGGATTGCAAAGTCTCCACTCCACATCTTAAATAAGAGAAACCACTGTCATACAATAGGGCAGAGTTTCCATTGCATCATTGTAAGACATTGCAGAGAAGCGCGTGTAAAGCACACCGAGAATGTTCGACGTTATTGGGCATCCATGGCCGCTTCAAATGTGCACAAACTCACAATGTCCATCATAGCGCTCCCTGTGACCCAAGTCAGCGTGGAGCACACATTTTCATCATTGAGGTTTATTCTCCGCTTAGGTCGTCCCTGAATGACAAAATTCTGGAGGATATTCTTTTCATCCTCTTCCATAAACAGTTTGGAATGTAGGCCGAGTCATTTGCACTTCTGTCTTTCTTGGTTAATTAACGTCAGTTAGGCCTATGGGGAGTAATCAGCTGACAGGAACGAAATTAACCGTTCCGGGAACAATATTTTTTTGTTTTAACCGGTTCGGGAACGTCAATTTATTGATGGAACCCATAACCGGAAACGTTATAATTCCATTTCTGTTCAGAACGGAACGTTTGGAAAAAAATAATGGTTCAAATCCCTGCTTTGAATAAATGAAAGTGTCAACTAAGTGCAATGTAATGTAATGTAAATGTGTTTCCTCAGTATACAGCTACAGTAGACTGAGATGAGTGGAACACACTCACACAAAAGCCATACTATCACCACAAGTATGGTGAGCAATCTGTAATCCATCAATAAATAAACCATCTTAGGTAGTGATAATACAACATAATTCACCATACTGGTCGTTAGGCACAATACTGTCTACCTCAGATTCCCCCAATTCTGTTGCCGTAGGGTCTGGTACAGGAACTCTCTTCTGCCATATTCCATAGCTATTTAAAAATCAAAACTAAACAACAGATATGTCGAAATAATGTCTCATAGCACCGTCCAACTAGAATTTTCTTTAGTCCAGCTGATTAAAAAAACCATCATCCAAATGTCATCATGTGTGACCCTCTGATGAAAACATCAGGTTAAAAAAAGTCTCTGTGGTAAAAGACAGTGCATCCGCTTCCCTCATTGCCTTGCACTGCACATGTGCATTGGCCCAGAAAAGAGGGGGCGAGAATTAGGTCCCTACTACATTGCATATATTGGGTTGGAGGCCCTTTAAGATGACTTTGTCCAAGAGTGTCAGTGGTTCTGGTCAACAGACAAGGCAGAAACACACACTATTTTTCTGAATGCATTGTACTGAAGTCAATATTGTTAATATCTTTGTACATGACACATGACACAAGATCACTATGCTGTCTAAAGTGTCAATGTCCCGAGAAATAATAATATGATATGATGGAAACACAGAGAGAGAGAGAGAGAGAGAGAGAGAGAGAGAGAGAGATAGAGAGAGAGATAGAGAGAGAAAGCCTTTTAGAACACCTTCTGAGTTACTGTATGTATGTACGTACAGTAGGTGTTGTCCATGAAGAGATATTCCGAGCGTACATGCTGTGATTCACCTGTTATAGGGTTAGACACTGTTGTCTGTTGTTTGACGTCTCTGTGCCTCAAGAAACGGCAATATGACACACCAACACACACACTACGTATATACACAACACCTCTTTCTGACATACGTGTGTGTTGTCCATATAGACTTATCAGGGCCACTGACAGCTTTGGCTGGCCCCAGGATAAAGTCATCTGAAAGCCCCTCTGGTCCAATATATACATGTAATGGGCATCTAGTCTCTCTCCCTCCCCTCCCTGTGCCCAAGACAACGGACCCATTTGTCATCCCCTGTCAGTTTCCCTGCTTATGAGTGCTCATGCTGCTGTGCACCAGGGACCCCAGATGACATTAGAGGGGCCAGTAATCAATTCTGCTCTCTGCAGTGGAGACTACTGATGGAATTATGGATGACATGCAGTCTTGGAAAATGTATGTAAGCTCCCAATATCATCCAAGATCTTTGCACATGCTACACAACGGCACATTCTCTCTTTCTTTCTCTCTCTCTCTCTCTCTCTCTCTCTCTCTCTGTGCAGCTGTTTGTGACAGGACCGTTATATTGCATGACACAGTTAGTACAATAAACCTGTCCACTATCATAACGTGTCCATGATGTAATTAGAGAGAGGGAAAAAAACTGTCTACCATCTTAACGTGTCAGTGATGTGCCCACGACACGTTTATAGAAAAAAAGATCTGTACATCATCCTAACATGCCAGTGATGTGTGTGTGATGTATTGATTAAAAATGACACTGCCATATGCAGTTATTATATATATATATATATTAACTGATACTAAAATTAATTCTCAAAAATAATTTGAGACGGAGACAGAGACTTAATTATACCAAAATTTGCCAAGAACACATGGCTGTATATTCAGAAGATCTCACCAGATGATTGCTTTTACAGGCAGTAATTTATTTCTCAATTAATGTTTCTGTTGAACTCTTTTGTAATTTATGCTACATTATTAATTGATTATTAAGTATGTATTTACTTTGGGTGAACAGACCAGGGATTGTAGCAAGATAATGACCGCTTATAAATGACTACCATCATTAAGTATTTGGGAGGTCGGAAACAATGTATTACCACCTGTTCTGGTGTCTATTAACTCTTTCCGGTAGTGCAAGTAGTCATATTATTGTATATTTCAATGGGCAGGATAAATGTTTTGTTTTCCCATCAGCTAAAAAAGTTTAAATGTTGACCTTTATGATTTTCAATATTTTTTTTTGGTGTCTGAAGAGAGAAAGCAATATTTGAATTTACAGCTCTATTTTACGGCTTTACAGAAACATGTACAACAGTCAAACACTGTATGCACAGGGGTGAAAATTGAGCTAGGGCTTGGGGCCGACTAATTAACACATATTGCATTATGGCACATCATTTCATTCTTACAATTTCTGAATAATTAATATCGTTCAACAGGATAAAATACAATGCATTTTGAAAAGTCGATGAAAGTGTTTTTCAAAGTGGCGGCAGGGGACCCCTGGGTGGCCGTGAGAGGGTACTAGGCCTCAGCAGGTTGGAAGGAAAAGTACCGCAAAACAAAAATAATTGAATAAATAACTGAATAAATGAAATAACGAAAGGAAATCAAAATAAACTAAAAAATAAGCCAAATAATATTCCCCTTTTAAGAATCGTGGCTTCTGTTCGACTGCAAAATGACCCCATTCACACTCTACTTTGTACTGTTGCATTTACGGAGGCTGAATTACTTGTGAACGGCCCATGTCAGGGTAGCCTCGGATGAAATCTACTGGTTTAAGGAGGGCCTTGTCATGGTAAAGTTTGGGAACCCCTGGTCTATGACATGACACGTCACTCCTCCCATATCTCCATTTAACCCCTGCATATGCATGTTGTGTGTCCTACCATGTGTCATACAGACCAGGTCAGACTGAACCCCTAAAGGAATGATATATGTGACTTTTACAGGCTCCTGTTCTTTTTTTCATTTAGTTGTCAATATATGAAAGACTTTACCACCATGTTGAATTTATTGAACAGTCTTAAGTCTACTTTCATTTTAAACAAACAAAACCATTCACTCATAATATGTACATGTACAATATACATGTATTATTATACTGTACTATTATACTCTAATGCTTTGGAAACTCATTGACCTTTCAATACCCTCTCTAATCGATTTCTTAGATGACAGGCAGGACCATGTATAAAGTCTGTTTGATAGTCTGTATGAAGTCATGTATGAAGTCTGTTTGATAATGTTGAGCTGATTGATGTCTTATGTTCAGGGTTCATTCCGGTTACAGTCACAGACGACACCTCATAACTTCTATAGGAACAAAATAGATCTGAGCAGACAAAGGAATAACAATGACTACCCCCTGTTGATCCATGTTCTGCCAGTTCATTTGAAATTCCCTTTGAAATGACTGAATGAGGGGGTACTGCTGTGGTGCACTGCGCTAACGCACCATGGGGGTTCAAATCAGGCCGGGGTCATTTCCCAACCATAACTCATCTCTATGTCCCTCTCTTCCTGCCTGTTCTTCACTGTCCCATCAATAAAGGCAATAGCAAAAAAGAGAAAACTTGGGAAGAAAGACAAATAGAAAGACAGGAAGGAAGAAATAAAGATAGAAAGACAGAAAGAAAAGAAAGAATATCATAACTAGATGTGAGTTGTATGAACAGAGAAGCCGACAGCAGGAGACAAACTGGTTGTCCCAGGGACAGGGGGAGAGGGGGCCTTTCAGATGATTTTGTACAGGACTCAGCCAAAGCGGTCAGCTGCTCTGGGTATGAAACTGTGGTCCTAATCACTGGCGTAACGCAAGTACTTCAGGCCCCCCTGCAAGCTACCAAGATAGGGCCCCCAAACAAAAAAGAGGGCCTTATATCATGTGGAGGGGGCCCGTTTCTTCAAGTCAAGGGCCCATGTGGGCCCCCCACGTTGTATGGGCCCCCCTGCTTCGCGGGGGTATACTTTACGCCCCTGGTCCTAATGCTGTTCCAGTTAGTCACTACGTTGACTGCAGTAATATTGCAAGCAGAAGGCAAACTCCTCACAAACAGCAATAAAAGGTGTGCAATCTGGAATTACCTCTATATGGCGTAATGATGCATACAATATGACTCATCATCAGTATCATATTTGATGCATCAGTAAGACCTGTAGTAAGCAGTCTTTGCTTGAATTTTCAGCATGAGAACACCAAAAGCACAATTTCCCTGCCAGTGGATAAAAACAGGCTTGGCCATTATTAATCAAATGAGATTGCTAAATAATGTCACTGACCTGTTACTCTCAGACGGATGCCTGAAATCCATGACCACCCTGCCTGAACTTTAACATGCACTTGACTCTGACCGTTGACCCCACTCCACCCACTCTCCGGTGCAATACTTTAACGATGCTATGTACTGCCTGGATGGCCGCAGACAGCTTTAGCAGGGCCCAGGATAAAGTCAACTGAAAGCGCCCCCCGCAATATATGACATGTAATGAAAGGCCAATTTTGGGGGCCCTCTCTCCCTGGGCAGGTGGCAACTGACCCTTTTGTTGGCCCCTATCAGCTTTCCTTACTGTCTGTTTAGGTATCCCTTTGGTGTTTCATGCTGCCAGAGCAGGCTTCTTGTGCAATACTAATAGTCTTTGTGAAATACCAAGGTAGACTGCCTCATCTGATTTTGTTTTTTGTCTCTTTTTTTCAAGCATGCCAAGCACCTGTGCTAGTATTTCTGGTATATTCTTTGTTGTAAATAGACATAAATGATTGACATGATGTCAATGACATGATAAACAAAAAAATAAAAAATGACATGATTTTCAATCAGACAGAACTGAGATAAAATGTCTTCATGTTTGCATGGACAGACCATTTTGACACACCTGTCCAGTTAGGACCATCAACACGTCACGTAATATGCGAACTGAACACACAAAAGGCGGAAATTAGAAATTGAAACAAGAAATGAAATTACCAACCACAATAGAGTGGTTATGCGGGTGGTGTACAGACTATTTTGGTGTTTTGGTCCCATTTGCATTTCATTAGTGTCCCAGTCAGTGTGTGTATGTGTGCATGCGTGCGCAGAGTCGTATTAAGCAGACGTACTCTTACAAATCCAATTACAAAGCTAACAGTATGATCAGGGGCGCTGACAGCTTTTGCTGGGCCTTGGACAAAGTCATCTGAAAGGGCCCCTCCACCCAATACATGCAGTGTAATGATAACCCAATTTTGGGCCCCCTGTCTCCCTGGGCCCAGGACAACTTTTGTACACAACCTTTGTACACCGCTGTCAGCTTCCCTGAGTATGATACTACACGGATTCAACTGGGTACTTACGTACTAGTGTTGTAATTACATCTTTAAGTGTACTTTTACTTGGTACAATTCTTTCACTCTCTCTTGCTCTCTATATGGGAGAAAGGGGGTGTTCTTTATTTTCAAACCAGTGTGGCATACACCCACCACATTTCAAGGCCATCTATAAACTCATAAATCTACTGAAATATTACATCATGTACATTTGAAGGTGTTCGAGAGAGAGAGAGAGAGAGAGAGAGAGAGAGAGAGAGAGAGAGAGAGAGAGAGAGAGAGAGAGAAGGGGGGGGGGGGGGGGGACTAGAAAGAGGCAGAAGAAAGTATGACAGAACAAAAGTGAAGGAGAGAAAAAGGAAGAGAGAAAAGGCCTATGCTCATGTGCTGGTCTTTCTCAAGATGCTTGCATCTCTTTGATCTAGTGAGCTGCATTAGTCCACAATCTTGAAGCACTGATCAGAGGAGAATAATGTGTCGCACATAATGATTAACGCATCAGAAAAATAAAACTCCCTCACAAAATCTACTTAAAATGATTTCCCTTTTTGTTTTATGAATATAAAAGTGATTGGAAATACAGTATGTTGATAAAGGGAAGCTATGATGTTTCAAATCCTGGTAAGCACAGTAAAAGATGGTAGAGTAAATGTGGACCACTGACAATGTAGAGCATGAAGGCTGACAGAATAGGGAATTACAGCCAGACATTATATGTGAAAAAAGTCAGCTTAGCCTTAGACTAGTCCTTGGTATCTATGGTACACGATATACAATTCATGAGATTCATACAATATTACTACAAACATGGAGTGTGTGCGTGTGTGTGCATGCGTGTGTTAGTTTATTTATTGCTTCTTTTAACTTCTCATCTGAAATACAGTCCATCGTAACTCCAGTTCAGTTCACTTTGCATGTCATGTAATACCTATGGCGTTTAAAGTCTGTAAGTACATGATTAAGAGACTTCATCTGCAACATTGCAATTGACACAGCAGTAACTGACCATGACCCTTGTTAATATTGTTAAGAAATGTTAATATTTTGTGACATGACGGTACATATGTGAAGAAAATAAAGTACTGTATGTAGGCCTATCTGTTTCATATTATTTATTAGCTAAAGTGGTGTGGATACCAAGGACCTTTAAGCATCGATCAGACAGAATAAGGTATTCTACTTAAATCACAAAAAAGATCAGACTTTCTCTAATGTAATGGGGAAAAGCATTACAGAAACCCATGTTCGTACAGGTCATAAATATTCCCAACCTAAAGTAAGCACAGTAAAAGCTATTGGAGAAACTAGACAGAGACAGAGCAAGGACAATGAGAAGAAAGGAAATCTACTGGTAGCATATTTCCCATGGAGACCCAGGTTAAAATCCAGCCTTGTTAATTCCCCAGTTCTACCCTGTCTCCCAACTATCCTGTTCTCTCTATAATCCTAGTTACTAGACACAAATGTACACTAAAAGTGAGGAAAAAAAACAAATAACAAACACCACAACAAGGGGAATCATTTTAACAACCACATGCAGGGCTGCTGACAGCTTTGGCCAGACCCTGGACAAATTCATCAGTGATGCCCCCGGCCACCCATCCAATACATACAATGTAATGAAGACCCAGTACCCCCCAACCCCCCTCCCCCGGAGCCCGGGACAACTGACCCCTCTGCATGAAAGACTTGTAAAACTTCTAAAAGGTCCTTTGATAACCACACTACTCGTTGGCAGAGTAAATGACCCGATTCCAGTACATCACAATGACTTAGGAAGAATACTAAATTGTCTAGTTATGTGTAAAAAAATGCTGTCAAGAAATACATGCCCCCATGCCCCATCTTATAATACACTATGGCTTAAACATTGCACTGACAGAAAAACAGTTAACAACATATGTGCAAAACTGTGACAACATTAGTTATTACCGTTCTGGTTATTGCAGCGCGTTTGTCATGCTTTGATTTGGGTTCAAATGTACATATTTGGTACTAAATAAAAACTAATTTCCTTTTACAATTGATGTATGAAGGAAGACTTATGTGAAATATTCTGTACAACAATATGAAAGTTGGAGAAAGAACAAATCAGCTCTTTGTTATTTTTCATTAAAGGGATTATAAACACAAATAAAATATTTTTAGGAGGCAGTGGAGTTGTTGACGTCCATAACATTTATAGAAAGCTACATTGTCCTTTTCTCTCTCTCTCTAACAAATGTTTTATTACTGAAACGCACCTGTTTGTAGGCTTCTTGGTGTTTGAAGACATAGTGTTGTGTTGATTGTTTAATACTATATCAATATCAGTGTATATTATCTTATCTTATGAAGACATTTCATGCAATATATGGTGAATGTGAGATGTGGGAAATCAGAAACCCATGCGTTCTCCAAGGTCCTACATTACACAACTCTTGCAGGAAGATAGCATGATGCAAGGTCAGCATTGCAAAGTGACAGCCTGAAGGAGGCACTACGGTACATATTGAAATGGGTTTACAGGGAAATATTTCAAACATGGAATACTGAGCAGTGTCAAAGTATTTTTTCTTGTTCTGATTTAACCGTTTGATTTATCAATACCTTGTAGAATTCCATTCAAAAGTCAAAAGGCAGAGGTGAAATGCATATGCATACCACTATCAAGCCTCATATTGAAAATATTATATTAATTAAATTAGCCTATAGTACACCAACAATATTACAATGTCTTATGTAATTGCAAAATATTTGCTGAAGTATGCTCATGTTATGGCCCTGCCGAGGTCTAACAGTAAGGCACTGGGTTGCTACGCCGGCAACCCTGGTTTGATTGCAGCCAGGGTCAATTGCCAATCCTTCCCAGTCTCTCTCTCCACACTCATTTCCTGTCTCTCCTCCACTGTACTGTCGGAAATAAAGGCACAAAAAGCCCTAAAAAAATATTACGTTCGTTCCTGTTATAAATTCAATACTGTTCTAAATTGTTAAGTAAAATCTGTTGAACAGAAATAATAGATTAAATATCCTTTCTTTTAAAATGAGTGTGCAACCTCATCACATTCACATAAGTTTTTAGTGTCAAAGAAAACCTTAACCCCTCTCAACAGGTGTTTGGGGAAAATACTCTGCCAACAAACCCACCTAAACACTTGGCAGTACGGTGTCCTACACTGACAAATTGTCTTGTGTTTCAATAATGTCTGACAGTACCAATGTCTTTCCCCTAGATGGCATTGTCCTTGCCAGACTATCCCTTCCAATAACCAAACATTGACCACTGACGCCAAATCAGAATGAAACAAGTACAGTACATTGAATACACACAAGACGGGAAGGACCAAACCCTTTTGATTTGTTTGTCTTTTCTCAGAGTGTAGTTGGGGTGATGCCTACCCTTACCCCCACCTCTGCATCCGATGTAGGACACGGGCAGCGGATCCAGGACCCAGCTAGGTCGGCAAGGTGCTCCAGCCAACCCCAGGAAGCTCAAGCAAAGCCTATTTGGCTACTTCCTGGGGGAAGGATGAACGGAGGCGCATTTGTCCTTTTCCCTTCGCTATGCAATGTGCATAGTTTTGAATTGGTGCATGGTTTTGAGTCTTTCTGCCAAGACAAGGAGCATAAGCTCCTCAAATAGATCACATGTAACGAAAAATAATACATGGAACGAACCGCGGTGCCTTATGTACAGTATTTTAAATTGTAAATTACCATTACAAGTGAGTATGAAAGATTGTTATCTTGTAGAACCACTACTGCCTGACATTTTTAGCAATAATGAAATGCAGGAGTGCACTGTGTACAAATGGGGAAACACGTGGCACTGACTGTACCAATGTAGAGCATGTGCCCTGATTAACTTTTTTTTGGTCCCAGTGCAACATCAAAGTGTTTCAAGTGTTTCAACCATTCTTAAGTGATGTTTCACAAACATTCTGTATTCACAGTGACTCACCTTGGTGAGGACCTGGAGGAATCAATCAAAACCTAGAACAGGGGTATTCAATTAAAAGTCACAGAGGGCCAGTTTTTCAAATGCCATCCAGTGAAGGGGCCGAGAATCTGTATAACTGCGAGCAGCACGGTGTCTGAGGTTAGGGTGTGAAACAAGCGGATAGCTTTCCAGACAGAATAGATATTTGCTCCTCTACTTCTTAGTAGCCTTAGGATGGTCTATCTATGACACTGTTTTAGATAATATTTCACTCTCATGTGAATGCATAGTAGAGATATCCCCAACCTGAAATGTTAGTGATCGCAAATTATGCGGCCACAGATGGCACACATATTTATTTTCCTTTTGTTCTGACCTTATGGGGGGCCCAGAACCATCCAAGGGCCACATCTGGCCCCAGGGCCTCCATTTGAATAGCCCTGTCCTAGAACTTCCCTCCTAGGCAGGATTTGGTCAAGTGCTTTCAGTCTAACCTAAAATGGTGCTTCCTTCAAATATAAACCACAATTGTCAAGTTAATGTCCAAGATATTACTCTGTGTGTGTGATCTGACCTTATTTGTACACAATCGGGCATTTTATTTTGTGGTGTTCATAAACATAACGGGATAATAAAGTTACATATTGGACATAATAGGTAGGAAACACAGAGAAATATGTTGTACTACAAGATATATAAGATTTTCAGTGCTGAAAGAGGTCTTAATTATTTGGTCACATTAAGTAAACGCCTTAAAATGTTAACAGCTGTGCATAACATGAACAAATAGTGTCAGAAAAGCAAAATGCCTAACATAGTAGTAAATAATAGCAAGTGATATAAATAAAAATGCCTCATTAATTAAGAAGTCTATTTGCTGATTGTAGGATGAAGTGTGTGTTCGGATTGATATAAACTATTTGTTATAAAGATGCAAAAATCTTTTTTGCTTGTACGCAACGCAGCTAGAATACTGATTTGAAGAAGAAATCCTGCCAAATTCAACGGTCACTTACTCACGCTACTCATGACTTCAGCTCTTTCCGAGCTCTTAATATGCTCCAAATAGCCCCAAAAGTTGTTGTGTTGTATGGTGTCGGTTGACAAAACTTTTTTTTTTTTCAAAATAAACAAGTCATGCCCCATTACAATGGCCAGGACATTGAAAAGAACAGGGCACATTTTTTGCATACTGACAAGTCAACGGTAGCTTGAGCAGTAGAACTGAATATTGAAATGAGCAGGAATTCTCCTTTAAACTATTTCTTCTTGACATTACGCTTTAGCTGACATAAGTAGCCCGTTCTATTTAAATAGATACGCTGGCAGTCTGTCCACACAAAATCACCCAAATCCTGTACTGGCCTTAAAACACAACCCCTCCTCTCACTCACTGCAAAGGCTAAACAAAACTCACCAATCTTGAATGTCTCCACACAGGGGGAAAGTCATATCCATGCGCTTACATAGAGCAGGGTTGACCGTCTCAGCAGTTTCCTCATGATTCATTCCAAGGATGACCAAATGCACAATTTCCATTTGTGTTTCAAAACAAGATGATTTCAAAACATGTCTGTCAAAGTTGAATGTCAAACAAAAAAAACTGTCTTTCATACTATCCTATAACATTTCTTATTTTGTTTTGGAATTAAGATGTGTTTTCTTATGGGCAAGAAACGTGAAAATATAGCTCATAAGTAAATGAGTGTGCCACCTTTTATAATGAACACTGAATGTTTTGTAGAAAATATACATTCCAAACCATTTAAAAGATGGACCTACTTCATGCCAGAATGACAGGCCACAGGTACACAATGCAGGGTGCAGGGCTAGATTGGAGGAGTGGATTTGGGGGAGGGGTGTTTGTTCTACACATGGTATAATTTCAATGCATCCATCCTCACTTCAAAGCATCAGTACAGAGCCATTTTCCATTATTATAACTGCTAAACTACTTTCTGTTATAGTAAAATCCAATTTTCAATACCATTATGGGAAGGTTTTATGTTCATCAAAATGTACTTGTATTTGATATGTTACACTAACTTAGAAGACAGTTTAATGTGGGCCAAGTACGGTGCTTCATTTATTTTTATTTTATTTAGGCTATTTTATCCCAATGACTTGTACCACAGTCTAATGTTTTACTAAAGCAAAATCCACATTTTAAAAATGCATCTGTTTTAATTCCGACGGTTGGTTAAAAAAATCTGTTGATCCTACTAGGTCTAATATTTGACAGTCACAGTGAACAATTTTATTCTTCTTCATGTAAGTGCACTGTGTAAGATTGTGGCCAGAATAGGTATTGCAACTATGCTTTTCATTGCCAAATTCAATCTTTTCATGAATATTTACTAAGCAATTAACTACTATTTACTAGTATGACCAAAGAACAGCAAGTTGTGCATCTAAAAAAATCTATTTCTGGATATTCAAAATGGCGGACCATGGAGAAGATCCTACTTTTCATGCATGAAAAGAGCAACTTTTCCAGTCATATTGAATACTTTAGAATTACTATATTACTATAGAATTTGATGGTGGTGTTGAGTATTTTTTTTTTTTTAAAGTAACATTTGTGGGCAGCATGGATACTGGAAATGAACTACTAAAAATATTACACGGTGCACCTTTAACAATGGTTTTGTTTAAATAAGGCCTCAAATAAATAAATACATAGCCTGAATCACTAAGGAGATGTATTTCAAACATACGTTTTGAGTTACATGCTGCTTAAGGTACAATTTTGATAAGCTGTTGTTTTCTATAAAACTATTTCTACATCTGCCTTCCGAATGCATTGTAAATGAAGGGAATGAAATTGAAACCAATTCCAAGCCATTGCTCTCGAAGATACGCCGGCAAATTATCTTACATGTAATTCGCCTTTGGCTAAGCCCCGCCCTCTTTAGTTACAGTTGCTAGGTCGGACGGATAAACTTTCAATGCTGAGATATCAATGTGATTTATGCAGCGACTGCAAATCGTAGCAGTTATTCACCCCAAATAAATAAAAAACGGCATTCATAGTATTGTGAATATAAGTATTTATTTTCTGAACTGTCATGCGATGCATCACAGTGGTGTTATGGGCTCTTCTCACACTATCGATAGGCCTAGGCATTGTAACCAGCACCATGGTAAGCTGCGCTCGTATATCTTTTGAGCCCTGACTCAAACTTGCTAGACGAAAACGAAATCACACAACGTGGTGGATGTAGTCATCTTCAAAGCTACCACAGCAATGTGTAACATTAACGTTTGGCGTTTATATCTTCAGTAGCTTAACAAAATCACGTCCATCAGCTGCTAGTCAAAACACTCCTGCCGTGACCTAGTGGTGTTTCTTCATTAATTAGGTCAGAAATCAAAAATCCTACTCTGAAACAGGTTCGTGGTTTGCTTACAAACTTACTGAAAAGTGACACGAATGAGATGGTGGCATTATCGGAGCACACAAAGTAGGCCTATGTCTTTGATCCGTGTGCTTTCTAGTCGAGTGTGAGGCTGCCGAGACCCTTCAAGGCAGACTATCCAGCTGCTAATATTAGTCTGGTTTTAGGTAAACAGGAAAGCGATTACCACCTGTTACATCGCGGGGAAACTTGCACTTTTGTCACAAATACCCCAGGCACAATTTCCAATCATATTTTAATAATAATAAGACAGTATCTCGCTAACTACTTGAAAACATGCGATTTCAGCATTGAGTTCAATGGAGCGCTGTCAAAACTGTCCGAGGTTTGTCCGAGGCCGTCCTTTTGCTGCGCTATGATTGGTCAAAAAGCACTTTAGGGCGGGCCTTAGCCAAAGGTGAATTAGGCAACAAATGAGAGATGGCATGGCAGCATGTATTGTCAAAGACGAAAAATTGCAATGCTTTGTATAGTTTAGTACGGCAAAAGGTCCAAATAGACATCAACTGAAGCGCTCCTTACCATGGCCAACGCGCTCTCCCAAGGCCACTGCATGATCCGCCTCCACAGTCCACTTCCACCAAGGAGCTCCATTGGTTCCCCTTTACCCAGCAGCCATTGGTTACCCGGCAGCCATTGTTCTCAGGTGCAGAAACCAACAATAATCCAGAATGTGGAGCAACGTTCCAAATTGGTATTTTGTCTGTGCCTCCTACCTTACTGTGATTCCAACTGCTCATCATGTTACAGTTTGCATTCACCTGGTGTGGCAAATGTGTAGTAGAAGTATCCAGACGTTCACAAATTCTGTGCTTGGGCAAGCCATCGAAAGCTGTGCAATGCCACCGTGAAATATAGTAAGGGCCTTTATCAAAAGCGCCCAAGGAGAACATGGCATTTCAACACATTCACAATCAACTTGTCCTTTGCTTTGGTTGGCAAATTGATGTGTAAATGCCGTAACATTTTTGCATGTGTCCTACCACTGCAAGATACAATTTGTATCCGTGTATGGCCTACTAAATAGTGCTAAGGTAGATTTTCCTTTCAATCATTCTCTTCCACCAAAACACAGTTGAAACAAAATACATACAGAACGTTTCACTGGGAAATAGTCGGACGACCAATTATGCAATGTCAGTTAAAAAACTTTATTAGATTTTTTTTTCATACCAGGTCCTACACCCATTCAAGCCTCGTTGTAAAAAAACAGTCAACAAATACACAATCAAACTTGTGCTTTGCCACTCATGGTGCAAAAATGCTTTCAGAATAAGAATGAATTCACTTCAAATCATTACCTATCGAGAGGGCCCTCTAAATGGGAAAGCTACATGTACACAATGTACAGTGCATAAATGTTAGTTTCCTTTGAAACCATCAAAAATGTTATGATATCCCTGAGAAGACTATTTAGTGACCTTTGGTCTTAGCTGTAAAAATGGCATAACGCCCTCACCATCCTACCTCACTTAAAGTGACTTGGTGCATTTCTTTTATTGCAGCTACCTGTAATATGCGGTTAGACAACAAGGTAGTGAGAGTGAAGTAGTGAGTTTCTGCTTTAATAAATACTCAGAACGCAACTCCAAAGAGCCAAAGCACAACTCCTTCCAACAGCAAGCAACGCGAGCCACAAATAGGAAAATGTGTGAGAGAGCTAGACAGTACATGAAGACAAGACAGTTCCTGAGGGGCTCCATGTGAACCCCGTCAGCTTTTACCTGTGCAGTAGACACTGGCTTGTCCTCAGGCTTGCGTCCGTCTGGGCTGCCCATTGATGCTGCTGCTGCCGCTGCCGCTGCTGCTGCTTCTGCTGCTGCGCCCGCAGGCTTGGTCAGCTCTTTCACAGAACTGTTCCAGTCTATAGGAGACATAAATTAAATAACATGAATTTTCTTGGTCATCAACTCACTGACGATGATTGCAAATGACAAAAAAACTATAAATACTTCCATATTAACACTACACATTAAAAGAACATTTCAGGGAAGAAAAAAAGGCAACACATCTGTTAGTGCTCAAAGTTTTCCTTCAACACAAGTCAATTGTAATTTATGCAACATATTTTCATGCATCATATTTCTCAAATGTAAGGCGAAATTTCATAAATTGAATAACTAAGTGAGACACATCTTCATCCATAATTAGAGGGACAAACCTAACACCAGTCCTTACCTGGACACAAGGTTTCAGCGTCCAGCATGCCTCCCTCCCGGTAGCCCTCCAGGCTGGCTACTTTGACCTTCTCCCAGGGGATGTAGGTCACTCCGCGCTCCACGTCCCACAGCTTCTTCAGCTCAGGCTTTATGCCCTTGTTCAACGCCCAGGCGATCTGGATAAAAGGGAGGGAGAACAGCAGATCATGAATAAGGTCTGGCAATATTTGCAAGAGAGACATTCATACTTCAATCAAGCCCAGAACGCTGACTGCATTATATGAAAGTTAGCCAACACTATATATGTTTATGAAAACCTGTGGGACCTCATGGAGAGAGATTCTATACGGCCTCAAAAGTTAATATGAGACAACGATTACAGGTTAAAATGTTAAATCAGACTTGCAATTGAGAGCCACTTATCACAATCTGAATACAAACACATGCACTTTGCATAATTGTAAAACATTAGGCCCATGCTATGAAGGAGAGTAGAGTTCTTTAATTGCCAAGCAGCAGTAGCCGTAACGAGGCCACTGAGCGCCTACCTTGATGGCCTTCTGGTTGACCTTGGTGGTTCCCCTGCTGAGGCTGGTCAGGGCCCTGAAGGCGTCCTGCCTGTGCACCATGACGATGTAGGCACAGCCTCTTGGAGGAATCATCTGCCGAGGAGAGACACATGAAATATCATCAGGCCTTTTTTATCATGTGCACCCTATTCATCATATAACAGATTGCAAACAGACGCACTACATTTAGTTTTCCTACTTTCACATAGTACATCAAATTAGAGGTGCTCCGATTGCTCGGCTGCCGATCATGACCGGCCGATAATGGCCAAAAATAGCCTGATCGGTGATCGGAAAAACATGCCGATCAAAAAACCGATCGAGAGATATTAAATTCCTCACGCAACCATTTGCCTTTACACCTGGCGCTGCATGTAGACGCTGGCTCTGCACAGCTGCAACTGCACCAAAAGAAGGCATCTTTGCTTGTCTATAACTTTTCGCCATCCCCCCCTTCATTTCCACCATTCATAACCATATCTGCATCAACAATGATCTGATTTTCCGATCCATGCGCCGTTTACCTGAGTGACAATGTAATTTGCGATTGAGTACTCGCCAGTGAGGGTAAGGGGATGGAGACTCCCAACTGAGATCGCTCCCGGACGTGCGGTCCCAGGTGTTTCTATCACTCCCGGACGTGCGGTCCCACCCGATTATATTTCACGTATTATCATATACTGCCACATACAAGCAATTTAGGGTTAGGGTTAGGGTTAGGTTTAGGGTTAAGGTTAGGGTTAGAAACAAAAAACTAACATCAACAAGATAACTGGCTCCGTCATATGGCGGTGGTACCGATAGTCTGGCTAGTGGGAGCGAGATGAAATGGGAGCGTCCTGGGTTGGGAGCGTCAATCAGGGAATCGCCAGTGAGCCATGTTACGTTATAACCTGTGTAGTTGCCTTGGTCAGCACGCGACAACTTCACGTTGTCAGCACAAACATGTCAATTATTGTTTTCAAAGTTGTAATTGGCAGTCAGTCGATTAGTTTGATAGTCGCTGAAACACCAAACGGCGACAGATGTGGTTAAAACTTGAGAGAGAGATTCAGAACGGTAGTGGAGCACTGTCTGCAACTGTGGACGGTGACAGAGAGGGGAGGGGCTCTCCTCACGAGGCTGCTCATTTAAAGCGACAGGTTGTTTTTTTCTCGTATGTGGAAGACTATTTGATGTAATGTTTCAGTTTCATTTCAATCTTAAATAGTTTAGTTATTCTATGCAATAACTTATACATTGATTAATACTGTAGACTGTATTACCAACACTAGTCTGAAAGATAATAATAATAATAATAATAATAATAATAATAATAATAATAATAATAGCCTAATAATAGACATGTGCAAATTAAGATTGATTGGTTTATGGGCAGAAAAGGTATTCAATAAGGATAATTAATAGGCTATTAAAAAAAATAGGAAATCATTTTTGTGATCGGCAATGATCGGTAATCGGCAGATAAAGATTTTTGGTGATCGGTATCGGTGATCGGACCCAAAAAATGGTGATCGGAGCACCTCTACATCAAATACGAGCAAGCTCATTGTATAGACCACATATCCACTAAATGTACTGCATTTAGTCCCTTCGCTGAAATATGTGGCTTCAGTTCTCTCGTGGAAAGGTAACTTTATCTTAGAGTAGTGGTTCTCAGCAAACGGCCCCTTGACCTCATCATAAGGCTGCCAATGCCCCCCATAGTATTAAAAAAACACAAGACTATTGCTCCCTGTTTACAATCAAGTCCCACCCCTTTCAGCCCCAAAGGATCCCTAATGCCCCCCTAGTTTATATGCATAACCGGCGTGATGTCACGGCATGTGGCTTTTGTGCACTACGCCTCAAAATGGGGGACAATATGGACCTGAATTGTAAACTTGGGTCATGTAATTCATATAGAAATCCTACTTGTAGACAGAGAAAGCAACTGCATCAGATCATTTGGACTACTCAACACATTGATAATTAGCAGGTTGACAACTTTGACAGACACACAAAAGCTTAATCTGAGTCTACACGTGAGTCATTTAAGAAGGTCTTTCGTCTTCCACCAAAAGGGGCATGCAGGGGGGGTGACCTCAATGGCTCTGCAAAAGTGTGCTATGTCCCAGAGCCTGTAAATAAATTATTTACACAGTTCTCTATGCCTTGTTTTTGAAAGTAATGGCCCACATTTGATTGCAAACAGTGTGTTAGGACTTCGAATTGGGTTAGCAGTAGCTGCACTAGCTACTAGCTAGTGGCTAACACAAATGAAGGCAAATTGTGTTTGAGCTCTGCTGGCAGCTAACTAGTGGAAATAAAAAACAAATTGCTTGATGGTGCTTTTCACACCTTTAAACAGTCCCCAAATAGTTCGTTTGGAATGCTAAGCCCCTCTTGACTACAAACAAAGTTATGAGCAACTTGACGATTTATTAATGGCTGTTGCATTTAATCAACATTGCATCAAATGTGCCATTTTCTTGTTGACAAAACCTGAGATGTCCTCTTTGTTGGGTCCATATTATTGCATCTGATTCTCATTATGCACGTGAGAGCTGCATAAACAAAGTCATAATAAGCAACATTTGTTTGAAAAGTGTTATCTTCAGGCTTATTGGTTTTCTCACTAAGAAATACATCTTTATGAATGCAGTCTGCAAATATAGGCTAACAGATAATCTTATGTCATTAAAAAAAAATACTTAAGGGTGACAATGAGAACAAGGCAGGCACATCACCCCACAGTGCTCCATCCTGTCTCCCATCCAGTCAATGGAAACTAAATACCTGCTGTGGGTGTGTGTTATTGGGAGGAATTTGGAAAAACTGGGGGACTCAGGGACTTTGAATTGAGTTGGCTACCCCTGCTATAGGCAATTGCACCTTTAGTTTTGTTAAGGATATTTGTTTTAGACAGTTATCCCTCTTGTGGTTAAAGATATTTGCTTTAGGCATTTATCTCTCATTTTCCTCCTTTATAGATATTTTGTAGGCTATATTGAATATACAATATACACTTGTTTATGTCTCACGCCCTTCATGCCCCCCTCCCCTGGAAAAAAAAATAATTAAAAAAAAAATGTTTTTATTCATATCGTGATTAAAATCGAAATCGAAAATTTTGGGGAGAAATAATCGAAATCTAAGTTTTTCTCATATCGCCCAGGCCTACGTACACATTTATCAGCGGATTGATTAATGTAGGTCTACTGCACTAGCTGTCTTAATTTGTTCTCCGTCTTTCTGTAAATCCAAAGAAATACAAATACAGTAGGAGAGGATGCCCAAACTGGCAAATTAAGGACACAATAAATGGCCAGTTAAGTTACCAGTTTTGCACCTTTATGTTTTTAGGTGAATTAAAAAGGGTAACATTGCTATTAGCCAATGCCACTAATTAAGAAGCAAGATCATTACTATGCACGTCTGATTACAGAAGCAAATCATCTGTTCCAGCAAATTAAGACTTGACATCATGTACAGATGATGCCCTGACAAGGACAATTTAGCTGATGAAAAGATGAACAAGATAATTCCTTAATTAAGTGAACACAAAGGAAGTGCAAACAAGATTGTATGAAGGATGTGTGGATGTATCCTGTCCTGGTTGCCATTTATAACCATGTGACAGTATGTAATGATGAGATAAGCAGGCTTCACTTTTTAACATCGCGATTCAGACAAGTATAAGAATTAAACAGCAATTGACTGAAAGAAGCAAATTTGCTCTTAAACATCCCTGTGTCTTTTGTATAGAATCAATATCATTCAGTACACAACCAAGCAGTTCTGTGAAAACACATCATGGTCATTTAAAACAACCATTTTAGCTGAGCTCAGTTGGCTAAATTAACTATCAGCATGATTAAGCCATGACAAATACAATGCCGCTCATACAATGTCGGTCAACCATACTGGAAATCATAATCCATATGCTACCACAAAACATATCAGATGGTAAGCACCACCACATAGCAAAACAAAGACAGACGCAAAATTTGCAGGTAAGTCACACCAAAACTGCCTTTTTATACATTGAAGCGTCCAGTGATTTCAACACATGAAAGTAAATCCAGAACAGCACACGAAAAGCACAATACTGTAGGCTATAACAATTATATTAAGCACAGGTGGTACATCAACAATTAGTCCGAGTGTCATAAATATCAAAACCATACGAAGACAATAACGACAAGTCTGTTACGGTCAAAGAGAGTCATAAATGATGGCATAGCAGCTCTCTTTCAGCAGGCACGAGAAACCCGAAGTCAAACTTCAGCCATGGAAGGAGGTGAAGGGAGAGGCGGGATTTGAACCGGCAACCCTGTGATCTACAGTCCACCTCTCTACCCATTACAACACAGCTGCATGTCACATGTGGAAGAGTACATCAAAAAGTATCAAGTATGCATCACTGTCTACCACAGTTAAAGATAAGCTTATTTTTTATATCAAGTAAGAACACACAAAATGACAATCATTGCAAAATGTGGCAACACTGGATATTATTGTACAATCACCTATTGTCTTCCATGCACCCAAAACACCATTCTGGGTCAATGTAGGGTCACGATACCCAACTCCCCGATGATCCAAGTGATATGTCATGGAAGCGAATGCTGCTACTAACCAATTCATGAAATTATGTGAAATCTTCACTTGTGGTTTTCCTGTTTTCATGCAAAGTCCCTAAAGTCCACAACCCCCCTGTGGACTAACCTATTATTCAGTTTTATTATATGGTTGTGACGTCATCTGTCGAATGCTCCATTCATTTCAACGGGGCTCCCCAACGTTCGGACGTCTGTTATTTTTCGATAACGGACGGGTTGGTCTATAACAGACCGCTGTCAATGGCAACAAGACTTTTCACTGCTAAAGCGACTTTTCAACAAGACTCTAATCAGCTGCTGTGATAGACAGCACCCGTTGTCCTGGCTACCGCTGTCAATGGCAACAAGACGTTCACTGCTAAAGCCACTGGCTTGTATACAAGTCAGTGGCTAAAGCGAGTTTCATATCACTCCGCAGGGGGTCCGGTCTTTTGTCACTCTAATCAGCTGCTGTGATAGACAACACCTGTTGACCTGGCTACCTAGCTGTTGCCTAGCGGTGTTCCACAACGGCACTGTTTTGTTTTGCGCAGCAACAATCTTAACATTAAATAGGTCTAAAGAAATGTCCCCGCCATGTGTGAATCATCTAAGTATATCCATATAATAAGCGGGTTAACTTTCGGCGAGTCGGTCGCTTTGTGGAATAGCAGCACTTCAGAGAGAACAAGACCCCTCCGCTCCGCGTCGGGGTCTAAAGATTCTCTCTGTCGTGCTGCTATTCCACGGTAGCGACCTTCTCGCCGAACGTTAACCCTTACATATTTGTGTGTATACCTGAGATGCTGGCCAAAGTTCAAGTGCTTACAAGCAAAACATGGGGCCTGGGCCAGGCTTTATCAACCTCCCCCGCCTCTACAACCCAGCCAACCTAGGGTGCATTTCTGGAAAGCGTAGTTGTTAGCAGTTAGCAACTTTGGTAGTTGCCAATGGGAAATTGCATTGCAAGTTGCAACCAACAAAGTAGCTAACATAGTTAGCAACTACGCTTTCCAGAAATGCACCCCTGAGCTGACCTCCCTCTGTGACATCCTGGCATACTGACCACTGAAAACATAGAGGAGCTATTCTCTGGTTAAAAATAGTCATTTTAAACCCTGGTAAAGGGCACACTGATATAATATAAGAGCCTTGTACACTGTGCAGCCTGGAACCTTTATCACAAAAAAAGTAAAAGACTTTTCTTATAAGGGCAGACGATGAAGAGGATCATATCAATACAAAATCTGTTGATTTTACCACCAAATGTGCGGTTACACAGCCATTCTTCTGGATAAGCATCATCCATGAGTCTAAACTAAAGCATTGCTGCCCAAGCGCTTTACATCTTGATATCATTTCCTATCCTAATATGTCTTTCTGTACATTTTTTATGACCTTTTCCCACATACATGCTTCCATGCTTCCACTGGTCAAAAGAGCCACCAAACAACCAATCAAATAAAAGCAGTTGTGATTCTCTTGATGACAGAGGATA
The DNA here is from genome assembly GCF_034702125.1 of Engraulis encrasicolus. Taxonomy (NCBI): domain Eukaryota; kingdom Metazoa; phylum Chordata; class Actinopteri; order Clupeiformes; family Engraulidae; genus Engraulis; species Engraulis encrasicolus. The sequence continues at coordinate 7,138,741 of NC_085864.1, read as the reverse complement.
TCACCTATAAAAAGGTGCTAGAATTCACCCATGGCGCTATTTTTATGCCGTGGCCATGACAACAAAAGCACAAAGTTCAATAGGAATCTTGCTGTGGATCCTGAGCATACAGAAGAAACAACCTGAAGTGAACAGATAGCTGTTAAGCAGTCAAGTTAGTAGCTTTTAGGGCTGATGCACACACAATATCACTACACTCTTCCTTCCGTTGGGCTAAAAAATACCAATGGGCTAGTAACAGTCCATTCAAAAACAAGCTTGACTAATTGCATTCTGACTGTAAATTCAGAAATTAATCTGTCTGAGGCTTCAATCTTGGTGAAAAGCACAGAAAAGACTTCATGATGGTATGGTAAGATGGTATCAGAGACATGAGACAATTGGAAAGACAAAGGTACATGTGTAACTGCCATGGCTATGTTTTTCAGTTTCTTGGTGAAATTTGATATGAAACAAACCAAAATAAATAGCTCATACAATGTACTGTAAAGCAACTTCAGAAGTCCCATTCGCAATTTATAGCTTTTCAGAGCTAGCCAGGTGAGCCGATTGTTGTCAAGGTGGCTGCCTTAACGCAACAATGAAAAGAGTGGAAAGCCAGGACTTACATTGATGGACTCGATCTGTCCAAACTCCTCCAGCAGCTGGGTGATGTCTTGTTGAGTCGTCTTCTTGTCCAGCTGGCCCACCCACAGCGTCGTGCTGCACACTACAGGAGGACAGGAAGGGAGATCAGACAGGAATAATGTAGTGATGCTCAATGCACAACAGTCATCAAAAGAAGATGGTAGGCTGGCTACTTGGAGGAGAGAGGAGAATTGTATAGGAAAGTTTGAAGCACAAGAGTGATGAAACATTTTAAAGCATCACTGCACAGATTTACACTCCCCCCCTAAACTTCCACCTGGTAGCAAGTTGAAGAACAAAAAAAAATGTTTGGGTGTGGGGAACCCATTTACAACTGGTAGCATTGAATCCTGTGTATGGAATAGATTCACCTGATTCTTTTTTCCCTTTTTAATTCAACCATTGAAGGCTAAAAAGAAAAGGCGCAGTTCAATCTAGTCTCTACATCGCTCAGACACTTCAGATATTCACCAAGAAGGGAGAGCACAGTGTTCGGAAAATAACATATTTACAAGGCATGAAATGGCAACATTTATGCTTCAATGGTACATGGTCCCTAATGTAAACTGGGACTAAACTGAGAATCGATGAGCAATTCATGTATTGTACTTGTAGAGAGTTACTTGTGCCCAATCCATGGTGATGAACAAACAAAAAAGGCATACTGAGGAAGGCCGAGAGGTCGAAACGTCATGCTTACCAATGAATGAATAAAAAGAAAAAAAATAAAGAAGGAAAAAATCCAAAAGGAGTGTGCAAACCTTTTTTTTCCAAAAATACAATTCATGTATTGTGCCATTAAACACAGGATTTTGTATATAGTTTTGTCTTTAAATCTAATGAGCACTCCTTGCATCTTTTTTGGAAATACGTTTGGTCACAATAACCACAAAGTTAGATTTTCATACCGTGACCCCCGACATGACACCCACAGTAACGTGACAGAAGTGATTTGCCAATACTACCCACCGCTGAGTGTCTTGCTCTTGATGGGGGGTAGACCCTTCTGCCGGCGTTCCCGCTCCTTCTCCCTCTCCTTCCTTTCTTCCGAGCGGGAGCGCTGCGAGCGGTTGTCTCGGCGGTCCGACCGGCGTTCCCGGGAGCGGGAACGAGACCGGTGGAAGCGTGACCGGCGGGAGGAGCGTTCCCTGGAGCCTGAGCGGGACCTTCGGGAGCGCGAGGGGGAGTGGCGCCGAGGAGATCTGCAGGAGGGAGATGAACAGGAAATGACTTCGATTTCAATTTCAATTTTAGCCCCTTGAGATGAATCATTTCGTTTTCAAGGGGGTCCAACAATAAAGCCTTGGTTACACAATAAAGCCTTGATTAAATACAAATATGCATTGTATTTGTATTAACACTGTACAATCTCAAAGTGCTGATATAATCAAATAACAATTAAGCAATAAGCCACGAGAGGCCGGGGGTTGTGCTCGATTTACAACAGGTAAGGGGAGTGGGGAACGTCCCCTTACCTGTTGACAATAGAGCACAACCCATGGGATCAAGTGGCTTATTGCTTATCTAACTCTGTTACACTTAATTGCTGACCAAATGTCTTTTAAAACGCTTTGATAGCAATTAATTTGCCCCGCGTCGTTCAGTTGACAAGTTGAGGAAGTGATTGGATACCCCGGCAACCACTACTGGGCGCGCTTGCGTTCGCAGACACACACTTCGCTACAACAACTCAGCAAGGGGCGATAAACATTGCAGGAATTAAACGTCTTTGCAATCACACTGATACCCCAACCACAGATGGTGCAAAGATGTGCTCTTCTTGCAGACTCCCTACACCCAACTGCAACATATTCTCATTACCAACGTAGATGCGCTGGGTCTAACTTAGATGCGTATAGAATCTTCATTTGGAATGGTGTGGGTTTGTGCCCGATTCACAACGAATATCAGCCAATCAGAATTGAGAACCAGACAGCACAATGTTAAGATTAGTGCAAAAAAGGTGTGCAAACTGTAATTTAGCCAGTTATTTTACTGTAAAACTTACAGCCTCTTGAATTGCACTTTACAATCTTTTAAGTGATGATAGGACCCAAAAACAATGGTAGCTTATAGATTGTAACATTACAATCAACGCTTACTGTAGATTTTATCTGACAGGAAAGCTTCTACAGTGTTTAATATTTCCAACCTGGATCGTGATCTTCTGCTGCGAGTGTCGTCCCTTCTTTCCCGCCTTCCTGATGATGGCTCCGCCTCCACCTCAGCCATCTGGGATTTTGGAGAGAATAAAGTTTTTAATATTAGTTAAATATTAAGTCTTGAATATTAAGCACAATTAAGCATCCTTTCAGAAACAGTGCACCTCCTCCACAGTACATTCCCCTCACCCCAAACTTCAGGGAACAAGCCTGAGACCTTGATGGCGTGTGTGTGTGTGTGTGTGTGTGTGTGTGTGTGTGTGTGTGTGTGTGTGTGTGTGTGTGTGTGTGTGTGTGTGTGTGTGTGTGTGTGTGTGTGTGTGTGTGTGTCTCTCCGCTCACCTGAGGCTGTTGAGGTGCTGCTGGGGAGCCGCCGGGTTGAGCCTGAATCTGTATCTGCATCTGTGGCATGAAGTGAGCAGCACCAGGAACACCAGGAGCAACACCAGTGACAACCGGAACGACACCAGAGACACCCGGAACAACACCGGGTACAGCACCAGGAACAACACCAGTGACACCGGGAATGCCGGGAACAACACCAGGAACACCGGTCATCTGCTGCGACATCATTGGCTGCCCCATTCCCTGCATGAGCATCATACCAGGCTAAGGACAGATGGACGGACAGACAGACACACACGCACACTATGAGTTAAACTATACATCTTACATAATTCCAGAAGACAACAAAAAATATTTACAAATGATAAAGGGCAGTATTCCAAGAAGCTGGTTCAGTACTTAGTCAACCTTGAGGTTGTGGTAAATCATCTAATAGATAGCACACAAGTGTCATTTAGTTAAGAAAGGACTCCAGGCTCTTCTATTAGATGATTTACCACTATCTCAAGGTTGACTTTAGTGGTTTACTACGCAGCCAGGTTCTTGGAATACCCCCTCAGGTCAACAGCACAAGAGGAAAATCAGATGAGAGACATTACTACAGATGTAAAGCTATTTCCCCATGATGGAAGTTATAAGATTACTGAGCACACACACACTCAGGCCTAGAATGTACATCACACACACAACGGAAGTGTAGCATACCTGATTGGCCATCTGTCCAGCAAACTGAGGGTACATGATCGGCTGCTGCATGTTGAGCGGCACATTCCTGTATTTCAAAGAAATAAATACACAAGGCAATTAAAAATCAAAACTGAGTCATTGATCCAAAAAAGCTATCAGCATGTTAGCATATCTTTGGTCCAATTAGGTCAAGGGAAGGTCTATGTTTGGTTTCGAAAGTGTCCATAATTGACGGAAAACTTACGGAGGCATGGCGGGAGGCAATTCTTCTTTCACTTCTTCTGCAGGCTCTGGTTCATCGTCATAGTCAAAACGAGCCAGGAGTTTCTGAAAAAAGGCAGGGAAAGGTAAGTGAAAACACAAACCTTGGGTAAATAATAACAACAACAACATAAACTCATGACTACAATCCTCAAACTACCAGTGCGCTCCAAACTTTCCTCCTATCTCTGCAAAATACAGGATAGGAAAAAAACACATAAGCCCTACTCCACCCTGTAACTCTGTGTATAAGAAACATGTCATTGAATCCTTGCCCTACTGCTCAGCTTGACACAAATTAATAATCTAATCTGCAATACAAGTAACACTTACTACTCAGACAAATACATATTAGTATGGAGTTGGAGTTTCCCAATTGGGCAAAACAAGATTACAACATGTCATTAGAATTATCCTTACTATACAGATACATAAATAAAAACAAAAAGTTGGAAATTATGGAGGATAGAGTATGAGGAGGGTGAATGCAATGCTGTACCTTGGCAAAGGAGTTCTTCTGCTCGGTGGGGGGATTGGTGTGACCAGGGACAGACACTGGAACAGTCATGTGTTGCCCAGGCATGGTCACGGGAACAGTCATGGGCTGCCCAGACATGGTGACTGGAAAAGTCATAGGCTGACCAGGCATGGTCACAGGAACAGTCATAGGCTGCCCAGCCATGGTGACAGGAACACCCATAGGATGTCCTGGTATGGTGACGGGGACAGTCATAGGCTGGCCGGCCATGGTGACTGGGACAGGCATCGGCTGGTGGCCGGCCATGGCAAAAGGCATGGGTTGGCCAGGCATAGTGACTGGAACAGTCATGGGCATGGTGGAGGGTGGCTGCTGTTGACCCATGACAGGGGGAGGGAGGCTGCTGTGTGGGAGAGGGTGACCAGAGGGCATCATCATGGCAGGTCCGGCTGCCACTGGCCCGGCTCCACCCTGGACCGCGGAGGCCTGCGACGGGTGCAGATTCTGGAGGATATGATGCAACTGGGTAGGCACAAACGCACAAAACTGCAGGTTGAACTCCCTATCAGCAGCAAGGCTATGAACGTAATATGGCAAAGTTAATGGTGAAAACTCAAATCACAAGCCATTCCTAATTTTTCCTTGTCACATTTTAAGTCATCAAAACTCTCTGACTTGTCTAGGTCATGTGGCTCAAGTTCACATTTCTGAGGAGAAATAAATATTATGTCAAGGTGAATTTAATATTTAGCATTAAACAACATTGCATACACCAGTACAAAAGCAGCCATGCTTCTGCTAGGGTGTGTGTGTGTGCGCGTCTCACCTCTTGTCCCTGTGAGGACTGGAAGAGCTGGGCCACAGCTGCCAGGGCCCCGGAGTTCTGCAACTGGGGCAGGGCCTGCACTATGGAGGCACTGGTGACGGGCAGCGCGGCCTCGGCTGGAACAGCTGCGGGCGGCGAGGCTGAGGAAGAACGGACAATTTAGTCTGGTGAAGTCAAGTGATTTTTTTTTTCTACACACCTCACATTCAAACACAGCATAGTTGATACCAAAGCGCTTTACAGACCTAACAAAACAGAAAAAGAAATGGAAATGTCTAAATAATTACAATCCTCTGTCCTGCCATCTTAGCAATTATTAAAGTGTAATGTAATGCTATCATGTCGTTTTGTCATGTTTTAGCATGATGCGTTTTAGTAGGATGTTGCTGCTGTTAAGTGTTTATCTTGCTGTGGCAATACTCGAAACTAGAAATGTAATGTTTATCGTCTATTTTGGTTTGTCTTTACTCCTGACGGAGGTGAGGAGGTTGAAGGCGGATGGATATGCGCGTATCACACTCACATCAGACATCAGTGTTAAGTGTAAAAATGATCTGCCTATGCATATCAAAATCTACTGTGGTATAAAAATAAGTTCACACACAGTCTGTATTTACCATGCTATAATGCTACCATAGTCATAGTCAACAGAGATTTTCCACAAAATAGCCTCATGAAATTAATGTTGTTTACTGTCAGTTTCCAGACTGCGCACTACACATACTAATGTAACAGTGATGCTCATGAGCGCCCTTTTGAGTACCTGCGTCTGGAAGGCCATTCTCCACGACTGGCGGTGCCACTGCGTTGCCGGTAGCCATGTCCAGCAGAGGCTGTATTATGTCCATGGTGAACACACCATTCTTCTGCCACAGGTTCAGCACTCGCAGGATCTTACTCTGAATTAGGACACACACCCACGCGCACACTTTAATTTCTAGGACACTCTCTACAGTTTATGCTGTATGAATGGATTCGGAGCAGAAAGCACTGACACTATTCTATGCCTGAAATCATGGTTTACAATTTACCAGCACTAATGCACTACCAAGCAAATGTTAAACGTCCTACAGTCCCACTCTCGGCTGATTTCAGCCAATATGCAGTATATGGGCCATTGACGTTTTCAGTAGCAGAGGTAAAGTGGTGCAATCACTAGAAGTGATATAACCCTCCATTTTGTGGATTGAATTAATATCACAGTTGGTGAATTCTTTACAAAACACTCAGTCCATGTAAATTATATTGTACCATCCATTAATGCACCAACGTCACACTTAAGCTGTGGTTGCACCACCCTTATAAATCTCCTTCTAAAAGTGTCAAGGATACCGTGTGTTAGCTTCAGCGCATCTGACCAAACAACCCACCTTGTCATCTGGCGGACACATGTACAGGTTCTGAAAGGTTGCAGTGAAGTTTTTGAGGAACCTCGGGGCAAACATGTCCTTGTCAATGCCGAACTGATGGCGAGACTGGCGTACAATGGAGTCCACCACATAGAGGCCTGGCACCTTCAGCTCTGGCTTACACTTGAGGAGCAATGACAGAGAAGGGCAGCAGATGAGGCTCACACTTCGAAACAACAACAGCGTCTTTAGTAGTCTATTAATTTGTGCTATCTACAGTTTCCATCATCCTTCAGGTTACTTCTATATATGACAAAAACATTTGTGAAGGATGATGAATGAATTTCACATTAATTGCTGTGTCAAAAACTGAGACCAATAGTGGTGGAATGTGCAGTGTCTCTGTTACATGGCTGGCCTACCTTTTTGATGAACTTCTCCACAATCTGTACAACATGCTTGTATAACTGTGTACACAGAGAAGGAAAATGGAGAAAAAAGGGGGTAAATCAGTGATGATGAACAAGCGCTTTAGCATCATACAACCAAATATATATCCTGCTACATTCCTTGTAAATGTCTGTTCAACGTACCTTGATGGCCTTTATGGCAGATTTTGTTATTGACATCATTTTAGCCCGTGATATGGGGGGCTTCATGTCAATCATGGAGAATAACTGTACAGAGAAACACACAACAGGAAGGAGGATCAGCACGGACAACTCCCATCTTCCAGGCCAACACCATCCATACAGTCAGTACACACCCACTTAAAACGGGTGGCAGAATCACATTTCAACCCAGGTCAACAACATTTACATAATAATTTCATCATTACACAAGCGAGTAATGAACCTATGGTCTTAAGGAGCTTGGACAAAGCAAGGGGAACAGTGCGATTCCATAACAAGTTGTGTGATATGCCTGTAGTTCAGAGTAAACGCTGGTTAATTTAGGAAGACATGTAGTGTAATCAAAGATTCTCTGTTCTAAAAAGATAGCCAGCTGGTGACGTCAACAATAGGATGGAATGTTTCACCAACCAAGTACTTCTGGTCTCCTAAAAAGGCGTGGCCAAACTGTCAATCATCGAACACCAGCGCAGAATCAACCAATCACGTTTCCTAAATTCATTTGCTACGCTGGCGCTGGGAGAACTCCGGTCAGAGAAACAGCCAGGCAACGTTTAACAGCAGCATCACGCACTATTTTACAAAACCGACCGCCCTGGGCAACTTAATATGATAACTTTATGTTGCCGTGGTCTCTGCACTAAATCAAAATGCGTTTGATATTTTAGATGGCATAGACGTGAGAAATACAGCCACTGTGAACAAAATCAAGTGCCTGCAGACAGAGCCACCTGATTCATGCAAGGTTGAACGACATGACAAGACGGCACAATGATTAAAACTTGTGTGGCTGGCTTAGGTTTTTTTTTGTTTTTTTAGGCTAATTGTAACCTATGTCCAACCAAATTAGTTAGGCTACATTCACTATGAAAGACGTGCTGCTTGAGTTTATACATGACCTCGTGTATAATTTTGAATTAAATTTAATCAAGTTCATGCAATCGTGGTCATGACTTCGTATGAAATATAGGCCTAGCCTATTGTGCTACACAACTAGGCCTACACGGACGTTTTTTTGTGTTCATAACGTGCTTAGAAAGGAGAGGATCATAACTGGACCAAACTGAAGTCTGCACTGGAGACAGAGCCGACATATAGGCTGATGCAGAAGCATGACGTGCTTCAGATAGCCTAAACAGACAAGTAGGCTATTTAAATCCATGATGTCTAGCAGCGCGTAATGTAACCATATTCACCTACAATCCTCAGCTGTCATTATTCCCGTCTATGGCATGTTGTTCTAGACACATTTGTGCGTTCATATCGTGCCTTCAGAGGATCCAAGTGCACGGAACTGTAGGCCTACCAAATTTTGACTAAAACATTGCGCTGCACATGCATGACTAAAAATCGCTCAATAGCCTGATAAAAACCGAGAATATCCAGAGAGCGCAGGCTACGCAGTGCCAAACTCGAACATTTGGAGAGATAACCTACAGCTATCAAACTCGTATCCTGCATCTCGTTAGTGCATCGTTGAGCCTATCCTCTATTTTCTCATGTCAAGATTCACGGTTTTTAATCCAATATTTGCGGAATAGTAGGATTTTCTGTTCTTTCTGCTGCGCTGAAGGTGAAAGTTTTTGGCTCTTGCGTCTGTTAACTTAGTGTCTCGAAGGACATAGGCCTATTGGAGGCTGCTGGTGTGGCTCAGTTGCAGAAGTAGTATAGCCTAGTTCAGATACACCGCGTTGTTCCGTGTGGTGCGTCTCCAGTTGAATAACTTAGAAGGTGAGAAAGTGGATCGCACTTCTGGTTCTTCTTTTCATCTTTTTATTTTTTACATAGCAGCAGATGTGGAGACACTGACGAAGGTAGCAGCCAAAACGTTTGTCTACACTTTTGCTGCTATGTAAAAAAAAGAAGAAGAAGAAGAAGAAAAGAAGAACCCGAGTGCGATCCACTTTGCTCACCTTTATTCAACTGGAGACGCACCACAGGGAAGAGCGCGGTGTATCTGAACTAGGCTATACAATATTTGCGAAATTAGGCTAATGTCCGAGTTAACCAGCCATCTCTGCTAACTTTTGCCCTGCCTGGCGCAACCTGTATTTCGTTTAACAGTTGACTGGATGAGATGATGCTGAAGTGTCATGCAACACAGACTGCTGCAAAGAGTAGCCTATTGAATGAAGTCGACAAAGCAGTAGCCTAACGTATGCATTTGCCATCCAACTGTTGTCATTTATTTGCAGTCATGGTATTGTGTCTCACTAGATTTAGGCTATAAACCCGTGGACAGACTGGGGAGGGGCGAAAACAGGCTACTTATGGACAGCACTGAAACGGAAACGTGCAGAAATGAACATCAAGCTTTTAATAATTTGTCGAAATTACTAGCCCATTTCACAACAGACGTGCAAAGTAGACGTGAACTAGGGCCTACGATGTAACAACAAAACAACATAACAAAAATAAACGTCAGGGCTCCTTATCAACCGCTCCTGTTTTCACGCAAAGCAAAGCGACCGGACAAACAGCTGATGTGTTGTGCATGCAGACTATCTACCACCAATAATAACTACTGTAGAGCAAGACGTGAGCTGCCGTGTAATGTACTCTGTGAAACCATTGTCCAGATACAAGGCCTACCAGACCTGCCCCCCCTGGCCCCTGCACACTGCAGTTGAACATACTTGCACAAGGCTTCTCGCACCCAAAAGGCCTGCTTCCACAAGGGTGAACCAACATCTAATAGCTCTCAACATAGCGAGAGGATACTTGTGTTTTAATAATGTAGCTAATGCTACCGTTAGCCAGATCAGGTATGTAAACATTAGATATACGTGGCACCAGAGATTACAAGCCAACTGGATAACGTTACCAACTACAGCAGCAGAGTTGGGCCCCAATACCCGTGGAACATTTTAGGAGTCATGGCAAAAGTTGTAAATCATCAATAGCAGCTAACCCCACTAAAACACGTCCACCCCTGCAAGCAAACCCGCCAGCGACAACCACAACCGCGGCTAATAATTAGCACTTTAGCTAGCCAAGTCACTTTAGCCTTGCATTCCTAGGGTTGGTTGGAAATCTCAAACTAAATAAACCGATATCCAGTTGATGTATCTCGTAAAAACACACCCAGGAATGAAAGCAATGGTTAGTGTACCACCAGGCGGATCATCGTATGCCGTGTTAGCTTAGGACAGTTTATTTAGTTCTGTAATATCTCTCCGACAGCTAACATTAGCTTTCTAGCAGACACTGCAACACCAGAAAAAATAGAATCACAAACCTCCGTGTTGAACGCGTTGACTGCATCCATGGTCACCGTAAAAGATGCGCTTCGATACCGTATTCTGCAAACTTGTTCAGTTTTTCATTTATCCTTACAACCTTATTGAAAATACATAATATTTTCGTCGCTACGACATGTTTCGCATGTGCCCTCCAAAGCGGGCTGTGTTCAGGAACATGTCGCCGACGGACAGGAAGACAAGTGGCTAGTTCAGTGCCCAGCATATTGCACCAGATGGCGCTCTATCTCAACGCCAGTGTCACAGTTCTCAAACCATAGAGGTAGAAAATAACACTAGAGAGGACTCCGCCCCCCTTTTTACGGCAATCTGTAGCGGCCATTATCTGTAGGTAGATCAGAGAAATGGAAATTAACGGAGAACGAGGCTCACCTCTGTCAAAAATGGCTTAATCATGAGAAAATGTCCATCAACACACTATAGAAGGACAATAGTTGAAGTGTGTTGCTAACTATGATCATAAAATATATTATTTGATTTTAAATGTATTTTATCGACTCATATGATTTAAGTAGATATTTAGCCTGACATTTCAAATCTGGTCTTTGATTAAAGTTATACTTCATATTTACACAGTTTTAGTCAATTTCTTGACAGGGGTGGGCGTGTTCTCCATTGACTTGCATTGCCTGAAGTTACCTACACTACCTACGGAAGTTGGGAAGCTCCTGCTGCCATTTCCCAGTGCTGTCGCAAATTGCGGTGTCCTCTCTAGTGTTATTTTCTACCTCTATGTCTCAAACATTATTGTGGGGCCTACCAAAACTGTGCGAAGACCAACACAATCAACCATTTCAAGTAATTAAACGAATTTTTGGGCACTTTTAGCCTCACCAGTAATAAGTAAGGGTTAACGTTCGGCGAGAAGGTCGCTACCGTGGAATAGCAGCACGACAGAGAGAATCTTTAGACCCCGACTCTGAAGTGCTGCTATTCCACAAAGCGACCGACTCGCCGAAAGTTAACCCGCTTATTATATGGATATATTTAAATGATTCACACATGGTGGGGACATTTCTTTAGGCCTATTTAATGTTAAGATTGTTGCTGCGCAAAACAAAACAGTGCCGTTGTGGAACACCGCTAGACAACAGCTAGGTAGCCAGGACAACAGGTGTTGTCTATCACAGCAGCTGATTAGAGTCTTGTTGAAAAGTCGCTTTTGCAGTGAAAAGTCTTGTTGCCATTGGCAGCGATCTGTTATAGACCAACCCGTCCGTTATCGAAAAATAACAGACGTGCGAACGTTGGGGAGCCCCGTTGAAATGAATGGAGCATTCGACAGATGACGTCACACCATATAATAATAATCATTAATAAACAAACAAACAAAAGAAGAGCTCTTTTCCAAAAGGCTATATCCACCATTTTTGACTTTTTGCATTTTAATATTGTAATTGACTGTTAAGAAGTCCTATCATCTAGGTGTGAATTCTTGCCATTCAAATGTTTTGAGAACATACTTTTCAAACCTCTATAAAATGCATTTTGCAATGCAATTCAATGGAATGCCCAATACAAAAATGTCAATTTCCCAACATTCTATAAAATGGATATATCTCATTTTGGAAAAGAGCTCTTCTTAAATTAACCTATTGGATTTGGCTCTCAAAGACCCCCGCCCCCCCCTTATGTTTATGCAAGAACACACACACACACACACACACACACACACACGATGGGCATGGGCTGCCTCATTTTGTGGCAGTAGAAAACCTGTCACCGCAGATACCATGTCCAACTCCACAAATTCCACAGACTATTTTTGGGCATATGAATACTACTATGGGGTCTTGGATACAGTCCCTGTAGATGCTAGTCAGCTGAAATACAACAGATGTGAGTAATTTCATGGCAAAGGTGACCATATGTTTTAATGATGCTAAGGACATTTCAGCATGTGAAAAATTGTGAAGGAAAATTTGGTTTATTCCCCTATAGACTCCATTGTCATAATTATGTGGGTCACTTTGGTATCGTTAATCGGAAGCTTCTTCTTTCTGTTGGCATACGCGTCCCGATCGAACAACCTACCCAGGTAAGTGGAATTTACTGTTGTTTATACTTGCACTGCAAAGGACTTCCATTTCCTTTACCTCATAGCGGTTGATATTCAGTTAATTCATGAAGTTACCATATACTGTGAAGTCAAATTAGGCCTTTTTGTCTTTTCTTTACTGTAGGAGTCACAGGCAGACCAGAAAACGCAACTCCTCTGACTGCAGGAGAAGCCACAGTTCCCTCTCGTCAAGATCATTTGTATAACAAATATTTCATTTACATTCCTTGACTGACATGCAGAAAAATAGACAATGACTTCTTGAGTTAACTGCCGTACATTTTATTTAATATAAAAAAATGCAAGTTGTAGAAATGTTACCTCTGAGACAATATCTGTATGATGAAAGTTCTAATGCATATTGTTATTCATCAAATGTTCTTTTGGATGTTAGAATTACATTGTTGCTGGTCACATTCTTTCTCGAATATAAAAAACCAACACACAAAAAATCAGGTCACACACATATGGCAGTGGTTGTGTATATGTTTATGTAAATTATGAATTATGAACATAAACATAAAATATATGTTATGTAAATAATCAAACAAAAGCAGTACATAAAAAGTCAAACATACAAAATAAAAAAAATCCAATAATTGAAATACTACTTGGTCATGATTTAATATACATTTTTTTAACAAAGGCATCATGTTGGCATACTAGGTTCCAGCGAGGCTGTGAGTATCTCTCTGCACATGATAACTAATGGAGAGTTGGACGTTCCTAGTTGACCTTGTTCGGACGTCACCAGTCTGACATGGTTGAGGAACAGGTCGGCGGATTGCACCCCGCTCCACAGCTCATGGATGTACATGGAAAACAGCAGCAGTCCGGCCTCTGTGGGGGAGTCAAAGGTCAGAGAGCAGGGGTCAGGGTATTTTTCACATTAGTGCAGACAGAGATTTTACTGCAATCTGATCTGAGCCAGGGCCATCTCTTGTTTGTTTGAGCACAAACTGATACATTATCGAGTAGTAGACTACGGCAGACATTCTCTTGTTGTATTTAAGTGCTTGTGTCGCACCTTGCTCAGCTATTGTTATTTTTTAAGTGCTCTGTAATGACAATGACTATCAACATCATTTGCCCATTACTGGTTACATTTTATTTTTCACATCAGAGGGAAAGAGATTCTACTGCTATCTGATCTGTCTGCCTAGTCAGGGCCATGTCTTGTTTGTTTGAAGTCGAATGCTGAAAAATTATCATCAAGTAGACTTCTGTAAACATCTTCTTGTTGCATTTGATTTTCGGTCGAGCACTTCAGTCAGGTGTTATTTTTAAGTGCTTTATAAATAAAAAATGACCACCAACATAATTTCGCCATAATCCGTAATTTTGAAGCAAATTTTATATGTACTGTATATACTCTGTGTGTGTGTCTGTGTGTGTGTGTGTGTGTGTGTCTGTGTGTGTGTGTGTGTGTGTGTGTGTGTGTGAGAGTGAGAGAGAGAGTGAGAGAAAGAGACAGAGAGAGACAGAGAGAGAGAGAGCTTCTGTGTATGTTTATATCGCAAAAAAATACCACATAATGCCTTACCTCTTCTAGTGTGGTCCTCCGTGGTCTCTGTGAGGCAGGTAGTGATCACCGTCTGATGCAGTGCTCCCTGGGGAACGCCCTGGGCCTCCAGCAGATGCAGCATGATCTCAGTCAACAGACCCAGCGCCTCTACTCTTCCTCCTCCTCCTCCTCCTCCTCCTCCACCAGCAGTGGCGCCCTCTACTAGACCTCCACACTCACACGCAGTGCTGTGGTAGAGCCGCAGGAAGTCCACTTTCACACTCACGTCTGCCATCAGAACACTTATGATGCCCCTGTGCTGTAGCACCACCTTGTGGAGCCATTTGGTAAAGTTGAGCACGTCGCTGCAGTCATACGGTGCTACGGTGGAGGAGGAGGTCAATGTCCTGAGTGACCATTTGATGAGCAGACCAGCCGTGGTGTGAGAAGGGCAATCCACAGTCTCAGCGCCGGCAGACTGAGGCACCTCAGGGCAGGTTTGGGGCACCATAGCACTTGTATCAGGGCTACTCTGGGGCTCCATGGAGGTGGTAGCAGGGCTGGGTTGTGCAGTATTAGACGATGTCGTAACTGATGACAGAGGTGGTGTAGCGGAGGTGGTAGCAGCTGGTGTGAGGGGCCTGGGCTCCCAGTGGGTGAAGATGTTCCTCAGGAGGGCTTTGCAGTCCTCCAGCAGCCCCTGGTCGCGTTCCTCAGACTCTCCACCTTCGGCCTCCGCCTGCTCCTCCCCCCCACCTCGGGAACGGGAGCTCTGCTGTTGCGAGGAGCCCTTGGACCCTCGGACTCTGTCTCTTCCGACCCCTGCAGAAGAAAACATCAAGATCCTCCTCATCAGCACCTTCGGGCATTATCATCAGGATTATCAACATCATCAATATGATCAAAAACCAACACCACCACCATCATCATCATCATCATCTCCTCCTGTAACTGAAGTTGCCTCATAATCATCAATATCATTACCAATATCCTCGCTACCACCTTCATCACTGACACAATTGTTATCATGATAAGCATTTTTGAATTACTCAACTGAACTTGCTTTATATACATTCTTGTTTCAATGACCATGGCATGGATAGACCGTGATCGGAAATGATACAGCCCTCATTCCTCAAGGTTCAAATGAAGTCAGAACACCACACACTTAGTCAATCTCTCAGAATAATATCATAGGGATCTCTACTCTACTCACCGAGAAGGTCTTTGAGTGGCTGGCAGGTTGATGCCAGGCCCAGCATGGTGGAGATCAGAGCGGTGTCCTGTGCCAGTGCAGCCCAGCGGTGGAGCAGGGGAAGCACGTCGGTGTCGGACAGGAGCGGTGGCTTCAGGGTCAGCCAGCCCGCCTCAGCATGGGCCGCCATGGCTGAGTCCTGGTGCGTCAACACAGAGGACAGGGTCCGCAGGAAAGGTTTCAGCTGAGGGGCCTTCATACCCACAGTCCTGATTAGAGAAGAGAGCAGATACAGGATTTATTACAATAATTATTAGGTAAAACTTAACGACCCCTAGCTTTAAAAGAGAAACATAATTTCAATTTCCTTGTATGACCTGTGCATAGGAAGAACCTGACAAAACACCTGACTTGAATTCATTTGATGCTTTTCAGATATGTAAAATCATTCTGTAGCACAAAAGAAAGTAGTAGTTTCTACCTACCCATCTTCCACTTATGATGGTGTTTCAGTATGTGTTGAACATACTAATGACAAGGTTGTCGACTTTTTTAAGACATTATCTAGTTGACTTGAGCAACACTCAATCTTTCCCGACAGTTCTGGTATAAATCAGTATCAGTAAACCTTATGAGAATGCGCAATTGGTGTAGCAGCCTCTGAGCCTGAAGAAGATCCAAGCTATTCTCTGCAACATTCATACCTGAGGTGTTTAATGACGCTGAGGAGCACACATAGGAAGTCGTTGATGAGTGGTAAGGGGAGGCACTTGGTGGACGACTGGGGCTTGTCTTTCTCCTCTGGGGTAGAGCTGCTGTCCTCTGCCTTGCCTTCCTTGCGGCCCAGGTTAGTGAACCACAGGGTGTGGGCCAGCTCCACAACCACACTCAGTAGCCTTGGACTCACAAACCTATGAAAAATACAATTAACAATTAAGACAAAAGGATCGCATTTAGCACTATGTTGTGAAACACATATGCAACTCAAGAATACAACTTTATATCAAATCAATTGAAATATTTTGACGACTAATTTTCATGAAATATAACATAACATATAACATATAACATAACATAACATAACAGGATTCTTCGTTTGATATTGTTGTATGATTCTGAAGTGTATTGCACCTCTTGTCCAGCAGCTGCAGCAGCCATGTCAGTAGTCCATGAGCTTTGGTGAGGTTATAGGCTCCTTTAGTCACACGGGCAGTTTTCCTCAAGACGTTTAAGATCAGAATCTAGTAGGAGAAACACACCAGAAATCAATTAAATCAATCAGGTCTCAGTCACCTTATGCCCTATTCACATGGGATAAGAATTACCTGTGGACCTCTGTGAAAGTGTTACCTGTGCGTTACTGTACGGCATACTTGCACAGGATAAGCAAAACACATAATTTTACTGAATGTACTGAATTTTACATCAGGTAGTATGGAGGCATTTGTTAACAGGCTACAAGCACGTAGGCAGTGTTGACATTAGTCTAGGCCTCCGCCAAAACACAGGCGTAGACACAGTGTCCCACATGCACTCGTGCACTTGCACATGCACACGCCACACACAAACTGTGTACCTGTGTTGACTCCTCACAGAGTGGGCTGCTGCAGAATCCGAGTAGGGTGTGGTAGAGACCCTGCTGGTCACACAGCTCGTAGCAGTAGCGGTCGGCAACACCCTCCTCCAGAACAGCCAGCATCCACTCACGCTCAGATTTATGCTGCACAACACAAGGAATAATCAACAATACATTACATTAACATTCACACTTTGCTGATGCTTTTTATCCAAAGCAACTCAGTTATGAACAGGGTATTTGGTTTCAGTCCCTGGGGCATTGTGGGGTTAGGTGCCTTGATCGAGGGCACCTCATCCATGGAGTGTAGTATGGGAGTGGAAGGGTGGGATTTAAACCTGCAACCCTGTGACCTAAAGCCAATCTCTTTAACCACTAGGCCACGGCTGCCCCACACATATCATACTCAATCACTCCCACACTCAATCAAATAACAATCACTCACTCGCTCTTGATCTTTCACAAACAAACACACCCAGTCAAAATAACAGACACTATAACATACACACACTCTCTATACACATGTTCTGGGGCCCACCATCTTTTGTCTCATCTCTTTCACACACACATGCGCCATCTCTCTCTCAATTTTTCCCAAGGCTGGGTCCTCCTTCATCACATCTGTCTCTGTCGTGATAACATCACAAGAACAACACTCACTCGCGTAGCAACGGTGACGAACATCCTTCACCTCCCTCCAAAGGAAAACACAGATGCGGCCCAGATAAGCCTGAATACACTTCCCATGGTAATGAAGAACTAGATAAGGCCATGGCTGAGGGCTTGACCATATCAGGTGGAAACACAAACACGTGTGTTCTGTGAGGCTAAAGGGGGTCCACATAGTAGTGTACAGGGCTCTACACTAACACCAGCCAACCGGCCCAAAAGCAGGTAAAACTCCAGTTTGGCAGGTAGAGAAGACCAACTTACTAGCCACTTTGACCCATTATTGAGTGTGTGTTTGACTAACTATTTAGGCTAGTGATGAAAAAGGTTAATTTAGAGCCCTGGTAGTGCAGCACCACGTACTAACTTACCTCCAAATCATAGCTGTAGAAGAGTTTGAAGAATTCAGGGACGCGCTTGAGGTCCAGGTACTGATGACCCAGCAGGAACTTGTTGATCACCATGTACATGTGTTCCTCTAAATAGCAAACAAACAAACAGCAATGTGTCTCAGTAAGTCTTAGTAAATCTTGGTAAACAACACTTACATAAACTGCAGGTTACAGGGAGTTATCAGGGACAGATCAAATAATTACATTTGTTGAAGCACTTTTAACCTAAATCCTTAAAATGCTGTACGGAAATTAATTCTTATAATCTAGCACATTAACACGTATTTACTCATGAATATATGTGTTTTTAGGTTTACAACCATCTTATTCTGTGACTAAATCCAGTAGTGAACCCACCAGGTCTCAGCATCTGTTGGGCCACTTTGGCCACATAGGTGGTCATCACGAAGGGCACTCTCAGGTTCTGCTGCTTGATGCCATTCCTCACCATGTCCAGCAAATACAGCAGCTGCAAACGACAACCAACTCAATTAATAGCAATCTCAAACAACAACCACATCAACAACAACGACTACTACTTTTCTTATAACAAGTAAAAAAAAACGGAAGCTCAATGTGCATAACAGTTGAAGCAAGAATGAAGTACCAAATGTCAAGGATACAAGGATATTGTATTGTTGCTACACCCATAGACAAACCTGTATTAGCAAGGTGCGCTGGTGAGTGTAGTTCTATATACAGTATGTATGTATTGGTATGTATTGGCCTACCTGT
This sequence comes from Engraulis encrasicolus, assembly GCF_034702125.1. Classification (NCBI taxonomy): domain Eukaryota; kingdom Metazoa; phylum Chordata; class Actinopteri; order Clupeiformes; family Engraulidae; genus Engraulis; species Engraulis encrasicolus. Next base: position 7,119,984 of record NC_085864.1, on the reverse strand, counting down.
CTCTTCCCTTTGAACCGCGCCCCCTCAAGATGCTGGTAGAAGCAGCCCAGTACTTGGTAGGCCGCCGCCCTGATCTTGGGGTCATAGCTGCTGAGGGAGGCAATGGTGAGCCCCAACCCGTGGCTGGACACGAACTTCAGACAGTCGATCTCGGACTCTGGAAGTGTTAGAAGGATGTGGAATAAAGACAATTCATGATCTACTGGGCAAACACAGAACAGCATAAACCTTTCGCTCAGGTAAAATGCAGCATCTGTTAATGGTTAAAAAAAGATAAATGAATTTGAAAGTATCTGACATATCCACAGCTGGAGCTTCTCATCCATTTAACCCGTTAAGACCAGAAAACACATCTTTACCACAACCTTTAAAGGTACACTGTGCAGGAAATGGTCAAAAAAGGTACTGCAACTATGCTGCTCATTGAAACTGGGCTGCCTTTTGCCAAATTTGATCTTAACATAAAAGTTTACTAAGTAATAAACAAATATTATCTAGTATGGTCCAAGTAGTCATTTTTGCAGCTAAAAATGGCTATTTCGGGAAATTCAAAATTTTTCCAGTCATAATGAATACTTAGAATTTGATGGTGGTGGTAAATATTCATGAAAAAGTTAACATTAGTGAATGGGCAGCATGAATTCTGGAGTAATGCAAAGTCAGAGAGTCTGGAGCTCGCACTCAAAAAAGACTTGAAAAGAGATTAATGAATTCTGGAAATAAACAACTACAAATCTCACACAGTGTCCCTTTAAGATGGGCTGCAGAATCTAATGCATATTTTCCTTTAGCAGCGTTGATAATTTTGTTGAATTGTTTTGACCCGTTAAGTCTTAATGGATTATTGGATTTTACCTACCCTGTGCTACACTTTATCTTTTTATTCCTATTTTCCAATTTATATTTGACGAGATTCATTGCAAAATGACTTTAATGCCATTTTTTGACTTTTGCATTTCATTCTAGGAAATTACTCTTCAGACGTCCTATCATCTATGTGTGAATTCTTGGCATTGAAATATTTTCAGAACATATACCAAAATAAACCTAAATAAAATGCATTTTGCAATGCAACGCCCAATAGAAACATGTCTATTTCACTAAAGTCATTTGGCAAGGAAGCTCTTCATTGATACTTTATTTGAAGTGTCTTCCTCACCGGGCCGCAGCAGGGCGCTGAAGAGGGGCAGCATGAAGCAGGGGTCATACAGCTCACACAGGCTCTGGTCACGCTCAGCATCATGACCATCTGACTCTTCTCCCTTATAGATCAACTCCCTCCCTTCCTGTAAGTTTGGGAAAAGAAAAAGAATTACAAATTACTGGACGCACGTGTGTGTGTGTGTGTGTGTGTGTGTGTGTGTGTGTGTGTGTGTGTGTGTGTGTGTGTGTGTGTGTGTGTGTGTGTGTGTGTGTTACCTGTGGTATGAGTCTGCGTTGTTGTGGGAAGTGTGCGATGGTGTTCTGCATCCTGGTGGGGTTGAGCAGCCCCATCACCTCCTCTGAACTGGGCTGTTGCCATAGCGACGGCCCCATACTTCGCCGGGTCTTATGGTGCTCCACTGCTGCGGGGCCCCATAGCATTGACCTGGAGGACAAACACACACGTAAGCATAAGCACATGCGCACACAAACGCACACACATAGATACACAGTGCCTATATAAAGTCTACATACCCCAGGTTTTTGTGATACTATTAAATATTAGTTTATTACTTGGTAAATATTCATGAAAAGATCAAATTTCGCAATAGACAGCATCGTTTCAATGAACAGCATAGATGCAATACCTATTCTGACCATCATCCTGCACAGTGCACCTTTTCTTGCAGAAAAACTCTTCAAATAGCACTAGTACTTACTGGAAGTCGACGAGGCTGCAGTCACTCTTCTCGTACTCCTGAAGCAGCAGGAGAAGCTTCTGGTCTGCAGACACCATCACAACATCAAAGTCAATTTTCAAAGTCAAAGTTGTTTGTTTGCCATTTGTGTGTTAAACTAGTACTCCTCTTGCACACACCATCGGATCATTGTCATATATTCATTGTGTCAAATGGATGCCATGCAATATTTATGATATGCTACGATGTATCAATAATGCAGAATATGTGTAGTTATGCATGTGATGTCCACATTTATATTTGAAACAGATAAAAGATTTGTTGAGGTGGGCAATAAGTGCACTCAACTCCAAATTGATTTAAAAAAGATCTTTGCCCACAAATAACATCAAAATGGAGCAATACCTCAAGGCAATGCTGGAGGGGATGTGGTATGGTGGGGGACCACACACATATTTTTTGGGACTGCCCGATTATCTCTGATTACTGGCAAAATGTACAAAAAGAAATTAAGAAATGCCTATTACTAGACTTGCCTCTAGAACCATCATATTTTGTCCTAGGGGTACTACCTGATGATCTTGATGAAAATGATGATACTGATCTATTACGAACGCTTCTCTTAATTGCTAATAAAGTTATTACGACCTTATGGTTACAGTCTCAACCACCAACAATTGAACTATGGAAAGTTAAAATCCAGGAGGTTTACAGCATGGAGAACATGACAGCGTTTTTAAATTTGAAAATGGAAGTTTTTTATTTGGAAGTGGACAAGGGTTTATTTTCATTTAATGTAGTAATTTTTTCTCTCTCTCTCTCTGATCCCTTTGCTTTAATATTGTGTATGATTGTTTTTATTGTATGCTTTTTTTGAAATAACGTATCTGTTTGCTGTGCGTTGATTGAAAATAAAAAGAAGTTAAAAAAAAAAAAAAACTTTGTGTGTCAGCAACTGGATCAGTAGTACATTTGTTTTATTGTTTTACATTTGTTTTAACATGAAACACAGATGTTTGGTCTTAGCGTTTTTGAGTGTGTGTGTGTGTGTGTGTGTGTGTGTGTGTGTGTGTGTGTGTGTGTGTGTGTGTGTGTGTGTGTGTGTGTGTGTGTGTGTGTGTGTGTGTGCGCGTGTGCGCGTGTGTGTGTGTGTGTGTGTGTGTGTGTATGCGTGTGTGTATGCGAGTGTGTGCGTGCTTTTCTAAAACACAAATGGACAAGAAGTGTGTATGCTACTACTGGATGCCTTACTTCATTTTCAGGATAACCATGACTATTTCTACCACTCTTTTCTACCATCACCTCCAAGCACATACTAAGCTTAACCACTTCACACAGAGCCACTATGTCTTAGAGAGCCTCAGACCAGGTTTATCGCTGCAGGGCGTCAAGCTTAAGCACCACTAGTAAAAGATTTATCACTGCAGGAGATGTGGAGGGGATCAGTTCACTCACCTGCCGTGCTCAAAGTGGCTCTCTCACACTTTCTCCATCTCTATCTCTCTCCCTCTTTCACACACACACACACACACACACACACAGACACACACACGCATGCATGCACGCACGCACGCACGCATACACACGCACACACAGGACATGTGAAGGGGATGAGTTACTAACCTGCGGTGCTCAGTGTGGCTCCATAAGCCCCCATCAGCACCACAAAGTGCCTCATCTCACACACAGAGGGGCTCCTCTTCACCAGGGCCAGGGACAGAGACGTCAGGGCCTCTACAATAACACAATAGAATGAACTATTATGCAAAATGTAAACATTAATTAAATCTACGCATTAAGCAACAATTAAATCATGCAGCGAGCCTCTGGGAGAGAAGGGAAAAACACAGTTTGATTCTTGACAGGATTTTTTTTTATGAAATGGTATTTTATTTATTAGAAACAAATTCTTGAATAAGGGCCAGAGAGTGATGATAGTGATGAGAGAGAGGAGAATCTCTCGAATGGAAATAAGAAGGCAAGATGGCTGGAGTGCACAAATATAATAACTACGGGATTAGTCATTTCTGTGAGATGTACAGAAATACAAATGTGCATGTTCATATGCGAAATGTTCTGAGAAGAACTCAGAAAGCCTACATGACAAAAAATGCCTCCCACAATTGTACACAATGTTTGACCGTAAAATCATACTCAAAATGTACTAGTCAAGCAGACCCAGAAGAGAAAAGCACAGTTGGACCGATAAAACAAATGGTAGCTCACCTTGTGGTGAAGACATAACATTTTGGAATTTATAGTCAAATACCCTGAGAACAGTTTGATAGGTAAAATGGGAATTTTGGAGCACAGGATTTCCATTGAGCCATCAGTAAACATGTCACACACAGGCATTAAGATAATTTCCACACAGATCAAATGAATTACTGCAAACATGATGCAAATAAAATCAATTCAGTACACCACTCTTCTTCCAAGACCTCTAAAATTGTCCACCCACTGTTCGATTTCAAAGTGCTCATAAAAAATAAAAGTTGACCAAAATATCCAGACACGGAGCCATCATACACATCAGATTTAGATCTGCTGCTGATAGGAGCTTCTTAGCGCTAAGCCTATCAACCCGTGAGGTTAGCCACACACAGACAGTTATTATTATTTCGCTACAGTCTCGCATGGATTAAGCCCTCCATCATCACTCAAAAAGACAGCAATATTATGACACTTTTGGTCGATCAGCGAGCCAACCGCCGTGGGCGTTCTGGCCTAAGAGACGCGAGAGACATGGTGTTCAAATCATCTTTCGCAAAAACCAGGCAAAGCAATACTGACCACAGCGTCTGTCGGGTGTAATAATCGTATAATGTAACACTTTTCGATGGTCGAACTCGTTGGCAGGTTTTGGCTTGACAGGCGGCAGCATTGCGGTACACCACCGCACCTTTCGCCCGAGGATGGAGGCTGGATTCAGAGGCAATACTGTAAATCTTTATCCCAAGTATGGAGAATGGAGAATTTGATTCACAGTTATATTCTACATGATCGAAAACAGCAATGAGGCAAACCACCGCACATTCAGACCATGGATTTGTCGTCCGATTCACAGGCAATAATACTACTGTGATCGAGGACAGCACTTTGGACAGACAGTAGTGTTGTGGTAAACCACCCACCGCACCTTTAGCCTAAGGGCTGAACAGAGGTCTGATTCAGTGGGTAATATTCTCTGCTATATGTGAGAGACGGCAGCACTGTGGAAACTACTTTGTTTCGAAATACAGCAATAGTATGAGATGACGTTGTGGTACACCATCCTTCCTTCATCCTTCGGACTGTCTAATGGACTGTGTGACAAGAAGACAGTATTATGGCAAGAGTTAGCATGTGGTAAGCCATTACACCTTTAGCCTGAGAACTGCAATACTACTGTGACATAAGACAGCTCTATGGAAAGGCAGACTTGTGGTAAGCCTCCATACTATTAGGCTTCAGAGCACTAGCATTATAATCTGACTGGCCAGATTAATTTGTTTCCGCCTTGCTCTAGCAATATGGCAAACCAGCATAACTTTAACCTGAGGACCAACACTAACCATTATATGACGGCGGTAGTCTGTGGTGAAATACAGCAGTAAGACATCATACCAGAGACAGTGGAAAAGGGTAGAGACGATTCAAGCCCATACTTTTCCGGGATCCATTTTACACCAGGTGAATGACCATTGGAGGCTGAGAATAAATTTAGTTCTCTTAGTGCTGTAAGATGGCGGTAGCGCACATCTTTTGCAAGCGGCCACCAAATGCCGCAGAAAGTGAAAAAGGAGGGGACAACACCGTTTCAGGAGACCATGCTTGAGCGCGCTCCTTTGCATTGTGTAGGCATGGTTTGATTTATCTTAGTTTACTACAAAATCTTTGATCATACCTTTAGCCTGAAGTCAACCACCACTACTCTACTCCTCTTCAGTGCCCAGCGAGGAGGAGGAGGAGGAGGAGGAGGAGAAGGAGAAGGAGAAGGAGAAGGAGAAGGAGAAGGAGAAGAAGAAGAAGAAGAAGAAGAAGAAGAAGAAGAAGAAGAAGAAGAAGAAGAAGAAGAAGAAGAAGAAGAAGAAGAAGAAGAAGAAGAAGAAGAAGAAGAAGAAGAAGAAGAAGAACCCTTAGGAGACCGTGCTTCAGCACACTCCTTTGCATTGGGTAAGCATGGTTTGATTTAAATCTTATAGATCATACCTTTAGTCTGAGGTCCACCACCACCACTACCACTCTGCTCCTCTTCAGTGTCCAGCATGGAAGGCAGGAAGAGGGAGTGGCTGCTGGCCATCATGTGTATGGTAGCCAAGGGCAGCAGGTCCTTATGAGGCTCACACTCCCCATACAGCAGCTCCAGCAGGCTGCTCAGAGTGCTCAGCATGCTGTGGTGTCTGTAGCGATACCTGGGAGAGATTACACCACAATCCATTACACTTAGCTGACATTACACATTCCATAACACTTATACAAAGTGACTTACTGTATTCATATGGTATTTGTTAAAGGCCCTGGAGCAATGTGAGGCTAGGTGCCTTGCTCAAGGGCACTTCAGTCATGGATGGACTGGTAAGGGTGGGATATGAACCTGCAACCCTCTGTCCTCCTCCTCCCTAACCACTAGGCCATGGCAGATGGATTAGATAGACTCCTTTATTGTCCCCTACGGCGATTTGTTTACACAAACCATCAAACTTGACACAGCCCAAACATATGGCTCCATACAGGCATGAAATATCCCAAACATTGTACATGTACCGTATTTTATATTTCTGTTCACTCATTACAACAACAGCACAAGCACAACATTATTGACAAGAGACAAGAGATAGGTTGGGCTACACTACAACTACAGACTGTGTGTCTATGATAGCTATTACTAGTTATAGTTATAGACTAGTTATTGTTAAACACAGTCAATGCTACAACAAGAGGGATGAATGGCAATCTGGCAATTACAGAAGCACATTGTCATTGATTCAAACACTTACTTTAACCCTGACTTCACAAAGCTATTCCAGTCAGAGGCGGCGACGTGCTGAGGGGAAGCTTTCTAGGAGACACAAAATAAATGTAGGATTTATAAACAAGAAGTTGTGAAAATTAACAATGTGTATGAAACCTGCATGAATCCTGCAACATTCTGATAAATGTCATTCATTGCTGCTATAAGGTGCACTGAAAAATGTACAGGATGAGTAAAAAAAAGGAGTACAAACGTAGAAACCTGAGCATACACATTCATCTAAATTCTTTATACTACTATTCTATAATGTTGAAGTTCACTTGACATTGTACTTGACACCAGCATCATAAGCATTACATGACAGTGTCATAACCATTATGTCAACATCATTAACGCTTTATGGTCATGAAAAGTTGACATTGCTTGAGCTGTCTTTGCCATAACCACACGTCCCTTAATTACAAGTCATTATAATGTTTAAGACGGTGACATAATGTTTATGACACGTGCGTTACTGTGTTACAACACTGTTATAACACTGTCATTAGTATGACATCGGCATCAAGTAAAGTAAGTTTATTTTAATTATTTTACCAGGAGTGCCTCCAGTCATACGTATGACGCCGGCGTCAATCTAACTGTTTTATGATTTTACCAGGAGTGTCTCCAGTCTCTTCAGCATGGCCTCCTCCTGGTCCAGCGATGCCTTCTCCTGCTCCTTGCAGCTGCTGTAGCAGGCCACCAGCCAGCGGAGGGCAGCACTGAGCTGGCTCTTCCTCCAGGACTCCAGTTGCTCTGGGCTGCTGCTCTCCTCCACTTTAGCAGCCATAGCATCTGCTAGCTGCCATCTGTGCTCAGCCACAGGGGATAATGATGCCAAATTGTTATAATGTTGATTTAGTAAGTAAGGCTGTAACGATACACCCAACCCACGATTCGGTTTGTATCACGATATATGACCCACGGTTCGATATACCCCACGATTTCACACAAAAAAAATTGAAGAAAAAAAAATAGAAAAAAAAATAAGAAGAAATAAATTATATATATACTTTGTAATTAATATCTTTTTTGCATTTACCGGCCTGCATTAATTTTGTAGATTTACAAGGCTGAATGATGTTGCAGATATAGGCTACCACTGCAACCTGTTCCCAGGTGTTGACATCAAAACACAACACAGAGAAATGAGGGATATTAGTTCACCAAGGAAAAAGGCTTATAAATAGGCTAAGACCATATGTTGAGAGAGAGAGAGAGAGAGAGAGAGAGAGAGAGAGAGAGAGAGAGAGGTGGGGTGGTCAGGGTGTATAGTCATTGGCAGCTGTCTTACTTTAATTAATATCCAAACATTAAAACTGGCCATAGCCTATATCGTCAGGAAACATGTTGTATTAAGTTAGGCTACTTAAAAAAATGCAACACTTAATTTTGATTAAGTTAAATATTTCCGTAGCTTTTTTTTGATCGTGCAGCAGCGCCTGCCCGTAGCCTACAATCAAAACTCGAAATGAACCTCAGTTAGTTATCACTGCTACGTAACGCGCACGTTTTTCGTTTTGTTTTGTGGTTTGACATTTTGTCAAGAGCGAGAATGAATGCAGAGGCTGAAATGGAGCATGCTTTCTGCTTATGTAGGCGGTAATTTTACAATATAGCCTAACATTAATGTGGGAAGAAATAATGCTGCCTAATAGGCTCTCCTGCCTATCGACCTCAACGTTCGTCCGACTTCGGCCACCTCCCTACAAGCGATTCCAGGCTGTTTTATAGGCAGGCGGAGCATCTCGTGCGCTCTCTCTCTCGCGCGCGCTCTCTCTCTCTCTCTCTCTCCGCTCCAACGTCAAACTCCACTCGCAATACATCGCGCATGCATGAGTAAAAAAAAATCTTGACACGTTTATAAAAGCCTTCTTGGTCTGTTGTTCATTTGGCCTTCACCTTCCGATGTTTGCCAAAGTTTTTCGTCTCACGGAGGTTGCTCAGGCAATGGATAACAACAACGTGCTGGTTGGAAGGAGCATTTTATATGAGAAAGGGGTGAATGGAACTGTTACTCGAACGTGTGCACCCTTTTTCTACTGGTCTTTTTAAGCGCATATGCAAAGTCTTGCCTGTGTGTTGCCTGTTGTGTTCTACACTGAGGGGTAACAACTTTAAAAGGGCACATCGCGATTCTGTGAGGAAGCTTCATGATAGGGGTTCGTGGGTCTGCGTACCGCGATCCCTCGGTTCGATGCAATATCGTTACAGCCTTATTTAGTAAGTAATCGCAATGCATCTAAGAATAGAACTGATTGCACCAAGATAAGAGTCAGTAGAGCACTGCTCGCATCCCTTGAAATCAACTGGTGCTCTTGGAAGACACAAACTTGAAAAAATCCTAAGAAAAAAAGACACCAGGTCAAGGCATTCACTTGATTTAAACAGTCAGAAAAGTATTTTTTGGCCTAATGCATTACAATGCATACAAAAAAAAAAACACTAACGGACTTCCGGCGGCGCCATGGAGAGATAGGCAGCAAGGGTGAAGAGCTCTGACCTCGCTTGAAAATAACTTTAAAATTATCCAGTCATTGTCCAACGAAAGTCAGTTTTAATAACGTAGAAAAGTGTACTATATGCCATAATTGCAAACGTATGATGAGCAAACATTCAAAACCGAAACCAAATCCTGCTCCACCGACTACAAGGAACACGATTGCCAAGAAGCTAGCTGCAATGGCGTCTCCTGCTAACCGTCTCTCCCAAGAAGAAGGAATCTCAATGTCGCAACTGGTTCAAGAACTGTCTAAACAACGTACCAGCATAAAAGAGGACATTTCCAGTCTCATCCAACAAGCTGTGGGCCCTTTACATGCCTCCGTTAACGCTTTGCGAGAGACAGTGGATGGTTTTCAAACGCGCCTGACCGATGCAGAAACTTTAGCTGGTGATAATTTTGAGAAAATCACCGAAGTGGAGCAAGTCATTCAGTCCCTGCGCAAGCAAAACGCAGCCCTTCTCGATCGGATTGAAGACCTGGAAAACCGTTCACGTCGATCCAACTTGAGAATCATAAATGTACCCGAGGGCAGCGAAGGTGATGGAGATACTGTGACATTTATGTCTGAAATGCTGATGGAAATTACAGGCGGCAAAGTTTTCAACTCAGCCCCAACCTTGGACAGAGCGCATCGAGTAGGGAAGAAACCGACAACAGCTGACGAAAATCCACGGACATTTTTGATATGCTTTCACCGCTTTCAAGATAAGGAACGTCTCCTACACTTTGCAACACAGAACGCCATGGAATACAAGGACGCCACTGTACGGATTTACTCTGACTACAGCAACAGTTTGTCTCAGAGGAGGGCGGACTTCAACAGCATCAAGCACTCACTCTACCTGAGAGGGATTAAGTTCCGACTCCGGTATCCAGCCAAGCTGCGCGTATTCTTCGAAGGGGAAACCCTGAACTTTGGCACGCCAGAGGAGGCAAAGGCATTCTACGACCGTCGGGTGGCGCTGTCGTGCCAAAAAGCGAGTGCCTGCCAAAACACGAGTGCCCTCATTGATAGTTAGCCTGCCAAGACCCTAAAATAAATGTTTGATGGCATTTTCTGTTAAAAGTTGGCAACCATGCCAGAAGTTATCAGCATGGGCTAAGGTTTCAGAATCACCTGGTTGCCAACATGGAACTTGACCTTTAAGGTCAAATATGAAGGTCAAAAGGTCAACCACGGTCAAATAAAAGTGTTAATTAGTTAGAAAATGTTAAAATTATGTTAAAAGTGGGCAACCATGCCAGAAGTCATCAGCATGGACTAAAGATTCAGAATCAACTTGTTGCCAACACGGAACTTGACCTTTAGGGTCTAATTTGAAGGTCAAAAGGTCAAAAACAATGGTTAGTCTGGTTTTTCAAATGTCAGCAACCATGCTAGATGTTATCAGCATGGACTAAGATTTCAGAATCACTTGGTTGCCAACATGGAACTTGACTTTTAAGGTACAATTGAATGTCAAAAACAATGCATTTTCTAGTTTGCCTTTTGGGGGGGGGGGGGGGGGGGCTTCATATCCATGGAATTATTTTTCAAAAGTTGACAATCATGCTAGAAGTTATCAGCATGGACAAAGTTTTCATGGTCCATGGTTGCCAGCATAGAACTTGACCTTTTAAGGTCAAATTTGAAGGTCAAAAGGTCAACCGAGGTTAAAAAAAATAAAAATGTTTTGGGGTTTTGTGATGTGCTCTCATAAAATCCATGTTGTTTGCATGATGTATTAAATAATTAGTACCTGGAGGAGATAATTATTATTATTTAAATCATTTTAGGTGAGTGAAAGTATTGGAACAAATAATACTAAAGACAATAAAACACTGTTTTGATGAGGTTTCTCCCGAAGCGGACAGCGCTGTCAAAAGCTGCATTTGGGGGTTTCTGACAGTGGACTGTGGAAGTGGTCGCGAGAGTCACCCTTCACCTACTAATGACTCAAATGACCCAAGTCTTTAATGAACAACAAAAACAAGAAAATTTGCCTTTCCGTTCCAATACTTTAGAGCAGTGGTTCTTAACCTGGGGTGCGGGCACCCCCTGGGGGTGCGCCAGAGATTCCAGGGGGTGCACAGACTTTTGTTTGTGTAGAGGTTGTGACCAAAATTATACTTGCAAACATTATAATAAGGCCAAATGAAGTCCAAATTAAACAAGTTTTGGTTCCCATGTGAATCCATTGAGGTATTGATTCATGTCTCAACCAAGAAGCATTGTAATGAATCACTCATTTATCATTTTTTAGTGCATATCCACATGTAGAAGTTTGTGTTGGGGGTGCGGTGCTTGTCTTCGGCACAGGTAAGGGGATGCGCTAAGAAAAAAAGGTTAAGAACCACTGCTTTAGGGGACTGTATATTTAGAAGTTATATAGTCTTTATTATTAGGGTATGAATGAAAGTGATTATTGCAAATGGTCAATAACAAGAATGCAATTCATCATATTGTTTCTTTACTTCAATAACAATTAAAACGATGAATGTGCTCAAATGTGACGTCAGTACATACTGAATATTTGAAGGAGCTATTGTTGCTGTTATCACAAAAAGGTTGTGTCATCCAGATCATGTTCTATCCCTACGGCGTTTAAACATTCTACATTTTAATCACATGCAGGTATACAGGGCTGTCCATTCCTCAGGAAACTGCAGGCATGTATTGGCCACTTGGTTCTACAACCACAAATTATCAGTCCTAAGCTACTATGTGGAACTGGAGGTTTCCTTTGCCACACAGCCATCAAGTGTTGGTCTACAAATTTCCAACCACCAGCCTCCTCAGTGTCTTTGTTGATATGTATTTAGTCAGACTGCAGCCATACATTTGCCTGCTGATTTGCTTATGCAAGATGCAATCCATATGCATCACTTGGTGGTAACATATCAATTGCCTTTTTGTCTTTCTGAAAAAAAGGGAAGTCTCGACCGATCAATACCCAAAGATAAGCATGTTGCTTTGGACAGGTGACACAAGAACTCAAGCCTGGGAAATTGCAACAGAACATTCTACAGTAGTTATGAGAACATCAAGACAAGTGTGCAATATTTCTACTCTTACTGTAGGTTTAATTTCCTAACCATGATATGACATAGCAAATCAGCAAGTATCCTTCATTGCTATAACCATTTGAAACACATTAGAAATAACAGAAGTCATTATTTTTTCTATGGAAAGCCTGTGAATTGATGGGGCAAAGCAAATTCACTGGTGAGCCAAGGCATATCCCTTTTCATACCAGCAGCGTAATGTGCTTCACAAAGAAGAATAAAGTAATTTAGATGAGAGTGAAAATACAAGTTTAAGTTAATTTTATGCTAATGAGCTATGATGAATGTCTAAGGATGACAGGCCAGAGCCCCACCATGATAAGCCAAATCAAATCATATCAAATTATAGGCCTACTAATTATTCAATATACAGTACCATGCAAACAACTTGTATTTTATGAAAGCACATCACCAACATTTTTTTTAATTGACCTTGGTTGACCTTTGGACCTTCAAAATTGACCTTAGAGGTCAAGTTCTATATGGTAACCAGGTGATTCTAAAACTTTAGTCCATGCTGATAACTTCTAGCATGGTTGCCAACTTTTGAAAACAAGAATTCCATGAATATAAAGATCACCAAAAAAGGCAAACCAGAAAATATATTGTTTTTGACCTTCAGATTTGACCTTAAAGGTCAAGTTCCATGTTGGCAACCAGGTGATTCTGAAACCTTAGTCCATGCTGATAACTTCTAGCATAGTTACCAACTTTTGAAAAAGATTTCCATGAACACCGTCCTTCAAAAAGTCTAACCTTAAAATACATAGGTTTTGACCTTTTGACCTTCAAATTTGACCCTAAAGGTCAAGTTCCGTGTTGGCAACAAGTTGATTCTGAATCCTTAGTCCATGCTGATGACTTCTGGCATGGTTTTCCACTTTTAACAACTTTGCAACAATTTTTAACTATAAATAACACTGTTATTTGACCGTGTTTGACCTTTTGACCTTCAGATTTGACCTTAAAGGTCAAGTTCCATGTTGGCAACCAGGTGATTCTGAAACCTTAGCCCATGCTGATAACGTCTGGCATGGTTGCCAACTTTTAACAAAAAATGCCACCAAAAGTTTATTTAAGCACCTTAGCTGCTGATGGCAGGCTGACTATGAAACCAATGAAATTTTTTGAGGGAAAATTATACTATTTTTTGCAAAATGANTTACATAATTTATGAACTAAAAATATGCTTATGAAACAGTACTCGTCCTCCACTTAATATGAGCTATTTGAATGAAACTGTATCATTTGTTATGACAATTCTTAGATTCTTTTATGGAAATAATACCGAAATTGTAACCAGTTCTTTGTAATACTTCCAGAAGGAATGTAGATGCTTTATTGATAGGCTTTCCATCTTAAATTGTGTTGGATTTATCTGCAAAAATGGGTAAAAAATATCTGAAAAATTGGTCATTGGTTTCCATTGGTTTCAATGAGGGCACTCGTGTTCTGGCAGGCACTCGCTTTTTGGCACGACAGCGCCAGGTATCTTAGAATAACAGTGCCAGTGCATTGTAACATGATGCGGGGATTCAGTGATCTGCTTGAACTTTACTTATAGCCAACCTGACATACTTCCCAGGCAGTGAATACTGAGTTAATTATCACATTCATTGCTACCTATTAGCCTACTCGAATGGTGTCTGTGCTCAGAACCATTTTGCTGTAATGACGCGCGTGCCTACTCAGTGACTATAATTTGTGAGGCTACAACGGTCTGTAACAACACGCCTATTCGGCTTGTCTGCTTACGCAGGGTTTTTGTTTTGTTTGTTTGTTTATTTGTTTTCTCTCACACTTTTTCTTTCTCTCTTCACTACAATGGTTGTGAACCTTAAATGACTTTTGTTTATAATGAACACTTTTTATGTTTCAATGACAGTAAAGGGTCATTCTCTTCACGGACGGTTTAGAATGCATCGGAAGACTGTATTATTAGGAGGGAGCCTGCAGTCTGTCGCTGTTCAGTTGACAGACATAGGTTGTGTGTGTTGTTTGTTTGGGATAGAGGGGCTGTTTTTAGGGACCCGGGGGGATATTTTTTGTTTTTCTGAAGGGGGGTTACACACTGCCAACATGTTTCTATTTACATATGACCTCAAAAGCAAAAAAGCGCTTCATGCCATTATGAGCACGTCTCGTCACCACTCTATTTTTTTTTTTTTTTTTTCTGAATATGTCTGATGGTAATAATGCACGTAATGTCGGGTTTGATGTGGGCTCGTCACCAGTACGATTTTCAAGCTGGAATGTTAAGGGGCTCAATGGACCAATTAAAAGGGCACGTGTTTTTTCTCATTTAAAGAAGCTAAAGGTGGACATAGTATTTTTGCAAGAGACCCACCTCATAACTGCAGATCAGATTAGGCTGAAGAAGAATTGGGTTGGGCAAAGTTTCCACTCCAGCTACAACACTAAATCTCGAGGGGTATCAATATTAATCCATAAAAAAATTGTATTCACTTCATCCAAAATAATCTCTGATCCTCAAGGCCGATATATTATAGTATCAGTGTGAAAAGGTGACCTCGCCACTTTTCACTGATTTTAAACCACTCTTTATTTTGGTGAACTTGTGTATTTACTGTGCACCGCGAGGAGCGGGCAGAGCTGGACAGTTGGACACGCACACACACATACGCACACACACACCGCTCAGAATCGCATTCTCCTCTCCAATTGCGCACGACACTGCTACACGGGAGCGCGCACCGTTGTGGCAGCATTTCCATCGCGTGATGTCAAGCACTGAAATGGACATGTGTTGAATGATCGGACTCTAAATGTTTCATGTTGTGTAGGCCTATAATGTTTGTGAATTATGTCTGTTTGGTGTGGGGTTTATGTGGGCAACAATGGGCAATGTTTGTCGATATGATTTGTAACTGGCGTTTTGTTTTGGAAAGGTCCTGGAGAAATGGTACGGGCCAATTGTGATTTTGTGTCTGCATTGGTTAATTGAATAATTGCCTGCGTAGTGAAGGGTATGAAAAACCCAGCTCATTGTTTAGAGTGGGCGAGATAGGCGAAGCAGCTGTTTACCGGAGTGAGCTGTCTTCAGAAATGTTGTTAAAAGTAGCTGCTGCTGAGAGCGGTAACAAAGTGTCAGAAGTTTGGCTTTGACTTTGATTTTGTATTGAGTATTTTTGAGTTGCCAGTCCAATTTGGGTTTATGTCTGAAGTTGCCCACGAGCACATTTTTGTTTTGTCGAAAATAAAAACGCTTCGAAGTTTAATTATGGTTTCCTGACCATCCATCCTCCGACACTCGAAATTGTAACGTCATCCTGACAGGAAAAGAACGAGCTTTTCCACAATCAGGTTCTCTCTTTAACACTCCTACTGTCCTTGTAAATGTATACGCTCCTAACTGGGATGACAGCAGCTTTATTACTAAACTAATATCCCTCATACCAGATCTGGACACACACAAGCTGATCCTGGCTGGCGATATGAACACAGTAGTTGACCCAAAAATGGACCGCTCATGTCCCAGAACCCTTACTCGATCTAAAATGTCCCAAGTCCTTTCTGATTTTATATGTAGGATTGGTTGTGTGGACCCATGGAGATTCTTGTACCCACTGAAAAAAGATTTTTCCTTCTATTCTCACGTACACCATACATACAGTAGGATTGACTATTTTTTTATTGACAAAACACTACTTCCTGCGGTTGAAAAAGCAGAGTATATGGCCATTGTTGAGTCAGACCATGCACCTGTCATCCTTGATCTCACATTTTCACAAAATCTTGCTCCGCATAACACCTGGAGATTGAATACTGCCCTATTGGCTGATGACCATTTTTGTAAGCGCATTTCAGGGGCAATAGACGAATTCTTATCATTTAACAGAACAGACTGCATTTCCCCATCCACTCTGTGGGAAACACTAAAGGTGGTTATAAGAGGCGAGATAATTTCATATTCCACATCACGCAATAAAGAAAGGAAGAAAAAGGAGCAAGAACTTATTTCAGCCATTAAAAAAATAGACAACCAATACGCTGCATCCCCAACACCTGAATTAAACAAAATTAGAATTGAACTGAAAACTCAATATGACTTGTTATCATTGGAAAAAACTGAAAAACACCTACTATGGTCCAAAGGTCATTACTACGAACATGGTGATAAGGCTGGCCGCCTTTTGGCCTATCAATTAAAATGTAGAGCAGCCTCACGTCTGATCCCACAAATTCGCAAATCTTCACAAGTCTTATCTGTAGACCCACAGGAAATAAATAACACCTTTAAAGAATATTACTCACATTTGTATACATCCACATTCTAGGGGTGGTACGGTTCACAAAAGTCACGATTCGGTCCATATCACGGTTTCAAGGTCACGGTTTTCGGTTTTGTACGGTTCTGTTTTTTGTTTTGTTTTTTTAATAACTAATAAAATTCATTATGCACTGGAAATGTATAATATAAAAATTAGAATGAAAATGTAAGCTTATCATGGGCATGTTGAATTTGACTTCATTTAACCTGTAACAAGGTGAAGTTACTGAAAGAGGAAAGATATCAATGTTTTTAACATGCTTCCATTTATTTCACAAAAAGGGAAAACTAAGTCCTAACTTTTAAGTTGACAAATATTCAAATATTACATACTATAACACATTTGACGTCTAAAAATAAAACAGCTACACTCCTGTAGGCAATGGGACCATTAGGTCAGTGCAGTATGACTATTTTGGTTAATGACACACTGAGAACGAATTGGACTTTTATTTTGATACGAGTTTTGCGCTTAGGATCACAGTTGCTTCCTATCATGAAACTGCCGCCGTGAGAAGCATAGAAGTAAAATCAGAAGTCAAATTCAATTTTAAGTGAACAAGTGATAGGGTTAAGTTATGTTAAAATGTGAGAGTTAAGGTAACAAATAATTTAAAAAGATCGTTTTTTTAGAAGTGTATGCACAAGAATGTTTCAAAAACTCCTGTGAAGCTGAGCCTGTTAAACAGTCAAATTTTATTTTGGTTATAGTGTTAAACATCAATGTCAACTCGGCAACAGCACAAAGTCCCCTTCATTCCATCAGAGTTTAACTGTCTACATATATTTAGGCCTAACAGTTGATTCCAGTTAAGGACAGCGCAGTGAATCTGATGGATATGTTCAATTATCTCGCATTTTGCCGTCCGGAATCCCCATTCAATGCCACGTGGATATAGCCTACACTAGGCTACTGTAACGTAAGTCATAGTCTACTTTCTTCTGCTAATGTGTCATTTTTTGTAAATTCATGTTCATTTAATTTAAATTGGTCAGAATAAAGGCTGGGGGCAGTCACTTGCGCTAACGTGGAGAGAGAGGGGGGAGAGAGAGATGCTCCGACCTGCACGTGCGCAGGCTGCTGTAGCCTAGTCAGCTGGTGGTGCATGCTGTTACATTATGCATTTCAGTTGGCTTTCCACACCCAATATCCCACGTAGTCTTTGTGTTGTATGCTTGTAAAAGTAGTAGGATTTTAATTGCGTCGTTCGCCGGTGGTCACTCTCTTTCTTTTTTTTTGGAAACCGTGCGCACCGTGCGGTTGCGCACTACCCCGTTCCGTGGCATGCAGACCGTACGGTTTCGGTTTGCGACGTAAACCGTACCATGCCTAATACATTCCCACGTGACACCTCACCCATGAACAAGTTTTTGGATACCATTGACTTCCCCTCTCTAGACGACGCTGCCAGAGATGACTTAGACAGCCCTTTACAATTACAGGAAGTCATTGACGCAGTTAAGAGCATGCAGAGCAGCAAAACTCCAGGGCCTGATGGCTATCCTGTAGAATTTTATAAAAAAATTAGTAAACAACTTGTTCCGATTCTATTAGAAATGTTTAATAATTCCTTAACACAAAAACATCTTCCACAGAGTCTTACCGAAGCCTCCATTTCACTCATTCTAAAACCAGGTAAAGACCCACTTGAGTGTGGTTCCTATCGACCCATCTCTCTTTTAAATACAGATGTGAAGATATTAGCTAAACTCCTTGCGCTTAGATTAGACAAGGTCATATCTCCTATTATTTCAATGGACCAAACTGGTTTTATGAGAAACCGACACTCTTTTATAAATATCAGGAAACTGCTTAATGTTGTCCACTCCCCTGCGTCCAGGGAGGTGCCAGAGGTGGTTGTCTCACTGGACGCAGAGAAGGCGTTTGACAGGACAGAAATGCCTTACCTATTTGCAGTAATGGAAAAGTTTGGCTTTGGTACCACATTTACCTCTTGGGTACGACTGTTATATACCTCTCCTAGAGCGTCAGTGGTGACGAACAGAGTGGCTTCTCAATGTTTTCCTTTGTCAAGGGGTACACGACAAGGTTGTCCCCTAAGCCCTCTGTTGTTTGCTCTGGCAATAGAGCCCTTGTCAATTAAGCTAAAGTCTTCTACTGATATACATGGCATCCATAGGCTAGGAACTGAGCACAAGGTATCTCTTTATGCTGACGACCTGTTGTTGTACATTTCAGACCCAGTCAAGTGTGTTCCTTCTATTTTGAATACTTTAAAAGAGTTTGGTGTATTCTCTGGGTACAAATTAAACCTAAGCAAAAGTGAATGTTTTCCTGTAAATACTTTGGCACTTCAACTTTCAGACAGCGAACTTCCTTTCCATACATCAAAATCAGGCTTTAAATATCTTGGTATTAATATCACCCGTTCTTTCTCAGACCTTTACAACAAAAACTTCACCTCTCTTGTCAATAATTTAGAATCTGATATTAAAAGATGGTCTACACTCCAGCTGTCACTTGCAGGTAGAGTTAACTGCATAAAAATGAATGTGCTTCCTAGACTCTTATATTTGTTTCAGTGTCTCCCTGTCTTCCTTCCTAAATCTTTTTTCAATCTCTGAACAGGGTACTCTCTTCATTTCTATGGGACAATAAAACCCCCAGAATTCGCAGGAATCTTTTAGAAAGACCCAGATATGTAGGTGGGCTAGCACTTCCAAACCTGAAGTATTTTTATTGGGCATGTAACATACAAAAGGTTATATGCTGGTTTCAGACCCCAACCACAGATTGGTGCCAAGACGAGGCAAATTCATGTCTATCCACCTCACTGATTGCTTTGATAACATCTAAATTACCATTTCCACCCTCAAAGTTCACGTCCAGTCCTGTAGTAATCTCAACTCTCAAAATATGGGCACAGTTTAGAAAACATTTTAAACTTACAGAATTCTCCCTGTATAGCCCAATTTGTAAAAATCACCTCTTTCCTGCAGCTCTACTAGACCACACATTTAGTGAATGGCAAAGAAAAGGTTTGTCTACATGTTGTGATTTCTATATAGATGGTGTTTTTGGTAGTCTTGCTGAAATAAGTGATAAAGGTCAACTACAACGTTCAGATAATTTTAGATACCTCCAAGTAAGACACTTCATTCGGTCACTAAGCCCAACTTTCCCCCATTTGCCTGAGGATTCAGGACTGGAGAAAGTCCTTAAGGTCAATATGCAACACAAGGGTCAAATCTCATCCATCTATCATTTAATTTCTTCCCTTCAGGGTGTAACACTAGACAAACTTCGAAATGACTGGGTAGAAGAACTGGGGACAGAAATTTCAGATACTGTCTGGGAATATGCTCAAAATAAAGTCAATGGCACATCCTCTTGTGCACGCTTGAGCCTAATACAATTTAAAGTTCTGCACAGGACATATTACACCAAACTCAAATTATCCAAAATATATCCAAACATGGAAGATAGGTGTGAGCGCTGTAATTCGCCTGCAGCTGGCATGACCCACACATTTTGGTCCTGCTCGAAACTTGTAGAGTTTTGGTCTGGTGTTTGCGAAACATTGAATGACGCTTTTGGTACTAATGTACAGCCCACTGCAGAACTTGCCATTTTTGGAGTAGTGGATCCTGAGCTTCCATTAACAACCACTCAGGAAAATGCTTTCGCTTTTGGCTCCCTGTTGGCCCGAAGGAGGTTAGTTTTAAAGTGGAAATCTCCCCACCCTCCAAAAGCATCCACTTGGCTCAGTGACTTAATGCTCTTCCTAAAATTAGAAAAAATTAAATATTTCACCAGGGGGTCAATAAAGACATTTCATAAACTTTGGGATCCACTGATTTCATACTTTGGAACCCTCACCACTCTCCCTTAAGATAACATATTGCGGCCCGGCATATGTGCATTTTTTGTTGTTGTTGTTACTCTTTTTCTTTTGTTCCTCACTTTTATACATTACATGTATACATGTACATATTTGTCTGTATAACTGTAAACAAATGCACTGTATGTGTACATGGGTATACTTATATTGTGCTGAGACATATTAACCAGAAACGAGACGTGCTATGTTTTGTTTTGTTTTCTATATTTTATGTATTTTTATGTATACATTACTCTCCTTTCATAATAAGACAGTGTGTATGGGTGGGTAGGGTGGGTTTGGATGGGACTGGGTTCCTTGTTTGAAAAAGAAGAAAAAAGAAGGATGTGTCACAATGTATACCCTGTATTACAAAACCTTCCTTCAATAAAAATGTTACTTAAAAAAAGAAAAAAAAAACACTAACACGGACCGGCCCTACAGCCTTTATCAGATCAGTTGAATGCCTGGACCTGGATCTTTTTGCCTCCGATGTGTGGCTGACTGTACATTTAAACAAGGTGCTGAACATTATACTGTATCTGTAAAACCAGGGGTGGAAGTTAATTACTCCTACTAGCCACTGACAAAAATGTCAAAAATGACAATACATGTGTCTGAAATCGCACGCTGTTCAAATCCTTTTTGTAAATGTTATCAAGTCTTTGTGGTGTGCGGATGGCACGGTACCTTTCAAAGCTATGTGGTTTACTGAGGATGGATCTTAGGCCAGGCAGCAGAGGGAGGACATCACTAGATGCGGTTGTCAAGGTAACGAGGCTGGACAGGACGTTGGTGAACAGACTGAGCATCTCACCAGCCTCGGCTGCCAGCATGGCGCTCCACAGGGGCTGCAAAAGCGCCTCCTTCAGGGCACTCAGCACCAACACACACACTGAAGGACAGAAAAAGCATTTGTCTGAATTATTATTTTATGAAATAAGCTTATTTTACACTTCCCCTTCAGTTTGATGATTAGGTTTTAACTTTCTCCTGTGCTTCCAGCAGTTCTCTAAGTCTGTGCAAAGCAAGCTGGACCCATAGGATTCAATGATAATTGCTATCTTGTAACTAGATGCAACATCAATTCACCAGACTAAGAGAATGGCTGAAAAAAAAGAGAAAAACAGAGAAAAGTACAACTATAGACAATTCTGTGGCACTAACCTTCAGAGGGTCTGGCGGGGTCTTCTCTGGCAGCCATCTTGAGATAAGCAGCCAGCAGGCCGAGCAGCATCGTACTGCCGGCCGCCTCCCGTGCCAGCCTCTCCCTGTTCTCCAGGCACCACAGCTCAAAGCACAGCCTATGGGTGGAGCAGTTCTGGAGTAGCAGGGACCCCACCTCCCTCATGGAGGCGGAAGAGGAAGAGGGGGAGCCATCGCCACCGCTGACATCACATCCCACCTCACTTCCTGTTGGGAGACAGTAGAGCAACACGTCCGTCTGCACCAGCTTAGCACTTCCGGGGTCAGAGGTCAGCGCGAGGAGGAAGAAATCCTGGAGGGATTGGCTGCGGCAGGACGTGAGCAGCGTAGCCAGGCCGCACAGGTGCGCTCGCGATAGGTAGAGGGCGCCGTCCTGCGACGGGCTGTCCGTCAACACCTGCAGCGCAGCGGCTCCATAAACGCTCAGCTGAGATGATGACGACGACCCAGCAGAAGAATCTCCCATTGTGACGTCACAATCATCGTCGGTGACCGTCACCGTCGGCGCCACCACCAGGTACTCCTTGGGCAACAGCAGCAGGGCAGAAACGACCTCTTTCAGGCCCGTCACGTCCATGTGTTTATGCAACGCCAGCAGGGCTTTCAGTGCCAGCGATTCCTTCGTGTGTCGTTTGCCCTCACCTCCCTTCTCCACCACATCATCCAGCTCCTTCAGCAATGCCCGCTGCACGACCGAGAGGTAACCTGACAGGAGGTGGAGTGATGCCCCTAGCCGGCTCGCGGCGTCTGCAGTGGCCTGGAGCAGACACAAGATGGAGCTGCTGAGCTGGCCACAGAGACGCTTCAGCTGCACAGGGTTGAGGGAGTGAGCGGGCAAGGAGGCCAACTCCAGGGCCAGGAACCACTGCTCCAGACACGGGTGCTGGTAGATGGACTTCAGTACAGCCAGAAGCACCTGTTGCATCACAACACAAGGAGAGAAGAGGACCACCACCACATAAACAAAATATGGTTATAACCAGGGCTCTAAATTAACGCACGCCAACACGCCAAATGCGGGTGAAAAATCATTTTGGCTGGTAGAAAAAATCATCCACTAGCCAAATTGGCCGGTAGCGCGTGCCCGACTGAATGTTAAACAGCTGCACGCACAGATCTGTAGCTGCCGTCTGATGAACGTCAAAACGTCGCCTACATTACCCATGAACATTAGTCCTACCGTCATGATGTAGCCCACACCCATTGGCTGACCGTTAATCACAATAAGGCAGCCTCACATCCATTGGCTGCGTGTTTGATACCCGCGCGCTGGAACTAGTGTTGATAAAATATGTTCAATTAGCGGACTAGCGCGGATTACTTTGGTTTTGTAGGTTTTGGTCTGATGAAAAATAATGTGGCAGTGGTTAAAGCACGGTTATGTGTCGATGAATGCAAGTAACAGTAGCGTTGTGACAGTGAAAAAGAGTATTGGTGGAGCGAAAACGGCGCGCGTGAGTGGAGGGACAGGAGTTAGAACAGCTGTCTGTCAAAACAGTGTCGTTGCCGTCAGAAGCCGTCTGATATTTGCGAGGTCCTCGCAACTACAAACGATGGAGTTGTCGTTTCCTAATAACGCCCACGCCATCGCAAAGACCCTGCACGGGTATGACACAAGTAAGTGAAAAAAAGATAACAAAAACTAGCGACGAAAGTAACAAAGTAAGCATGGTCTCCGTGGTGTTATTGGATATCTAGTTGACATAGCGTAACGGTAATTGTCATTCCAAGTGCATCGTAAGTAAAGCTAATATGAATTTGACCTGGAGGAACTTGAAGGTGTCACGCAGCAGCAGCATAAACACACAATGCAGACATCATTCACGCACTGTGTAGGTGTGTGTGTGTGTGTGTGTGTGCGTGCGTGCGCGCGCGCGGGGGGGTGTCTCCTGTCCTCCTCTCGCCTCCTCCCTTCATCTCTTCTCCCCTTCACCTGTCTTCTGTGCATTGTCCATGGTATTTAACCCAATGTGTGTGAAGTGATGCTGTGTGGGGGATCTGAGGTTTTGTAGTGTTTGGTTGTGTGTGTGTTTGGCTATGTTGAAAGTCTGGTATGTGTGTGACATTAGTGTTGAAGGCATGCTGTGTTTGTGTGAGTTGTAGGCCTATACTGTATGTGAGGTTTGGGTGATGGTGTGTGAGGTAATAGGCTAGTGTTTGGCTGTCTGTGCAGTATATGGAAATGGAATGAAAAATAATGAAATGCAGGTAATAAAAATATAATTACTAAATAATTATAGAATAGACTGAATTATATTGAGTATAATATTTATATTGTTTATCTGTGTTGAGGACATAGCCTAGTTTAATAAAATAATTAAAAGCAACATAATTAACGCATGGTTTATTTTGGTGAGAAAAAAATGGCTAGTTGACTTTCCATTTGGCTAGTAAGAAAAAATGTCTACTAGCCAAATTGGCTGGTGGTGGAAAAAGTTAATTTAGAGCCCTGGTTATAACAGTGGTCAGTCTACTGTTATGCATCTTGATAAGCTCAATACACAGTTTATAACATAGTAATTACGTAAGGGTTAACGTTCGGCGAGAAGGTCGCTACCGTGGAATAGCAGCACGACAGAGAGAATCTTTAGACCCCGACTCTGAAGTGCTGCTATTCCACAAAGCGACCGACTCGCCGAAAGTTAACCCGCTTATTATATGGATATACTTAAATGATTCACACATGGCGGGGACATTTCTTTAGACCTATTTAATGTTAAGATTGTTGCTGCGCAAAACAAAACAGTGCCGTTGTGGAACACCGCTAGGCAACAGCTAGGTAGCCAGGACACAGGTGTTGTCTATCACAGCAGCTGATTAGAGTGACAAAAGACCGGACCCCCTGCGGAGTGATATGAAACATTCGCTTTAGCCACTGACTTGTATACAAGCCAGTGGCTTTAGCAGTGAACGTCTTGTTGCCATTGACAGCGGTAGCCAGGACAACGGGTGCTGTCTATCACAGCAGCTGATTAGAGTCTTGTTGAAAAGTCGCTTTAGCAGTGAAAAGTCTTGTTGCCATTGACAGCGGTCTGTTATAGACCAACCCGTCCGTTATCGAAAAATAACAGACGTCCGAACGTTGGGGAGCCCCGTTTAAATGAATGGAGCATTCGACAGATGACGTCACAATAATAATACGTAATAGCGTGTTGTACTACATAACGTGTTTCCGCCACAACACAAATGTCTCAGAAGTTTGCCCTCTCCACAACTTCACACAGTATTGCACAACAGCCACAGTACAAAGTAGTTAACTTCTACACCTTACCTTTGGTGTCATTATTATTATTCACATTATAGTATTCACAACAAAGCAGTTTGCTTGTTTCCATAAAGCCATCATCTTTGGTGTCACTACCATAATTTGGTTAATAAATAGCAATTATTACATAGTAGTTACTACAATGCATTACTTTCTCAATTAGAGACATTACTAGCTCACCTCATCTTTGTTGTCCTTCCCTGCAGCGCCAACCTCCAGGAAGAGCTCCTCCCCCTCCTCTGTCTTAGGCCCCTCCTCCTCTGCTTTAGGCCCCTCCCCCATGCCCTCCGTCTCCGAGTTCTGCAGCTTTTGCACCACTGCCTGCAGCACCTCCATCAGACTGGCCACCACTGACACGCCCACACCCTTAGGAAGCTGACAATGAAGAAACAAGGGAAATACGGTATAAGGCACAGCTTGAAATTGCAATGGTCATCAACAGTCAGTGTTTTACCTAGTATGCTTTTAAAGTGAACCATGGTAATGCAATTACCTAGCTACGTTCAACGGTGAAGGTGAAACCATGGACTGTGTATGCAGTCAATGGGAGAAAACATCAGCACGCCAATGAAAGCTGTTATTTAAACATTGGCAGTGAGTAGTGAAAAAAGAAGCTTGGCAGGAGTGGGCTGGAACGGACAAAAGCCACAAATCGCCAAGACTAAGAGGAAAGTGTGTGGGATTGGGAAAGCTCATATTAACAGGGAGGGGACTTAAAAGTGCAGTGAACCACCAGCTATAAACTGGTCGTTCACACCAGGCACGATAACTACAGTGTGGAGCTCGAAAGTTAGTGAGCCATCAAAGATATGCCCATAATTCTGCATAAATGAGACGTAAAACATCGTGCAATTTTTACGCGCTGGCTGTCCTAAAAGCAGGTGAAGACAACACAGTTGAAATATCTGTCATCAGTCATCCAGCAACATCCAGTTGTCAATCTGTTAGTTTTTTCTAAGTATCTGGCGTGACATCCCCTATCCTTTACAGCAATAACTGTGGCCGTTTTTCACTAGTGGTGCTTTCCAATATGCGGACTCCCATCCTCGGCATGTGCTTGTGGCCTCACGTTTCGCTGACGCCTCGCCTCAGTAGTTTTCCTGCTGTCACAACTAGCCTGGTTCCTACCAGACCTCTGTGTGTGTGTGTAGCTCTGGAGCCCTCACGAAGCTGCGCGGAACTACAGGTCGGGCAAGAGCCAGGCAAAGTCACAACAACTTTTGGGGGACTATTCTCTCTTCTCTCACCATCCAGATTGCACACAAGAAGATAAATGATGACATTAGAACTGTGCTTTTGCTAGATACTGAAATACACTTATGTTGTCAGTGCCGTCATCACGAGGCCACAAGCAGGCAAGGGAGCAAGGGAGGACGGGAGTTAGGATATTAGAAAGAACATTAGGTCATCATGAGTTCTGCATGTCGGTTTGCAGAAACCTGAGCACAATCCCCTTCATACTGAATTGCATAAACTGCGGAATGCTGTTGGGTTTTCTCAAAACGCTTGACTTCATACTTCAAATCCTTCTGCAACATTGCTGTGGGGGTTTCAGTCTAGCGTTTCCGTTTGTGTTGGCCACTCTTAAAACCTTAATTTAATTCCTCCATGACCACTTTTTGGGTAGAAAACCTGTGTGCTTTGGATTGCTGCTTTGTTTTCTCCAGAGATTGAGCTAACGGGCAGGGAGATGTCCTCACGTTGCCTTTGCAATATGCAGAACTCATCACTGTCCATCATCAGTGGTGAGCTACTAACAGCAACCTGGCTTGCATGGGTTGGGGACAAAAAACAGCCCCTTAACACCGTGACACGACCACCAACAGAGCCCATATCAGACTATAGACTCTGGAAGCCTTTCACAAAAGCATGTTTAGAAAATTAAAAAGATATACTATGCCTCTAACAACTTTGATAATTACTTCTTTTCTTTAAGAATCTGCCAGTTTATGAAGATGAGAAAGTTGCATAGTGATTAAGAGTTCTTCTAACCGTGATTCAAAAAAGCTAAAAAAAATAAAATAAAGTCACATTGTCAACAACACCAACCAGAACCAAAGAGTTCCGACACGCTCTGATCTCACAAATGGAAGTCTATGAAAATGTCCCCACATTATTACCCAACCCATTAACCCCAATCCATGTAAATGTTTTTCATGTTTTCACAGTATTTCTGGTCTGTTAGCTCTGGTCATGCCCACAGACCTAGAAACCGCTCCGCAAATAGCAATTGCTCCACCTTTGTAACCGTGGGTTATAAGGTCAATACACCAACCAAGCCAACTTCCATGAGTACGTTAAAGACGATATTGCTCTAGCATGTCTGTAATATAATCAGGGCCATTCCTACCATGCTGAGGTTGTCCACGGTGGTCCTGATGTAGAGGAGCAGTTGGCAGGCGACGGTGGGGAAGCGGTGGAGCTCTAGGGAGGATAGGGACCCCTCCACACGGGGCCCGAGGGACTCCTGCAGCAGGGCAGAGGGGCCTTCACAGTAGGCCGCCCTCAGCACTGCACATAGGTCCACTGGAGATGATGCGCTCAATGCCTCTGCTGACGCGAACTGTGTGATGGGTTTAGAGAATGAGAATTAGATGCAGCATGCATAAAACAGCCACAAACAATATATAAAACAACAATTATACTATGTAACATAATTAAAAATACAGTATTAAACATGGCTCA
The DNA here is from genome assembly GCF_034702125.1 of Engraulis encrasicolus. Taxonomy (NCBI): domain Eukaryota; kingdom Metazoa; phylum Chordata; class Actinopteri; order Clupeiformes; family Engraulidae; genus Engraulis; species Engraulis encrasicolus. Next base: position 7,092,310 of record NC_085864.1, on the reverse strand, counting down.
AGTGGCCATTGAACCATTGTACACACATACTATGTTTGTCATTTAGTAACAATCCAGAGGGGCAATCTAATCAGTCATGTAGTCAACTACAGTCTTTTAAAAGCATTTTTCTGTTTTATAGTTTTTGTTTCATGGCATATAAATGCAAAAACCAAATAGTCAAAAGTGGAAAAAACTGCTCACCAGTGATTCCTGGGACTGCTTGGGCAGCCATTTTGAGTAGTAGTGGTGGAATTGCACTACAGAGGTATGGGGCGGTCCTTTGGTCTCTGTGGCCGAGTGGAGCTCCTTATCATACTGCTGCAGCGTCAGGCAGAGGGCCAGAGGGTCTCTCTGGCAGTGCAGGACGTCACACAGCACCGCAGACAGGTACTCATACACCACACCTGTGGCAGAGAGTAGTGGTGTAAGCAAAGAAAGACCGAACACAGATGAGCTCCCTTTTGATCCTTTTTATTTAGTAAAATCGTGAATTATTATGCAGCTGACCCTGATGGAAATGTCACTTTAAGGTCAGCTGCACAATCAATCCATCAGTCTGAGGAAAGGCCGTGGTGGTCCGAAACGTCACGATTCACGATGTTATTATACCTTTTTCCTCTTTGTAGGATGGCGGGAGTTCATTGCGGGCCTCAAGAATAGCGGGCACGATGGCACTGAAGGGGAAACTCTGCATGATGAGGTCATCAGTCAGCGCCGGCCCCAGCTGCTCGATCTCTCCCTCACTGCCCTCCATAATGACGTCAACCATGTCCAGCACATCTGGTCAAGACAATAACATTCAAGTTAAAAGTTAATTAAATCATACACAATGATTCAACTAACATGACATTACGTATATTAATTAGAGGGTAAGTTGTACTTTTTATTGTTAACATGATCTAGTAAACTATTTGAAAATTGATCAAGAACACTCATTAAGACTTCATAAAATCTATATTCAATTCAAAATGAATCTAAATTTTACATTCCACATGTTTAATCTGGATGAGTAGCCACACAGTACAACAGTGTAGGGGGCCTCACCGTCAATATGGGAGATGGGGATGCTGACGGCGTCTGCGTCCTGCCCTGTCAGGTTGGCCTGCAGGTAGGCCGCCTCCTGCACCAGGGTGGCCGCCTTATCTGAATAGGTGTGGGGGTTACACAGCAACTTCACCAGAACCTGGAAATGTACATGATTCGATGAATATGCAGGCAACTAAAAACAAAACAAAAGGGTGGCTCAACAAATGGCTCAGTTAGTCCATGCTTCCTTTATCGTTCTGTTGGATGCCTCATGGATGTTGGGGATTAATATGAAAAAAATAATAATTCCAGGCACTCCAAAATTACAGAGACAAAGGAATTACATCAAAATCCCTCTATTATACGTGGCTAATACAACTCGTTTCGACCTCTCAATAGGTCTTCATCAGAGCTTAGTCTTACTCTAAATACACAGGCATACTGCTATTACATGTTTCCGTTCACAGTAAACTACAATAAGTGTCTGATAATCTTAGTTCTATTTGGTTCCTGAACGCCTGGCGGGCATCCGAAACTCATAGAATCGTGGTTGCATGTGTGACCGTTGCTATAGATAACATACATTACTTATGACATTTCATTCAAGGCAGGTCATTGTGTTTCACACATAAGTCAAATTTTTAAAACATCATAAAGTAAACTACCATACCAACAGCAGACAGGAATCATGCCCAGTAAGAAGCATTAAGACCCAGGCAGGGGCCCTCACCTTATCCAGTAGCTGGATGACTGGTTCCTGATTGGCTGGCTCCAGACTGGCCACATGGTCCAACCACAGCTCCAGCTCTCGCCATGTATGTTCAAACACACCACTGTCCTTCAACACCTGGAACCAATACATACACCACATGCATTAGAAAAACACTCGGCCCACAAACTTAAGACATACACACAAACACATGTGCATGTGCACGCACATACAGCACCAAAACACACCTTGAGGACTAGCATCCTGGTGGAGGTTTTGAGATGGCTTGTGTTGCTGCTGGCAAACATCTTGAGAAGCAAATAAAAGACTGACTTCTCGCCACCAGCAGATTCGAAAGATGACGTGTCCTGTGAAGAGAAAAGTCAAAAGTTAAAATTACAATGAAAAAGGACGGCACAGTACAGCACATATACAGTTTGAGCACAAATATTTCAGAACAATACTAGTAATCTGGTCTGCTTTAACCTCTTACCTGGACACGGAACCATGAGAACTTGCTTGCAGGAAGTTCTAGGGCCAGCTGCAAGATCTGGTACTGTAGAATGGGAGGAACCCCTTCCTTCATGCCCTTTTCCGAGAAGATGCCTAAAAAAAAATCAATAAAAAAAGCATATTCTTGCACAGTTCTGACTATCAGCGGCACACTTTAAAGAGGAGCCTAAAACAGATAAACAGTATTCTGATCATCATTTATACCTCAACAGCGTATTGAATCAATCTCCCTGTATTAAAACAATCACTAGCATTACTTCCCTAAAAAAACGTTATCTCAACCATGGATAAAAATGAACTAATTTTCATCAATAGTGAATTTGGCTAGTAGATGTTTAGTCTTACCAGCCAAACATACACTCACTACCAGTAAAAGTGGCTATTAAGTTTTCTGCTCTACCAGCCAAACTGAATTTTCATCAGCATTTGGCCATGTGGAGCCCTGATCACATTCAGAGCCCTGATCTCAAGCATCCATCAGACAGCAGCAGTGTGTTGACTGTGTTTGTGCTGTACCTTTGAGGAGTTTGCTGAAGTCGAAGCGGCTCTGCGTGACCAGGTGAGGGACGGCCTTCTGGTAGAGGCACATCACCTGCAGAATCACAGCCTTCAGGAGGATCACCTGCGTCTCATCTACACCTGGGAGTAAGGATGCAAATTATCGATTAATTTATTGCTTATTAGTTGATTGAATATCAATTGAGTTGTGAATATGAATAAACACCCCCCCCCCCATGTTTCCCGCAAAAATATATTAAATCAGATTCAGATTGAAAATGTGCTAAATTTCAATTAGTTTCTTCACACCCCTTCGCCATGCCGATTTCATCTGGATCTTTCGGCAGTAGAGTTGGCGATTAATTGCAATGAATTTTAATTAACCAATTAATGGTTTAATCGACCACAATGGAATGGTGGCTTTTTTTCATACCGTGACTTTCTGTTTCTTCTGATTCCTGGGTCTGCTCCTTTGTCTTCCCTGCCTCACCGTCTCCTTCACTCTTGTCCTTTTTGGTTAGCAACTGCCACTGGTATACAATGCTGGTCATATCTGGCAAAACCTACAAACATACAGTACATAAGTCTTTATATGATATAATGATATCACCACTCATAAATAATCATAATACACATAAATTAACAATAATGGCTATATTGAAACCAATATGTTTACAATTTTGCATATTCTGAATATTGATCAGAAGTCTTTCAAAATCCATGTTTATACATATAGGCCTATTCGTACTTGGATGTCACAACATAAAGCAGAAGACAACACCACCAATATCTTTCAAATAATCTTCGAAAAACTTTTTTAGCACAATAGCATTAGCCACACTATAATTCGGCCTTGTTTTACCTTGCTCAGGTCTTCCCTGTAAAGCTGCACAAACTCTTCCATCATGGCAGGTGTGTATGTGTCTGAGCACTGCCAAACACTCTTGTCCTGGCAGTGCTCTATGTTCTTTAGCGCCCTCTTCAGGATGAACGACGCCATGGACAGCGTGGTGTGCTGAACAACTGTGTTTTTGCACTGTCAAAAAAGGAAACACATCTCCATTACTGTGTATGGAAGATGGCATGGAGTTATTCCTCTGGAGATGACAGCTTATTCACCAACAGCTGAAGCCAGAGAATGTGAACTATTTGCTGAGTCATCATTCATTCATGGCTGACAGACCTTCACCCAGAAACCCATTTCAGTGTGGTTAAGACAAAATAAACACCCGAAACCCAGCGGTGACACTGTGCCCGTACACGAGCTGGAAAAACTAACACTGAGCCGTTAATAAGCGCTTGAACATCCATAATTTCAACACTATGGCCTCTGTAATCCCTGCTTTGCGGTCGGTGTAAAATGATAACAATGTATGCACATGCTGTGCCCACCGGGTGGGCTAAAACATGGCTCACACTTAGTGGGAATATACACTTTCCAGATTTTAAAAACAAATGTATCATGTCAAAAACAAACAAATCAAAATACAACTTGCTGGACACAAATACTGGAAAACACTATGAAAAACAAAACTATAACCCTACCGTTGCATAAAGCACAACATGGAAAAACAAAAGCCCAGAGAGCGTGACACAGAAGAGTGAAACCGCTGTGAAACAACTGTAAGCCTGCTGCTGCTGCAGTGCAACCCCAATGGTGGGAAACTCACGTTGAGGCCCTGAGTGAAGAAAGCTTTATTGCAGACGGAGGGCAGCGAGGACACCATCACCATGGAAAGGAGGCGAGGGAGAGGGATGAACTCCCGCGTTCCGAAGGCTTTCGACACCTCTGGCTGTGCCTCGTATATCTGAAGATCATAGGGAGGGAGCACAGGGAAACAAGGCTTTAATTATTCCCAGAGTATGAACTTTAAGCAGCTCATTTTTTATCGCACTGGCCAAAAAACAATTGTAATGAAGTACTCTGTGTCTTGAATTTCCTTGACCTATTCAAAATGAAATATTCAGGTGGTCATACCATTGCACATCTCTCATGATATTTTTCAGCAGTAAATGATGTTATACTGCAGATCAAGTTAGAACTAGTCGACACTGTCTATCATAATTTAATACAGTTACATAAAACCCCTCATTAAAAAAGGTTGCCACTCACTACATTTTACTTCAAAGAACAATAAATAAATCAGATATCTTTGGCATATTCACTCCCGGGAAGAGTGATATTGTCCAGGTATTATCTCTCAACATGAGGAATGACCATCTTAAAAAAATTCCATTGCAATAAAATACAATTCCAATCACAAATCAGGCCAGGGCTGCCCCGGAGCATCTTTCCAAAAGTAGAAGTAAAAAAACAAAACTCCAGTTGCCTGAAATTTTACTAAAATCAAACATTTTTGACAGTGCAGACAGAAATCAGCTTTCTGTTGAAATAAAAACAATTCAGTTTGAGAATGGTTACACAGCGCAAACCTAAAGAAATGTAAAGAGTCTGACCTTCTTGAGGAGGCTGATGTTGTCCTGCCAGGTGCTCTTGGCTCTCGGTATGAAGGAGTGCTGGCTCTCCTTGAGGTACCTGGTCAGCACGTCAGGACTGCTCTTCAGTGTGCTCACCACCAGCTCTGTGATCAGATCGTCCTTAGTGCAGTCCTTCAGGCTCACCAGGAACTGAAGCAGCACTATGTTACCAGCCCTGGATGAAGACAAACACAACACCATCATTTATACTGTAAATATGACTATATTACTGTCTGCTTGTTCTTGTAGTCCTTCAGGCCCAAGAGGAACTGCAGCAGCACAGTGTTACCAGTCTTGGATGAAGACAAGCACATCACCCATCATTTATTTATACTATATTTCTGTATAATTATATTTCTGTCTGCTTGTTCTTAGTTGCAATGTTGTAATTACATTTGTGAGGGAACAGCTATTTTATACAACTATGGTAATGTAGCTCACCGTCCGGAAGTGCCAAAGCTGGGGTCGTGGAAGCTGATGCCATGTTTGCGTGAGCAGCACAGGTCCAGCAGGAAGCTGTGCACTTGCTCCCGCACGGCCACCTTCCCCGCCTACAGAGGAGACAGATTCAGATGCAGAACAATAATCACAAATATACTCAAGGAACTTGACTTTTTAAAATCTGCTGACATGACATGGCCCCTGTTATGAATTCACTGTTACCAGAATAGTAATGGCAAAGTCGTAATGTATGCCGACGCCTCTCTGTGTAACATCGTCATGGTGTAATACTAGGGGGAGTAAACGACTATTACATCATTCCACGGTGCATAATCAGGCAACCATGCAGATGAGATCTAAACATATGACTTTGTCTCCAGCAATGCCTTTATGTTAAACATGTGAAAAGTTAAGTCTTGCTGCTGGCATATGCTTATTTGCCTAGTTTGCAAAGGTTGGCAAGTAGGTTAGTCTGTACCTCATGGTTTTCAACATCAGAGTCCACAATGCCATTCCATCGGTACAAGGAGGCGAGGTGGGCGAGGAGGGCAGGGGTGAAGAAACGCACCTTCTGGGTCTTACTAATCGCCTTGTTCTGCACCACCTATGGTACATGGGCACAGCGAGACAGAAAGATTGCAGCATTTTAACAGAGAGTACTGAGCTCTAAAGCACCTACATAGGCATAGGAGGACAGAAAGAGAGTGAAGTTGGCAGCATTGAAGACTAAATTAACACCAGCCAACTGGCCAAATGCTGGTGAAATTGTAACCCTACAGATAGCATGTTAAATGTATGTGTATTCAAAGGACTACAGTCCAACAATAAAAATATGTGTGTGGACATAACACAGTGGATAGATAAAGTTGTTATATCTAAACTGGAGGAATAAGTTATTTTGGAGGCATTAGATTATTTGCTTTTGGGTGCAAACAGATGCAAATCAGAAACAAACAGAAAATCATCTCACCTTTGACTGTAGAGTTGCCAAGATGAGATTGACAATAGAAATCCTATCTTCTTTGATGCCAGAATTTAAGATGTCCTGGAGAAAGTCTAAGGATAGATAGACAAATCATGCAATGGAATTGCAATGGAGTTACATCAAAATTGCACCTGGTATGCCCTGAGGGAGGGTCTTAAGCCAAAAGCTTGGCAATTAAAAAAAGAAAGTATTTAAGTGTGCAGACATTTTTGTTTCATTTTTCAACGCTTCATTTCATCATACCTTTTGTTTCAAGCAGCTGTGCGATAGTGGAGTTGTCTCCTGACAGCAGTAATGAAATGGCAAACTGGATATATGCTTGGCGAACATCAGGTCTTCCCTGTGGGTAAAATCGGGATGAGAATTTGTGAAATGGTGAATGAAAAAAAGCATAGATAAGAGGGGTAGAGTGGTCCGAAATGCCTCTCAAAAGATGGAAAATTGGAAAAGTGGGAGTAACAATGCCTGGTCAACACTGCCAGTTTGGATTTGTCTGTAGCTACTTTTCTTTGTTCCTGTTTACAGGCTTTAACGACTCATAGGCCACCACAGGCTTTAACCACTTACAACCTAATATGTGCAATGGTAGGATGCCAAGAGCTTTTCTTTTAGGCAGAGTAGTAGAGGTGTTCAATTTTACATTTGAGGCATTTTGAGTTTCATGGATGACAGATTGTACATCTTGCATGCTTTGTCAATAACGTGAGTTCGTGAGAATGTGAGATGCGAGTTCACACTGGAATCCAGTAAATTGTATTAACAACTCGACCCACCATTTTATCTCTTCTCTGTGCCAGCGCGGACAGCGGTTTGCCGAAATGCATCTGGCTGAAGACATCTCTGGCCGAGTCGGCACTCTGAGAGACCATAGCAGCCAGGAACGTCAGACACTGACGGACAAACCTGCCACAGACGAGAATCAAGGATTAGGCCACACAAATCAATGATGCAAAACAAAGGTGTCGGTTCAATGATGTGAGTAAACAAACACTTGCAATAATGTACTAGATGTTCATATAACTTGCAAAAACTTACTTTAACAACTTACTTAAACAATACTTAATTCTATGGACAGGCGCTAGCACTTTGTTTGTAAATTGTGGTGTCCCCAATTTTCATGCACTGCTGAGGAATTGTATAGATTTATGGGTACACTTGTTGGGTCACACAATGGTATAATATCTGCACTTTCTGATACCAGGCAGAGTGATACAAGATATTTCTCTGAATTGTGGAAGGACTGGTATAGATGTCTATATGTATCCTAATAACCTGGTGCTTGTGATGTACCTGTCTGTTTCTTATGTTTTTCTTAAATGTTTTTTTTATGTGTTGTATATGGAACATTCTGAGTCTATAATAGAGGTGCACCGAAAATTCGCCCGCAGAAAATATTCGGCCGAAAATGCAAAAAAAGACACTTTCGGTTTTCGGCCGAAAGCCAATTGAGTGGGCGAATTAGAGGCCAAATAGAAAATGAATTGAAAATGGGCATTAATTAAACTAATTTCAGTTCTACTCTAACATTTAAAGACTTCTTTATTCTTTATTTTCTTTCAAAAACATGTATTAACATTTATTGTAAGCCATAGATTTAAGCAATATTTAAAAATAGTGAAAAACCTAACTTTTGATAACTTTTAACTGAATTGTAATATTCGGTTTCGGTTTCGGTATTCGGCCAAGTGATTAATTATTATTCGGTTTCGGCCACAAATTTTCATTTCGGTGCACCTCTAGTCTATAATAAAGTTTTCAATTCAAATTCTATTTGGCATCATCACCATATCGCATGTAACAGTTTCAGTAATCCCAGATTCAGGGCCTTACTTTGAGTTCTCCGAATGCAAGAAGGACTGCAGTGTTTTCATGTGAGTGGATGCAATCTTTTTGACGATGGAGGTGCCCACCATGGAGAAGTGGGAGAGGTCGCTCGCGATGCGCAACAAGATGACCTCCAGACTGTGGAGCACCAGCAGCATCTGGTGGCAAATGGACACAAATGGTTGAGTGGTTGGTTAGGTTCTGTGGCACAACAAAATCGTATTTTCTCTTTACATGGCCGAGGCCAGAAGGAACATGGCAGGGGTCAATTTTTTTGTAGTAGCACATGTTTGGCTGGTGCAACCACAGCTAATACCATTATTATTATTTTTTTGCTTATGGTGGCTTTTCTGAGATGCATTTTTATTGTAGTATATCAATTATTACCAATTATTAATTAATGTATGGCCATTAGCTGTGGTTGTACCAACTGACATCTGAGCCCAAAATTGTCATTGACTCATGGAACAAACTTGTATAAACTGCAAAAGTTCTGCCACATATTTGATCCGGCCAATTCACTGAACTATCATCTAGTAAACAAAACCAAACCTAGTGGCAGACTATGTTTTTTGCCTGTCTGGTTAGTCTAGCCTCACACCATAAGGGGATAATCACAGCTGTAAACAGAAAATGCAGTTGGTCTCTGTTCTCTACAATGGGCTGTCTAGTTGTGTATCTGTGTAGGGAGTCATTCGGATGGGCTCACCACAGTGACAGCGCAGTCTGAACGCCAAACTTTGGTTCCACAGCCTTGCCCATGGTGCGATCCCAGACTACTTTTCATGACTATTATACAGACCAACTATGCAGGCTACTGAACCAGTTGATCCATAGGTTGATCAGTTACTGTAAAACCATCGGTGTCACATGTATCACATGTAGACATGGTAGGACTTCAATCCACTTTGTTCAGCTTGGGATATAGAATTAACCAGCAATGCAGTGCAATACGGTTACTACTCACTTTGCTCTCAACTTTATTTTCTTCCTCCAGCAGCTTCAGGATTTCGGTACATTCAGCGGAAATTTTAATGTATCCTTCAACAACATCGTAAAGGTCGGCACACGGTAACTTCTGTGCAGCTTTTATGAAAGTGTCCAGCCCTGTAAGAAACGTAAACAACAGTTGTGGACACATCTCTGTACTGGGAATGGTCATCGGTTAGCACTAGTTCACTGGGTTAGTTACCCGACATTTGAATGGCAAAGCGATGAGTATTGCCACTGCCTCCACTAGACATAAGAAACACTATGTGCAGAAACATCACATTCATGTCTGTTGTTATAATGTCATATCTGCAACTGTCAATGATTCTCGTTCTTACCTTTCATGACAGTTGTAGGCTCCTTCAGCATTGTTTTAAAAACAGTGCCATTGAATTCCAGCGGATCCTTTTTCGCAACCTTGGCCGGAGTTGTTGGACCGCCTTTTTCTGTATTTTGACGTTTTTTCGTCATACTTCTTCTCTATCCTATAATTTGTAGAAATGAATGAATGAAAAGTTGAGCATTGCATGTACAACACTACTTCACTGACATCACACGTGTGTTTCCAAACAGGAAAGTTGTCCGTTCGTTTAGAGTACCGGGTAGGACACAACATTGTCCGCTCTAAAGTTCCGGATTTGTTTTGGAAGTAGAGATGCGTCTGCTTGGAGCAGATGAAACCAATAATGATTCTTCCTCGATAATTTTTGGGAGACTGGGAACAGGAATCTTGAGAAGGTCTAGATGAAAATGTAATGATATTCATTTTTGTGCTTTTTGTCAACCTAAGGTCTCGGGCTAAAAACAGCCATACAAAAAAACAAACATAGCCTATTATAATAGCCTAGGCATGGGTGTGGGCCTAATTTTAGGTGTGGATGGTGGGGTCATGTCCATACCATCTTTGAGATAAACCTAGCTTGTCCCCATCATTTTTTTCACAAGTATGATGCAAAAAATGAGTGTACAGGGACAGTTAGTCATAATGTCCCAACCACTTTCCAAACTAACCTAGGCTACAACTTAGGTTATAGGCATTTGTTTCCAACGATTACAATGTTAAGAAGAAGAAGAAGAAGAAGAAGAAGAAGAAGAAGAAGAAGAAGAAGAAGAAGAAGAAGAAGAAGAAGAAGAAGAAGAAGAAGAAGGGACATTTCTGCTCTGCTGACACATTCCTCTTTTTGCTAAATAGTAGCCTACAGCAGCAGAAGCAGCGGGTCCACAAACCAAAACTTAATTGATGAGGTTAGGACAAAAATGTCCTACTGTTATAATTGCATGTACAGCGTGAGTGAACATCCCTGTTGGATGTCAGCCTGATGGATAGATACTGGCGGTTTATGTGAGTTAGAGCTGCCCCCCACATGCAAATGGTGGTTGACCCAGCCAGCGTAGAATATAGTGTGCATCCAGACAAAGCTGGCTTTACCAATAAGCAGACTAGGTAGTTTCCTAGGGCCCAACCTAATTTGCCCATTGGGACTCCCCAGCAGTCAGCCCTGCCATGGTAAATACCCTACTAGCGAAAGTAATTCAAAAGGGCCCCATGTCTATTTGCTTAGGGCCCCAAAATGGGTAGGACCGCTGCAGCCATTTGGTTGTGTGTCCAACCAACTATCCATAGTGCTCCAAATAAAATACTTATTCTTAAAATACCACACGTGAGCTTCATGGGCTGCCTGTCACCATTGACAGCTCTGCAGTCAGCCTCACATTCCTATAGATGCTCGAGTCTCTGGATGTAAAGTAAGTAGCCTTCATCCACCGGTGCTGTCCCTGTCAGAAGTGATGAATTGTCATGAATAGATAGTGCCTAAAAATAATGATACAGCAGAGGCTGGACTCGCACTCCGCTCTTTGCTCCAGATAGCAATCTGTTTTTCTGTAAAACGCAACAAACAAACCCCATAATCTTCCTCGCTGTGTCAGGAATGCCACGGAAAAGCCACAAACTTGCCAAATTTGCAACAAAGCCACAGTGCAGTGCTCCAGCATGCTCCGCTTCAAGAAGACAGCTTGGCTTTAGCTGTGTTTTTTAGCCCCCCAGGCTTCTGTCTCACAGTCTCACACCCATTATCGTATCTGTGGGGGCGGGAAGCCTAGCTGACTCACCACAGGTCCTGCACATCGCTATTTCTGGACAGAGGGGACTTCACCACCCCAAAGGTGACAGGCAGCGAACAGAGAAGAAAACCCCACTCCACTCCTCTCCACTCCACACAGTTTCAGGGACAGAGCCTGTATTATGCCCAACAACATGCAAGACAAGATCCCATGCAGGGAAGCCGACGTGGGGGGAGGGGTGGTGTTGGTGGCAAAGGGGTCAGCTGTCCCTGGCCCATAGAGAGCTGGGGATAAAATTGGGTCCTCATTATATTTTGTTGAGTGGAGGGGCCTTTCAAATAACTTTGTCCCGGGCCCGGGTAAAACTGTTGGTGCATCCAGTGATTTAAAATTGGGAGTTCTGGAACAGACTTGGCAGGGCTTCTGCCTCTAGTCCTCCCACCAAAGCCAGCAGTGGGAATACTTGTGGGTTAAAATAGCATGTTTTCTGACGAGGAGCAGCCTGAAAAATCAAAGTATTTTAGGATCACCCGTTATTCTTTTCCGCTGCAAGAAAGTACACTGTACAGGGGAAAGTCGCAATTAAGCAGCCGTTGAGTATTACTCTGTGCTTCCTGCCTGCCACGGGAGGAATGCTCATGTCAGTGTTTCCCGAAAGTAGGCCCACACGGTCTTGGTCTTGGTGCTCAAATAGAAATGTTGTCCAAAAGAAGGCTGCGTGGTTTGGTTTGGGACAACTGGATGCATGGTGAAACCAAGAAGAGGAACATTCACTGTTCATTCACTCATTCAGCAAAAAACAGTTTTTAACCAAATATTCCGTCATATTTTGTTCATAAGAATGCAGCCTACTCATACGTGGACTACAATAGTTGGAAGTAGGCCTATACAACTATTACCATGCAATCTATCTCTATTTTTGCACATATTCATTGACATGTATGCTTCAGTGTTTTTCATACACTGATTGCGTCAAATTTCTCTAAATCTTCTCTCCTTAAAAGAAGCATCTTGCATTTGTTGTCTAAATAACAATAATCTTTGCTTGGCTTTGGTTCATCAATGCCTATGAAAGGTCAGTAGGGGGCGATATTAGCCTTGGCAAGTCAGAATCAGAGCCAGCCTTTGGCCAAGTACAGCACATCTTTGCGCTAGTATTGCTGCTGATAGGGCAGTGCTTGGAGCTGCTATGTCCCCAAACATGTGTTCATGAACCGTGGCTTTCAGTAATATGGGATTGATCAAGTAATTTTTATAAGGCTAAAGCAGGAACCCTGATAAAACCATATTGGAATACTCATACATAACTTGTGGTTTGGACATTTGGAAAGTCTCTGGTTTTCTGTAAAACCACTGGCAAAGAATGAGACGTCCTGTAATAACCTTTGTTAGTGAGTCAGTCTGTGATTGGGAGAGCTATCACTCTGTGCTATAAAGTGGGTTGTCTGTCTAGTGCTTGGTTTTCGTGATTGCTTTGTAAATCAGGTCCAGAATACTCACATTGTGTCTGCCCTCTTCTCTCACCACATATAAGATAAGAAGTTGTTTGTAGTTAGCCTAAACTATACAAATTCGGTGCCAGATTAGTCTAGACTTTTCATGCTTGCCGTGCCAGGGTATTGTATAGTTGTTTGCTGGGTGGTCAGACATGGTGGGTGTGTGTGCAAGGAAAGGAAAGAAAATGTCTGAACACGTAACATGTTCCAAAATGTGACTACTGTTACTAAGCAGTGTTATTATTACAATGTATTATACTTTTTTCCTCTTCTAGTATCAAGGCAACATTTTCTGGAAGATCTTTGCTGGATCTTTGTGTCTGCAAGCCGTACAAGGGTTGCCTGGTTAACACCAGACCTAATCACAAGTGAGATTAGTCTTTCAGATCGAAACGATTGTGTAGAACTAAAGGCAGTATGGGAGTTCCCAGGCGAGTACAAGGGTGAGGGTGGCACACTTCAGGGGGATCACGGACACAGAGAGAGAAGGGATTGTTTGCATAAAACCTTTAATATACTGTATGCTTTCATAATTCCTTCCATACATTGGTTCGTAACAATATTCAGCTGAATTGTTCATAAAAGTATTACTTTTGCTGGTAATTTCAAATTGAAATATGGGGGAACGACTGTCTTAAATGAGTATATGCCTACAAAAATGTGGGTGGGAGACGTGACGCCTTGTTTTTTGATAACATTGGTTAAAAACCTACAAAACTGTTATTTTTCCTCTTAAAAACAAAGATGTTGTACATTATTTCATATTAGTCTTAGATGAGAAGAGACCTTTTTGTTAAGATGTATGTAAAGGTTTATATGTCAAATATCCTGCGGTGTGACTGTAACATTAATGAAACGTGGAATATAATATATAAATAAATTAACCAACAGCATTCTGAATAATGTATGAAGCATTTGGCATGATTGCATACATATTAACGTGATATTAAGATATGTGAATGTGAAAAAAACTCAAGACAGTAATATTAACAAGTTCCATTTCGTAACACAAATTGCGTCCTGTCGGGTGACACATGTCAATGTTGGTGAACGGGCAGCTGCAAGGCCAACTACAAGGATCTTAAAGACAGGGTCCTAACCAGTCAGTACCTCAGCTATTGGAGAGTGGTCTGGAAGTTTAAGGTGACTCTTCTTAATATGTCTACACATTGCAATGTTTCTGTCACGCAATGCTTAGGTTCATTTTATGGTGTCCTGTGGTGTGACTGTGACTGGGGGGGGGGGGCGCGGGGGGGGAGGGGGGGGGGGGGGGGGGGGGGGGGGGGGGGGGGGGGGGGGGGGGGGGGGCGGGGGGGGGGGGGGGGGGGGGGGGGGGGGAGCGGGGGGGGGGGCGGGGGTGGGTGGGCGGGGGGGGGGGTGGGGGGGGGGGGGGGGGGGGGGGGGGGGGGGGGGGGGGGGGGGGGGGGGGGGGGGGGGGGGGGGGGGTTAATGTGTGGAGACTTGGACACCTGATCCACTCTGCAACCTTACCTTACCATGATGGAGGAATTTAAGAGTGTCGTTGGGCCACCGCAGCGGGCCGTCGGGGTCCCCCCACCACTGATTTATGTCTGGTTCCTTATCTAATAACCGCGGCAACCAGAATACGGCGGGCCTGAGCTCTGTTTAACTGCCGCTGTAAAACAACACAGTAAAAGTCCTGGTCTCTATTTTGCTCTTGGTCTCTCCCGCTTCCTCTCCCTCTCTCTTTTATTTTTCCCTCCGTTGTTCTCTGTCTCTCTCTCTCTTTCTCCCTGACATCCTGTCTCTCTCTCTCTCTCTCTCTCTCTCTCTCTCTCTCTCTCTCTCTCTCTCTCTCTTACACACACTCTCTCTCTTTCTCTCACCTCCCCCTCTTTCTTTCTGTCTGTCTGTCTCTCTCTCTCTGCCTCTTTCTCTGACACCATATCTTTCTCTCTGAGCCTCGCTCTCTTTGAATCTCTGACTCTCTCTCACACTATCTGTGCCTGTCTCTTGGTCTGTCTTCTTAACAAAGAAGATAAAACCTTAGACAAAGCAACAACAACAACAAAAAAAGAAAAGGAATGTGAGGGTTGCTGGACATTGGGGTGGGGTTGGGTGGTGTGGGGCAGAGTGGGATGGGAATCTCTCCTCCGAAAAAGACAAATGGGTTGCACCCTGGCCTAGGATGCGCTTGGAATGTCGTGCCATAGAGAATGCTGCTTTTGTTCTTGGAGTCGGGAGCTGGAGTATAGCTTTGATCTGGATAGGGCATGGAGCATCAGTCATGTCCACGAGGGGAATGCCACGAGTGGAATGTGTGTGTGTGTGTGTGTGTGTGTGGGGGGGNGGGGGGGGTGCTTTGTGGGTGGACAGGTTGGGGGTGAAGGTGGTGGCAGTGTGCTGGTGGTGCGTGTGTTTGTGTGTGTGTGTGTGGAGGGGGGCGGTGATGTTGGGAGGTGGTTTGGTGAAGTGTGTGTTTGTGTGTGGGTCATTGAGGTATTGGTGAAGGTGCACTTTGGCACACAGTTCAGGGGTGTCATTTGTTGAGGTAGGGTGTGGGTGTGTGTATGTGTTAGGGTGTAAGGGTGAGGGTGATTGCACATTAGAAGGTCTCCTCATGCTTGGGCCTGTACTAAGAAGCTGGTTCAGGAGTAAACCAGATTAAAGCGATGGTTCGGAGTAGAATCGCCCTAATGCCATTTGAACCGTGACACCCATCCACCTTTACACCCGAAGTGTTTTCTGCCGCAGACTTACATCAACAGAGTTGCCGTGTTATTCGATGTTTATTCCGGTTAGCTTGACTCAAGCGCATATGGATACTGGGCACCGTCTCCAAACTTTCCCCACAAAAATAACATGTCATTACACCAAACTTCTGCAGTAGCACAAATATGGTCTGTACTCACGAAACGAAGCATTTGGAAGTTTGGAAATAGTCCAGGAGTTTAGTATTATCAACACAAGCTGAATAGCTTCTCTGCTGCTAAAGCTGTGCCAACGTTACTTCCGTCATATGAGACAAGCCCGTAAAAGTCTTCAACAAACTTCCAGACGAGAGTGTTAAAGTTTTCACTGAATTGTGATTAAGGCTTATATTTTCAAGGCAATACTTAAAAGATATTTCAAATCTTACCTACTATCAATTAGACAAGGATTTTCGTTATCAATACTGATGCTGAATTCACTTTTCATTGTGCATATTATGAGCTTCGTTTAGGACTCTTACATGCTTGTCTTAGATGACGGAAGTAACGTTGGCGCAGCTTTAGCAGCAGAGAAGCTATTCGGCTTGTGTTGATAATACCGTAATAAACTCCTGGACTATTTCCAAACTTCCAAATGCTTCGTTTCGTGAGTACAGACCATATTTGTGCTACTGCAGAAGTTTGGTGTCATGACATGTTATTTTTGTGGGGAAAGTTTGGAGACGGTGCCCAGTATCCATATGCGCTTGAGTCAAGCTAACCGGAATAAACATCGAATAACACGGCAACTCTGTTGATGTAAGCCTGCGGCAGAAAACACTTCGGGTGTAAAGGTGGATGGGTGTCACGGTTCAAATGGCATTAGGGTGATTCTACTCCGAACCATCGCTTTAAGTTAAGAGGTAAATCATCTAATAGAAGAACCTGGAGCCCTCAGTTTCTCAAGAAAGCAGCTTCTTAGTATGGCCCCTGGTCATGGCGTATGTTGTCACCCGCTGGGGGGGTACAAAAGGGTCAGTTGTCCCGGACCCAGGAAGACGGAAAGAACAGTAACCACATCAACACTTAAAGGACCAGTTCAGGTAATTTCAATATACTGTTGTATTGCTCACTCTACCGTGACATGTCAGTACCCGGTGATGCCACATTTTTCGGCTCAGCCCTTTCCGAGATATTTCCACTATTCTAATGGGGGTAGCGTTTGTTTGCATTTTTTTTTTAATTAACATAGGCCTACTCTAAATATTTTCCCAAAAGGTACCGCTGTTTGCTAGTTGTCTGCTGATGTTGTATAACCTTTTGGCTGTTTTAAAATAAATAAAAATGTTTTTTTTTTTTTTTAAATGTAAACAAAGCGATGCCCCCATTACAATGACCAGGATCTCGGAAAAGGCTGAAGAAGAAGAAAAAAAACTCAGGTACTGACAAGTCAATGGTAGTGTGAGCATTACAACTGCATGTTGAAATTGTTGACTGAACTTATCCTTTAAAGTGAGGAAAATGCCTTCAAAAGTCGGATATTGTAGTTACTGCAAATTTGACCTAACAAATCAAATATCAGTGGTGTAGTCTACGTAGAACGCAGGTATACGGAGTATACCCACTTCTAAAATTTAAGGGGCTTCAGTATACCCACTTAAAATTGATTGATCCATTGTTTTGAATAGCACAAATATATACAGTATACCCACTTCAAAAAATGCTCAAATATACAGTATACCCACTTCAAAAAAGTAGACTACACCGCTGTCAAATATGGACACATATGGACCATAAGGCTTCGTCACAAGATAAAGGTGGTGTTATGAAGATCATTTTCAGTCAAACTCCATTTCGACAAAAAATATACTGCTCTTTGTAGGGCAGCATAGTGTAGCGCAGTGTAGTGTAGTGCAGTGCAGCGCAGCTTTGCTCAATTAGCCAGCATGAATCTTCATTTGGCACCCACCCACCACAGCACTCCGTAGCTTTGTTTTGATGGACACATCCGACGACGACACACGTGTTTGTAACTAAAAGCTAAAGGTCTACAGTTGTGGTCCATGTTTCCTGTCTGTGTTTATAATGCCAAAACAAGTCTTTGAGAAAAATAGGTGCGGTCACTCAACCGAGGCAACCACAACACTCTACAATAAAAGCCCGTAAGTCCGCTACGGCAGAGACGAAAAACACTTAAAAGAAATTTCACAGGCACCAATAAATAATCAAAGGCACGAGCCATGGTGTTTTCTTAGTTTTTTTCTTCTTCTGTCTTTTTTTACGTCTTCTTTTTTTCTTCACTTCCTTACTTTGGTTCACTTCATGTTGTTTTACTCTCCGTGAGACCAGGCCCGGCGACAGAAAGTGACAAAGGGGTCAGTTGTCCCGGGCCCAAGGAAAGGAAGGCCACAGATTAGCGTCAGAATCTCACAGAATCCACAGAATCCCCGTTACGTTGCATGAATTGGGTGGTGGTGCTGGGGCTGGGCCTTTCAGATGACTTTGTCCTGGGCCCGGCCAAAACTGTCAGTGGCCTGCGTGAGACCAATGAGTTGCAGCTTGGCCTGCTTCAAGCTCGTGCTGCAGTCCAGTCCGGTCTGGTCCGTTCCCCTCGGCCACATCTGGTCCTGACCTTTCACGCTCTCCGTTTGGACCCGAGCGGCCTCAGCCTGAGCCTCCTCCTCTGTCTCGGTCTCGGTCTCTGGTCTCTGCCTGACTGCGTTCCCCCCACGCTCCTTATTTAATTTCCATTTCTCTCCCGCTGTCTCTTTCTCTCCTTCTCACTTTCTGTGCCTGACCCTCTGTCTCGCATTCTCTCTCCCTCTCTCTTCCTCTCTCTGTGTCTCTCTCTTCATCCTTCTTTCCCTCAACCTCTGTCTCACATTCTTTCTCTGTCTCACTCATTCTTTCATTGTCCATCCATTTCTCTCTATCTCTTCATCAAGACTCTCTCTCTCTCTCTCTCTCTCTCTCTCTCTCTCTCTCTCTCTCTCTCTCTCTCTCTCTCTCTCTCTCTCTCTCTCTCTCTCTCTCCCCCCATCTCCATCTCTCATATCTCCCCCAGCAGCATCTCCCTCTTCCCTCTTCGCTGGTGCTGGAAATGGACTTCGCAGGCAGCTGACCTCTGTGGACCTTCAACACCTGAGGTCCGCCCCCAGAGACCATGCTGGATGACCTCCGCAATTGACCTCCGCAGTAAATCTCTCTCTCTTGGACACACACACACACACACACACACACACACACACACACACACACACACACACACACACACACACACACACACACACACACACACACACACACACACAGGTTCACAAACACGCAGGTTCACACACACACTCTCTCTCTCTCCTGGACATACACACATACACACATACATAGCCGCTCTTCTCAGCTGTCGCTTCTGAAAACCGTATCTGTCTCGCTCACTCTCTCTCTCTCTCATTCTCCCGCTGGCTCGGCGTATCGCTCGTCTTTCAGTCTATAACTGCTTCATCGGCCTGTTTGTCATTTCACAGGTTCTTCCCCATTTGCTTTTCTGTCGTTCAGTGTTGTCATCCCCCTCTTTCCTCTCTCTCTATCTCTCTGGCTCTCTCTTCAACTATCTGCCATCTGTCTTTCTATGCACTTTCTCTTTATATAGTGCACTACACACACAGGCACAAATGTGTGTGCACCACACACACACAAACACACACACATGCATTTTCTCTCTGCTCATACAGTGCACTGTACACACAGGCACAAATGTGTGCACGGCGCACACACTCATTCACACAAATCCACACAAACTCACAAGCAAACAATCACACGAATGAGTATGCACGCGCGCATGCACACACACATTCTTAACAACCCCATGTCTGCTTGTATTATCAATCTGTTGAAGCAGTGGCAGCTGAGATGGAATAGGATGGGAGGAGAGGACAAGGTGGCGATAGATCAGTGATTCTCAATCTTTTTTGAACAAACGCCCCCTCAACCTCATCGTAAGCCTACCAGCACCCCCTTGATCTCATCATAAGCCTGCCAACACCCCCTGTAGTATTAAAAAATAAAATGGACTAATGCCCCCCAATGGCAACTAAGCTCCGTCTTCTCTCAGCTATCTCATTCTCAATGTCCCCTCCAGGGCCCCCACAGGGGTGTATTAAAAACATTGGTATTGGGATAGCCTATATCGTCACAGGCCTCTTCACGATATTGTATCGGAGGTGTCAGTATTGATACTTCATTTAATAGCATAAATTGAATTTTGAATGCCACAAGGCAACTTCCAGACCTACAGCTTTGTGAAGGCAGTCTTTAATATTCACTGCAGTGTTGCTCTACAGGAAAAAGTAACATGTGATCCTTCATGAAAATATTGCGATACACATTACTGTATCAGTATACTCATGTATCAGGATACATATCGTATCGTGACCCCTGTATCGGGATGCGTATCGTATCGTGAGATGGTTGGCAATACCCACCCCTAACGCCCAGTGGGGGGTCTTTAGAGCCCCCGTCGAGAATCAGTACTACGATAGATAAAGGCTCTCTGGGATTCTGGCAGCGATGGCGGTGGCCACATGGTGGACTTTAATTGCTGAGCTGCGTTTATTTACAGTGGAGGAGCGAAGAGAAAATAACCCTCCTTGCATTTCATTGCCAGCCGCTGTCTGCACTGCACACACACAGTCGATACAGAGTCTGACACACGACTAACGGTTGGGTCTGTTTGGTTATGGAGCCAAAAAAGATAAAGGTGCGCAATTCGATGCAATTTCATGAGGGTTCTGAGAGTCCGAAACATTGTGCCATTAAACTTTGTTTTGGAGCATCGAACTGCGTTGAGCACCTTTATCTTTTCCTTTCAGTTATCTTCTGTTTGGTCCAGCACTTGTGCTACTGATGTGCGCGCATTCTCTGACTTTTTGGTCATGGGGCCAGCACAACACAGAACATCACAGCACCAGGGGGCTTTGGCCAAGACAAACTGTCATCTGAAAGGGCCCTCCCGACCCAATACATGCAATGCCACAATGACACGATTCTGCACAACCCACCCCCCACACCACCCCTCGTCAACTTCCCTTTGCGGCCATCACATAAAAGCACAGCACAATATAACAGCCCCTGTGTGTGTCTGCTTCGCTCCTCTCTGCTTCTTGACCTCGGCATCGCCTCAGCGGCAGTTGCCACTGCCACACAGACACACACACATGTTTATCTGTAATTTAGTCATCACAGCACGGCGGTTATGAAATGTGGTTTGCAGAAAGGGTGGCTTTCTTCTCTCCCCTTCGTCTCCCCATATAGTTATTGTCCCTAATTATGTACCCTACTCTCAGGGACGCCGACAGTGGGGGAACAAAGTGGTCAGTTGTCTCGGGCCCAGGGATGGAGGGGGCCCAGAATTGGGCCCTCAGTCCATTATGAGCAATGGGTGAGGGCCCTTTCAGATGCATTTGTCCTGGGGTGACCCAAACAAAGCTGTCAGCGCCCCTGCCTACTCTACCCCTCGCTTCCCTTGTGCCCGGCCGTTAGTGAAATTGATGTTTCCACAGTAAACATTACTACCAGACAATACAGTTTGAATCCTGTAATCAACCCCCATTTTGCTTATGAGTACGTGGAGAGCGAGGTAATCTCCAGCCCCATGGTCTCTCTCCCCTGTCAAATGTGGGCAGAAAGAAATGTCGACATATTTACAGTCTCTATACTGCAGCTGAAATGTTTAGAGCTAACTCGAGAACAAAAAAAAACCTGAAAAAAAGGGCGAGCACAAAATGACATTAGCACATGTAAGCCCTTTTGCCTCAAAACCGATGTAACTGGCCCCGTGTTTTTGGTTGCGCTGCAGATGTGAAATCCATTTTCCTCGCTTTGCTATGCTATTGATTCAAGATAATCTGTCCCCTAGTCAACCTCTGGGCAGGTCCACGCTCCAGGCAGGGGAAGCCAAATGGGGAATGGGGGGGGGGGAGACATAAAGGGATCAGTTGACCCAAGTCTAAGGAGAACGCAATCCCAGAACTGGGTCCTCATTACATTGTATGTATTGGGGAGGGGGGGCCCTTTCATATGACTTTGTCCCAGGCCCGGCCTAAGCTGTCAGCGGCCTTGGCTCTGGGTCCCAGGCCCTGGGCTCGTCCGTCCTAACAATGGACCCCGTTCATGAACCACCCATCGGACAGCCACGGGGACTCTTTTGCTAATCCAAACACCCCTCTACGCTGCCCTCAAACATCTCCACCTCCCCAGGTGGGACGTCACCTCCATCCATTACGTCGCTGCTGGTGCGATACCTCTTGCTTTTGCAGCTGAGACGCCGTACCTGAGGGAGAAGGTGTATAAAGATTAAATTGGCGTCGGCCTTCCGGTCTCGGGAAGTTCAACTTTACTCCCTCCGTTCCGTCCCGGCAACCGCTCCACCCCACCCCACCTCACCTCAAGTCTTTCCTTAACTGGAAATCCACTCCATTTCACACTTGGACAACAGGGCCCCAGTCACTCGTCCGTTCACCCTTCCCTTTTTTCATTTCTCCCATCTCTTCCTCCCAACACACGTTCTCCTCCTTCTTCCACACTCCATCTCTCCTCCATTCATCCTTCTCTCCACCCTGGGCTATGGTGTCAGGAGGTTGCTTCTCCAGTTGTTTTGTTCGTCTCTCCTCATTTCTCCCCCCATCCGTCTCTCCTCCTCCTTTTCCTCTGCTACCTAATTGAATGAAGTACTTCCCCTTCGCTGTAGGCGTGTGCAAGTGTGTGCAAGGGAGCAAATGAAAAAGGTGAGGTCAGGTGAGTAAGGCAAGCAGTGTTTGGTTGCAGTAGAGGTTCTTGACCAAAACTACCAGAGGGGCTGAGGTGGGGCCAGTGTTTTTTTCAGAGAGGGCGCATAAATTGGCAAAAGTGATCAAGTTTTAATGTTATGAATATATAATATACAAACGTGTATACGGTATCATGTCGCTTTTAGAAAATAATATTTTAAGTCATTAGCTGTTAAGCAGAGGGGCCACAACAGGGGCCAGGAGGAAATCTACAGGGGTTCTGGCCCCTGCCTAGAACACCCCCTGTTTGGTTGCGGTTGCTGAGGCCCTGTGTGAATATCAGCCCTATGAGGTTCAATCCTGTAAGGTTCAAGTCAGGTTCAATCATGTGGCGTTTACTTTGGAAGGCTCACCCTGTGGTGTTCACCATGTGCAGGTTTGTCCTGTACGTATGTTTCATACTGTGGCGTACAAGTACATGCTGGAGGGTTTCGCCTTGTGAGGTTCTATCCTGTGAGGTTCAGCCCCAGGCAAGGCCGTTAACAGCTTTGGCCAGGTCCGAGACAAAGTCATCTGAAAGGGTCCCAAACCTAGCCTCGCGCACCATCCTACGTACTTCCCCCAAGAGACTTGGAAACCTCTTGGTGTGTGTGTGTGTGTGTGTGTGTGTGTGTGTGTGTGTGTGTGTGTGTGTGTGTGTGTGTGTGTGTGTGTGTGTGTGTGCGTGTGCTGTCCAATAACTGCACTAAGGAACTTTTGACCCTTGACCACTGGACATACTTGTTTTTCCTACTTACCACAAGCAAAGACTGTGATCTGTCGGAGCTGGCCCAGTTACTGGGGAACCTCTTTGTGTGTGTGTGTGTGTGTGTGTGTGTGTGTGTGTCTGTGTGTGTGTGTGTGTGTGTGTGTGTGTGTGTGTGTGTGTGTGTGTGTGTGTGTGTGTGTGTGTGTGTGTGTGTGTGTGTGTGTGTGTGTGTGTGTGTGTGTGTAGTGTGTGTGTGTGTGTAGTGTGTGTGTGTGTGTGCTTGCCTAAAACACTTACCTGTACTTTACTGTGACATTGTTAGAATGTTCATCCCCTATCATACTCTGTACACTGCCTACTTCTACATACTATACTATATCATAGATGTATCCATCAACACTTGTTGTCTACCTTAACTGACAGAGTATGTTTTTTCTGCTTTGGTCTATCCCAACTCACAGAATGTCTTTTTGCACAATTACCTTTTCTACATTTATCTCTATTATTTTATTTTATTTTCCCCACCCTGATGACTATTCCTGTGTTTATTTTTGTCTTGAAATGTCCATGTGGGCTTTTGTGTATTTGTGTATTTATGTAAGCTACTGGATACCTGAATTTCCCCCTGGGGATCAATAAAGTTACTCTACTACTCTACTACTCTACTACTTGGCTCCGCACTATGTCTGGTACCTGTTTTCTGTGGAGCAATGTTGAGCGTCAGGATTTGACCAGTGTTCTTACGGTCCTACGTTGTAATGTTATCCTACAGTAGGATGTTCTGTCAGACACGTCTGTTAAACGGTCCTACATCGCCAAAGATAGACGTCAGACATGTTTGTTCAACAACTTATCCTGATTTTTCAGAAAATGTCCTTCCCGCTTCCTGCAATCGCATCAGATCAAGCAACCTCCAGACCATGAATATGAAATTAAATGGTAGTATTATGGGATGGTCAGGACCAGGCTACCCCAAACCCAAAATGAGGACCCAATTCTGGGGCCCCTCTTTCATTGGGCCTGGGACAAGTAACCCCTTTGTCCCCCACCTCTGTCAGCTTCCCTGGCCCTATAGGTGGACTCATGTAAGGTTCAGCTCAAGGTTGGTAAGGGTAAGGTTCACCCTGTGAGGTTCACCTCTGTGATGATCCAGATCTGAGGCCACAGCGTGAGGGAAGAGAGAGCTGATGATATGAAGTGGGAGCTGTGGAGCAGGCAGGAGCAGGGCAACTCTCTCATTAGAATGGCCACTGGGCTTCCCACATAGCATAGGAAGACAGGAAGAGGAACAGTGAGAGGCAGCGCAAAACCACCCGCTGACCGCTAATGCACCGATGAAGCCAGGGGAGGAAGGCAACAAAACAAGAACACGGTACCTATGGTAACAAAGTTGAGTGAGCAAAACCGTTATTGGCCATTTCATTATCGACTGGGGGTGAGACATTGCAATTAGCAGTTGGTTGAAAATTAGACTTTTAATCGAACCAGTGGTTTACACTTGAATGCACTCAGCTCCCAATACCGTCAGTTTGAACAAGCATTTATTTTGCAACAGATATCCAATCGAAATGTTGCTTCCATGCCCGATAATGACCCAACCGTGTCCTGGTGGAAACCACTGGATAACTTCTTATTCGCAGGCGAAAGCCTCATGTTTAAGTAGAACGGCTAAGTAGACGACCAACACTAGACAGTGTGTCGACAATTGTCTTGCTTACTCTAGACGGGTTGCGTGCCAGGAACTGTGTGTACAATTGGAAGCCATTTGGTGATGTTTGTCTCATACAAGCCAACTGCCTCTGTGCAGCAATGCAGACACGAGGCTCCCCACGCAATTAGCGTTTACGTCTTGACAAAACTTCACACGGGAACAAATTTAGAGCTCAAGTTTCTGTCATCCACAGTGATAAATATTTCCTATGATCTGGTTTCAAGTGTCATTTTTGACTAATGATGGGGGAGACGGCAGTACGACCCTCAGTGTTGTCTTCAGAAGATCTGATGAACTGTGTACCTTGGCTGCGCACGTAATGAACTTGGACTGCATAACGCTGTATATCTGCTAAGAGACTGAAGGTAAATGTTTATGAATGATTTTATAATGACATGAAATCAAGGTCTGAAACCACAAATCCGTACCACTAACGAGAGACATGAAGCCAAATGGGCCATATCGGCATACAGACTACACCGACTGTCCTCAGTGTTGTCTGTCTGACACCCTCTCTCAGTCTCTCTCTCTCTCTTCTCTCTCTCTCTCTCTCTCTCTCTCTCTCTGTTTTCCCTCTTTCTCTCAATCTATCTGTCCCTCTTTTCACCTCTCTCAATTTATGCTTTTCTTTCTCTTTCTCTCTTTCACTTTTTTGCTCTTTCTGTTCCTATGTCTCTCTCTCTCTCATCCCTCCCCCTCTCATTCTGCCCATCCTCTCCTCATCTCTCTCCCTCCTCATATCTCTCTCTTTTACTCTCTCTCTCTCTCTCTCTCTCTCTCTCTCTCTCTCTCTCTCTCTCTGACCCAAGGGGTCCCCGCAAGAGTTCTCCAACTTGTTTGTTTTGCCAAAGTCTCCTGTGCTTTTGAGAGCTGCAGCAACGCTTAACAGATACGCCACTTCACAAACAGTCTGCTCTTTTGCCTTGTCGCCTCATTACAACCTTGTCTCTCTCTCTCTCTCTCTCTCGTTCTTGTTCTCTCTCTCTCTTTTTCTTTTCCTTTTTCTCCCGTTTTTTCCTCCTTCCTCGATCGGCCGCCCCGGCCCTTGGGTGTCTGTCTGTCCTGGGAGGCACTCAGGAAGAGGGGAGCAGCAGCGCGTCTTGCAAAACCCTTTTCCAGCTCATAAACTCGGGATTTATTTGTACAGTTCTGCCCCAGTGTCCAGCAGTATACCCCAAAAACCCACCCATCCACTCCACAAAAAAACCCTCAGACACACCCTTCTCTCCCCTCTGATTTCTTCTGACCAAAGAAAAAAAAAACACCAAAAAATATATAAGGACAAAAAATGCTATTCAGCTCATTTTCTATCTCTTTGCCTGTCTTGCTGCACTGTAGCATTGCAAACTAGTTAAACCTAAAAAAAGTATGTTGCCCTGCTGCCTTAAATTTGTGAGTTAACTCAACTTGAGACTTAACTCAGAGGCTTTCTCAATTGTGAGTTAACTTACAAACCTAGGCAGCAGGACAACGAACTGTTTTACGTTTGACTGGCTGCGGTGTTTCAAAGAGTGGGTTATAAGTAAATGGCGGCAATAGGCTTCTCTTGTCTGTGGAGAAGTGGAGTCAGGTCTCAGGATGCTGGAGATTTTGGAGGTTGTGTTGTGTGCAGTCGGTGTGGGCGTTTTTGTGCGGTGTGGGTTTTTCTTTTCTCATCTTCTTTTTTCTTCTTCTTTTTTTTTCTTACGCAGGATGCCCCAGACAACTAAACAGGAAGCTTTTGGAGCATCGCATACCCCCTCTTCCCTCTTCCCCTTTCCTCCAGAGGGGAAAGAAGGATGGAAAATTCATATTTATGAGGTGAATCCTCCTTATGAAACATTGCACTGCAATTGTACTTCTCTCCTCGTTGACTTCTCCACAGTCCAGTCCACGGTGAAGTGTTGCTACACAACTGGAGCTACAACAGTGTCTTGTTGAAGAAGATGGATCACTACTATAACCTTTTTTTGTTACCCAGTTGTGATTATTTGTGAAATATATTTACAGCAGGTTTTAATAAGCAGTGTAAATGCCATATGGTCGTTCTGTCCCCTCAATACAGTACAACTGAGGTTCCCAAACTGGGGGCCGTGACCTTAGGGACTCACATTTTTTCGTGGAGTAAAATACGATTAAACCCTTGAATATATGCTTTCATATACTATAACAACTCTATAACTTGTTAGTAATAATATTTAACAATATTACGTTTCGCAATATTAAGTTACAAAGTAATGTTTGGTGTTTGGAATGTGGGAGGTCGCAAAAATAGTCATAGGTCCTAAAGGAGGTCCTACCAGAAAAAGTTTGGAAACCACTGCGGTACAGTATCTCTGTGTTTTAGCAGGAATGTCATCGCGTGCAGTATAGGTTTTTCTACAGATGCATCCGCATTGGATACCGCTAAGATGATGTGTCGGGTCAAATGGAAGACATTTTGTGAGGTCAAACATCTGCCACTCGGCACTTTAACACGAGCGCATTTGAAATCAGACAGCTGCACAACAACACTGATGATTTAAAACCATGGGCACAAACACAGCACTCATCTTCAATTAGTGTTGGTGATAAAAACGGAGGTGTTTTTTGACGAGGAAACCTCTAAATAACACTGTCGAGACCCAAAAGACAAGACCGACACCAAATATAGTCATGCCAAGACCGAAAAGTGCAAGAAAGAGGTCTGGAGATCCGTCTTGGTCTTAACAACAACTTGCTATAAAGAAACAACAACAACAACAACAACAACACTACACTATATAGTGTATCCTAAGAGACATCACTCTAGACTCAAACAACCTCTCATATTATTTTGAGGCTGACCAGAACAGTGCAGGTGTCCGTTCTTGGAACTTAAGTGTGGACCTTTCCTGCGAACTACACTCATTCATACTGGGCTCTGAACGTTTCTGCACATGACTGGATTACCCGGACGAACCTGCTGATGCCCACATTGTCGTCACAGTCACAGAGAAAAAAAACAAGTATTTTTCAAGTTCTAGAACACTCAGACTTGCAGTACGAACACGTCATCCGGTTTGAGATTAGGTCTGGGAACGGGCACCAGCACGGTTCTCAGTT
>NC_085864.1:7046870-7051870 GCF_034702125.1 Engraulis encrasicolus | reverse complement strand
TCACACACACACACACGCACACACACACACACACACACACTCTGACTCACTCACGCTCCAAAGCCCTGGCGAGAAGATGCGGACTGTTAATTCCCACATTAAAGTTGCGAATGACACATGTTGATTTACATCCCCTCAGACACTCTCCTCTCCTCCCCACGTCCTCAGACCAACCTTCCTTCACCCACATCCTCCCTTCCTCTCTTTCTCTTTCTTCTTCTCCTCTCGTTCTTCCGGCCCATTCCACCGGACCGTTTTGTCGGCCTACCGCTGTCCCCCCGCCCCATCACACTCCCCTGCCCACTTCAAACACTGTTTGTGATTGAGGAGCCCACAAAGGCATCCGCCCCCACCCCCGCTGGGACCCACCCAATCACAAGCCCTATGCCAAGGGCCTTCCATGCTCTCTCCTAACACAGTCTCATCCCAAGTCATCTATTTCAGGCTACCGTTGAGCAGGCAGCAANTTTTTTTTATTTTTTTAAGATATTTTTATGGGCTTTTTGGGCCTTTTTTATTTTTGGATAGGACAGTGAAGGTGCGACAGGAAGTGAGTGTGGAGAGAGATGGGGTAGGGTTGGTAAATGACCCCGGCCGGACTCGAACCGTGGTCCCCATGGGCATGGAAGCCCAAGTTTGGGGGGCTTAGTGCGCTGTGCCACATCGCCCCCCCAGGCAGCAATTTTTGATGTTGAGGGCACACCTGCCATATTGCCTGTTCAGGTCGCCTAAAACCTTAACTGTCGGTGAAGTTATGCTGCCACAAGGGGTTGCCTTTAAGGTGGACGTCTATTTTTGATGACAAGGGCATACCTATGACGTCAGAAATTGCCATCTGTTCAAAGATAAGGGCTCTGCATACTTCACGTGCGCACTTTGGCGCGAGAACCATTAATGACGTCATCACTTGTGCCAGACTATTCATACTTCAAAAGCGCCTTTACAGGCTTTCGCTCGCATTGTCGGAAGTGCCCTCTGCTGTTCATGAGAGAAACGGCAGTATCTTTCGCAACTCGCAGCGTGAGTTCTACGGATATATAAAATAGAAAGCCAAACACGGCTGCTGTAGGGCTACTGAAAGTCTGACTTGTGACTTACCACATTGAAACATATATTTTTTGTTGTAGCCTACATTGCCAGATCATTCCAAGACCATGTGAGAGCATTGTTCTGGCGGCAGAATTTATGAATAGATCGCCGAACACAACGTGCTTCTGAACAAAGTAAACAACTGTTTCACTGAACAACATTTAAGAGAGAAGATAAAATAACTCTCTATGACATTTTATTATCCTCAAAATGATGCAGGATCCATTCTGTAGTAGCCTACAGTAGTTGTAGCCTCTCTTCGCAACTCCTGCTTTGTCTGCCTACCTGCATGGTCGCTGGTGGCGCACGACAAGTTACAAAAAATGTGGGGTGCACGACGTCGCACCACGGCAGCTCGCGCCACGGCGTGTGACGTCATTTTGGGTCACGTGACGGTGCGCGCCATAGTCGCGAGTGAAGTATGAAGGAGGGTAGCGCCAGTCACGCCAAGTATGAATCCCCCTTTAGTCAGACATTGATGAGTTGGGACAAACCCAGACCCATCTCCTGCCTCATCTCGGCCAAACCCAAACCTAGACCCAGACCTACCCCAAGCCCTGTGTCATTGTTCCTTACCATGATATTAGCTTGACTTTAATCACTGAAATTCGGTCTGGTCAGTCATGTGTCACTTCGCTCCCAGCGAATTTGCTTTGGTCGCTTTATTCGCTGACCCGCCATAGAGAAATAATGACTTCCATCTCTCAGATAGCGTAGGTCGCACTTGGTGTACACATAGTTTCACTCTCTCTTTTTCACTAGACATAAAAAAATATTGCTACTAAATGGGCCAGACGGGCAGGCAGAGAGCCTGATACAGGTCTTAAAGGCTGCACCCTCAAGCCTGAGCAGAAATATAGAGTGACAATATACTTGTCTGAAAATCTACTATTGACACAATGCCCCTGACAGGGCTTTGGCACAATCTCATTGTTTTCACACTGTCACAAGTCACCATGTCACATCACATATCCAAAGCATTACTTTTGATGGACTTGCATTGCTTTGAGGGAATAACCATGCTGTTGGAATTTTGAAAGCTCTTCAATGTAACATTGTTTGCACGTATACACACACACACACACACACACACACACACACACACACACACACACACACACACACACACACACACTGTTCTAAAAGGTTCCCATGTCATGACTGATGGGGATGTGTGACTGGCAGCGTATGTGTTGGCCGCACCACAGAGCGTTCAGTCTGTCAGCAGCTAGACGTGTGTGTGTGTGTGTGTGTGTGTGTGTGTGTGTGTGTGTGTGTGTGTGTGTGTGTGTGTGTGTGTGTGTGTGTGTGTGTGTGTGTGTGTGTCAGCAGGCTGACATGACTTGGGCAGTCTAAAGCCCTTGGCCGTAGTCAAACGAACGACGGCACCAGTGATTTTTTTCTGGATATGACTGTTAAGACCACAATAAGTTGTTTCATTGTGCATAATAATCACTTTCAGCGTGCATCTGTTGTTAGTTTTGCCGCTCGTACAGTTCGCAGTGTTAGTGTATTATGCGGCGGTGAAAGGAGAGTTTAGTTCCAGGATCCAGGAGGGAGTCTCTGACTGTGAAAACTCTGAGGCCAAGCTCTTCTGTTCTCTAATGCTGACTAAGAGCTGAGCAGTACCTCGAACGAACCAACAGTCTCATCCCGAAGCATCAATTTCTGGTGGCATTATTTTGACCACATGGCTTAGCACCCGGGCCGGAATCGGACCCAGGTGGCCAGCATAGCAACCCAGTGCCCCACCGCCAGTGCTTTGGCAGGGCCAGACGACAAATTTTGACGGAAAATGTACCATATGTCCGTGACCTGAAAAAGTGAAAGGTGACTAAAAAGTCCCTCCTTGTATCAGCGTTACCACTGCCAGTTGAGGTTAGACAAACGTCTAGATCTAGGTCTATGCGAGCGCCAACATGCGACGCAACCAGGGGGTCAGGATTAAGCTGGTTAGCTTTGTCGATTAGCAAGGCACTGCCTCGTCGCCATTTTCACAAATTCGCTAATTTCCGACACCACTTCGCTCATGTTGATTGGTGGGTGAGTGAGTTTAGTGTTCGGCACACAGACCAATATAGGTCTGTGGTTGGGCAACTTATAATACCTCCATGCATCCAATGCCCGTCTTCTATAAAGCTTTCTGGTCAACCTTACTTCAGTCAGTAGCGTGGCACGTAATGAGTAAACTGGTGTCGGAGATGAGCTCCATGAAACTCCCTTTTTGGAAGCTGAAAAATGTTTTCAATTTTGGCTGAATTCACTAGCCTAGCATTTCCCATTGAAATGAATGGGGGTGGGACTTGTTCAGTGTCTCCAGGTCGTATACTACCTCCATGGACACAACAGGTATGCCCAAATGGAAACAAAAATTGTCGACATGTGTGTGAGACTATGTTGATAGCATTCAACCAATGAAGTGATGGGAATGAACACATATCATACATAGACCACCAGAGTAATAAAAAATCACACTGATTCGACATTAAACTTAGGTCAGGTTGACCACGGTTCCACAACCTCATCACCATTAAAGTGTGTGCGTGAGTGCATGGTTGCGAGTGTGTGAATGTGTGTGCGTGAGAGAGATTGAGGCACAAAGACAAAGTGTGTGTGTGTCTGTCTATCTGTCAAACTCCATCATGGAGATCTACCACAAGCCCCATAGTCTGAAGGTCTTGACCGGTTATAATACCATGTGTTTGTTTATATCTATTGTGGTTTATATGACTTTAATTCTATTAATGTGTGTTTATATCCATGGCCAGTACTGTCGGCGCCTGTACGCAGTGTGAGGCCGGGCCTCCAGTTACGGCTACTGTCTTCAAGGTCAGCGTCTATACCCGTGAGGACCATCTTCATGAAGTGGGACTATCCTAAAACCGACAACCCCCCGAAATTCGCAGAGCCCCGTTTTTGGACAGCACAGCGTCAACATAGCAAACCACTGAGGGACAACACAGATCTACAGTAGAGATAGGCTGCAGCATGGAGGAGCGGGTGAGGGACTGACTGAATGGACGGAATGACTGGCTGGAGCTCTAGCTCTTCCTCTCTGCCTCTCTGCCTCTCTCTCTCTCTCTCTCTCTCTCTCTCTTTCTCTCTCTCCAATCTCTGTGTGAGTGATTTATAGTGCATCTCTGAGGGTCTTGATGGATAGCTTTGACCCCATTTTTGGGGATAGCATAGCACACTGTTTTGATTAGCGGAGCTGTGTGTCCGCACCAAAGTTTCTGTTTTTCAAACTCGGCGGAAATGAAGGAACATGATTAGAATGCTGCCCGGGCTCGAGTGTTTTGACGGCTCTCCACCGTGCGACCATTATAAAT
Organism: Engraulis encrasicolus; assembly: GCF_034702125.1. NCBI lineage: Eukaryota > Metazoa > Chordata > Actinopteri > Clupeiformes > Engraulidae > Engraulis > Engraulis encrasicolus. Next base: position 7,047,452 of record NC_085864.1, on the reverse strand, counting down.
CCCCATGCCCGGCAAGAGCAGAACAACCGCATCGTCTAAATGAAATAGATTTATGTCGATGCCGGCCCGCACCGATTATTGTACACACACACATCAGCTCCCTCTCATGTCATGGAAAGTCGTTTGGCAGGACACAGGGTAAAGGCTTCCAGATGATGTTTTTTTTCTCGTCCCTGTTTGAGTAACAGGGCGACCTATTAGACAGTGGTGCACAGGGCTGCTGAGAGCTTTTGCCGGGCTCACGACGAAGTAATTTGAAAGGGCCCCTCATCCAATACACGCAATGTAATGGGGTCCCAATTTCAGGCCAACTCTCTCCCTGAACCCAAGACAACTCACCCCTTTTGTCCCCCATCCCCCTGTCGTCTTCCCTGGCGATGCACACTGAGACTTTGGTCACCAACTTTTCCGCATTCACCACCAACCAACAATGTTGTTGTGTCTCACTGGAAATCATCAGGAAAACAAAAAGTCAAATAGTGCAACGATGGAAGTGGTTGGAAAAGCAAGTTTTTCCGTCTACCTCTGCCTAACCTCTGTACACGCACCTTTGATCTGGCGGCTAGTTTATCTTCTCTTACA
>NC_085864.1:7016870-7026870 GCF_034702125.1 Engraulis encrasicolus | reverse complement strand
GTGAATATACAAATCTTTATTCAGCCACCACATTTCTTAAGTTTATTTCATTATTATTGCTGCATACGCAGCAAAATAATACAGTGCTAATTTAACACTATTCTGAGGATCTATGGTCCCAATCAGTATTAATAAGCCTTAAGAGTCTTAAAGGATCAGATTTACCATGGTTTTAGAACATGCAGTATATGTTTTTTCAGTGTCAATTCAACACTGCAAAGCCGTATATTGAATTTAACACTAAAATCTTATGGGTCCATATATTCTCAGAATATAGTTGAAGTAACAGCACATTTTTTCACTGTGTACTGGGTCATTGCCGGTCCCTATGTCCGTGTCTTGTTGGTCCTCTGCTAATTCGGTAGTGTCCTTGATTAGGAAATGCTACATCTGCCTTACAGTGGACAGCATGGCTTCAAAGCTCCAACTAAGCCACATCCTCTCGTCCCATCGTTTCCCATCAGATGCGTGCATGAGTCCAGACTGTGTTGCCTCTCGTCTCATCTCATCCAATGTTTGCATATGTCCAGTCTGCTCCCTGCCAAGACTGTGTGGGTTTTCAGAACATGAAAACTACTTCAGGACTGGCCCATAGAAGACAACATTGATTGCTGTAGCCATAGCGTCTCATCCCATCTCATTCAGTGCATGCATTTGTGTCCACTCATGTCTGTTCCAAGACTGTTTGGTTAAGCTACTTCTTTTTTTGGGAGGGGGATGTGGGGCATTTTAGCTTTATTTAGACGGGACAGTAAAAAATAGAGACAGGAAATTAGTGGAAGGGAAAGTCGGGTAGGATTGGGATATGACCCAGACCGAACTCGAATCTGCATTCCCATGGGCATGCAAGCCTATTAAAACCCACTCAAGGGTTTAGCACACTGCTTCACATCACCTCATTTACTGACATTACAGGTATTTATTTAAGCTAGCAATGCTCTCCCAATTCCGTGGGAGCATGACAAACGTTGTAATTAGCGGGGTTAGTGGGCTGGGCAGTAATGTGGATTGGCATTCATTTCAACATGGCGATCTGAGATACTGTATGACAGGAAGTGTAGGGGAGAGAAATATGACGTAGCTTTGGGATGCAACCAAGATCAGACTGGAACCTGGGCCCCCATGGGCATGCAAGCCCATTCATGACTTGGGGGGCTACAGCATGCTGTGCCTCTTGGGGAGGCAACCTCTGCCCCAGAGAGGTCATCCTATCGCAACCCACCCATTCATGTGCCCAGCTTGTTGCTTGTTGTTTTGAATGGTGTCCAGCTTGGTGCTTGTTGTTCTCTTGTTGAGAATCTGATGAAGACGGTGGTTGAAAGGTAATCCTGCCATGCAACAAAGAAATCAACCAAAAAATGATTTAAAGTGTGCGGACTCATCATTCCAAACTTTCAGTCAACCTCTGTCCTGCACCTTTTCCTGGGATGTGCACAATTTTCACCCTCAAACCAGCTTGTTCTCTGCCAGTGTCTGTGGCCTGCTCTCTGGAAGCTCCCTTCTCAAACAAGACTCAGATGTTACCTTAAACAGTTTCAACAGTTCGACAGTTTGTGTGTGTGTGTGTGTGTGTGTGTGTGTGTGTGTGTGTGTGTGTGTGTGTGTGTGTGTGTGTGTGTGTGTGTGTGTGTGTGTGTGTGTGTGTGTGTGTGTGTGTGTGTGTGTGTGTGTGTGTGTGTGTGCAGTGTGCACACGTGCATGCTTGAGGGCTTTTGGCTGCATGCTGTTTTGTCACTGATAACATGCTACCACACACAAACACACATACACTTGCTGTGGTCGTCCAGATCCACACACACACACACACACACACACACACACACACACACACACACACACACACACACACACACACACACACACACACACACACACACACACACACACACACACACACACACACACAGTGCCAGCCTGTAGTGTAGTGTAGTGCCCAGACAGTCCTCCTACGCCACAGCATCAGCATCAGCATCAGCATCAGCATCAGCATCCTACTTGAGCTGTAAGCTGTAAACAGCTCACTGAGAACAGAGCACAGCCATGCGTGACCAATTACTCTTCTCATCCCATGGCCAGAGGCACAGCAGCTGCACCACTCAGACTGGGCAGTCATGGGTAAGTGGTTAGGGTGTCAGACTTGTAGCCCAAAGGTTGCTGGTTCGACTCCTGCCACACATGGTTGATGGCGGGAGGTAATTAACCAGTGCCATCCCCCATCCTATTCCTTGACTGAGGTACCCTGAACATGGTACCATCCTGCTGCTCTGCTCCCTTGGGGCTCCATATAGGGACTGTAGAGCCCCTGTTGAAAAACACTCTGTTGTGCAGTGTGGCCTATATTCTAATTTGTGTATTTGTGCACGTATGCTATTGGACACTTTAATTTCTGTCGTGATCAAAGACGTTACTCTTCTTTACTCTACTCCACACTATGGTAGGAGAGGAAAGGAGATGAGAGGAGGAGGACTGAATGAGTGGAGGAGGCTATGAGGTGGAGGAGGGAGAGGAAGAGGAGGAGGAGAGGAGGACGAGGACGAGGGGGAGGAGGAAAGTAGGTGGAGGAGGAGGAGGAGCGCATGGAGGAGGAGGAAGGTGACATGGAAGAGAAATAAATTAGTGGAGGATGATGGGGGAACCAGAGAGGACCAGGAGGAGCAGGAGGAGAAAGTATGGTAAGATTTGGGACAAACATATTATTCAACATGCACTTTGTCAAGTCAACTGCAGTAATAGTCAAGAGGAGGAGGAGGAAGCGGTGTAGAGGAGGAGGACGGAGAACAGTTGGAGGAAGAGATGGAGGGGAAGGAGGAGGAAGAGTAGGAGTTGGAGGAAGAGGAGGATGAAGAGATGGATGGGAAGGAGGATGAGGAAGAAGAGGATGGAGAGATTGAGGAGGAGGATGAAGAGATGGAGAGGAAGGGGAAGGGGTATGTGAAATGTAAGAGGGCTGGAGGTGGAAGGAGGGCTGGAGGTTAACTGAGGTGAGATTAGAGACAAACACATGGGTCAATATAGGCACTCTGTCAACAGCAGCATTAATCAAAGGAGGAGGAGTTGATTGATTTCACAGTATATTTGGTTAGGGACAGAAGCAGAATATATACCAGATGTACAGCCACCTGATGCTTGTACCATAATGTCTTTTAGAATTAGAAAAAAGTTCACAACGCTTGTTCCCAATAAACAAACAAGTAATAATGATAATGCTACCAAACAATACAATACTACCAGTACTATGAATTACTACTATTAATAGGCTATTAATGAAATGAATAATATTACTATTTATTTTACTGTTATATACTAGCAATAAAGTAAAGAAGTAATATTACAATTGAATAATAGCACAAGGAAGCGGGGGAGGAAGGGAGGAGTGGAGGAGGAATGAAGGAGTGGGCATGGTGAAGTGATGGAGAGGAGGAGACAAGAGAGGGGATTGGAGGAGGATAAGAGAGGACATTGGAGAAGGAGAAAAAAACAAGAGGAGAAGGTAAGGTCAGGTGAGACACACACACACACACACACACACACACACACACACACACACACACACACACACACACGCACACGCACACGCACACGCACACGCGCACGCACACACACACACACACACACACACACACTCACAGACATCAATATGCACTCTGTCGATGTCTAACAAATACAATTTTAGGCTGCTGTCAACAGGCTGCCAATAGAGATTGACTGGCATCGATCTTGTTCCCCAGCCTAAACGAGTCCAAATCAAAGACCCCCACAGCCTTAATCAAGAGAGGGCATGGGGTGTAAGTAGTGAGTGTGGCGTAGAATCTTAAACACAGGAGAGGCTATGTGTATAGGCTAAGTGCGTATAGTGTTGTGTGGTGTAGAATTCAACATTTAAATATCGTTAAGTGCAATGAAGTAACATTTGAAACATGGAATTGTAGACTGAGTGGATAGGGCCAACATATTAACATGTGATGTTGAATGCAGAATTGAAGAGTTTCGCTGCAAAATGCTATTTTTTTTACGTTGACTTGCATTTCATTATTGGAAATGACTGGTCAGACGTCCTATTATCTACAGTAGGCTATATTTGAATTCAAATATTGCCATTCAATGAAAAGATTGTATACATCATTTTGCCATTTCAGAGTCTGAAAGATCCGAGGCAACGTGAAGTGCGCGGCATAGAATTTTAAATGGAATTGATTCTGCATTCTACAGCACAAATTTGATCTGATGACATAACCTATTCACCTTATTACGTCCTGCACATCTCATATCATTCTCACAGCATTTCTGGTTTGCTAATTCCACTTAGTGCTCACCATTGAAATGTATGGGACTCTTCAAAGCATTGCCCATGTAACTGGTGGATAATAAATTAATTTATGCTGTTGTATTGCTCACACTACCCTTGACTTGTCAGTACACGGTGATGCTGCATTTTTCGGCTCAGCCCTTTCCGAGATCTCAGCTAATGAGGGCAGATTTTGTTTACCTTTTAAAAATTCTTAAGATAGGCCTACTCCAAATATTTTCCCTAAAGGTATCACTTTTTGCTACTTGTCTGCTGATGTTGCATAACCTTTTGGATGTTATTGGGAATAAATCAAGATGTTTTTTTGAAATGTAAACAAACACCTGCCCCCATTACAATGACCAGGATCTCAGAAAAGGCTTAAGAAAACAAAATCTCCAGGGTAGTGTGAGCATTACAACTGCATGTTGAAATTTTCTGAACTCATCCCTTTAAGTCATTTCAGGAAGAGTGAGCAGGCCCATCTGCGTAAAGAGGCTACTACTGTTGCGTGTTGCATGCTGACTGTGCATCCATGTGCGTGTGGCTCTGTATAAAGCATGTGAATCAACAGCCCAGTGGCGCCATGCGAGCGTGTGCCACAGCCTGGCCACAGGGGCGACATGGGTAACCCTCAGTGGCGGCTGCCCGGGGGCTGCTGTGCTGACGGCTGCCTGATGGCTGCCAGGCCTCTCTAAACACCCGGCCACACACTCCTGTGAACAACACACACCAACGCCTATACTGGGACTGGATTAGGCCATGTGTGATCAATTGGGACGACCGACCGACCAACCGACCGGCTGGCTCCCTCTTTCCATCTCTCTCTCTCTCTCTCTCTCTCTCTCTCTCTCTCTCTCTCTCTCTCTCTCTCTCTCTCTCTCTCTCTCTCTTTTTTTTTTTCTCGGTCTCTGTCACTTTCTTTAATTCTATCTAGTTCCTTCTTACTTTTTCTTTCTTTCTTTCTTTCTTTCTTTCTTTCTTTCTTTCTTTCTTTCTTTCTTTCTTTCTTTCTTTCTTTCTTTCTTTCTCTCTCTCTCTCTTTCTCTCTTTCTCTCTCTCTCTCTCTCTCTCTCTCTCTCTCTCTCTCTCTCTCTCTCCTTCCTACCACAACCACTCCATGGTGATGGTGCCTGAGAGGAACTGATGATGATGACACTGGGTGATAAATGGTTGTGGTCCAGCACTCATCTAGCACATCATATCCTGTGTGTGAGTGTGAGTGTGTGTGTGTGTGTGTGTGTGTGTGTGTGTGTGTGTGTGTGTGTGTGTGTGTGTGTGTGTGTGTGTGTGTGTGTGTGTGTGTGTGCGCGTGCGTGCATGCGTGTGTGCGTGTGTGTGCGTGTGTGTGTGCAAGTGCGCGTGTGGTGCATGTGTGTGTCTGTCTGTGTGTCTGTGTGTGTGCATGTGAGTATGTGTTGTGTGTCTGTCTGTGTTTCTCTGTGTGTGAGTGTCTATGACTTGTTTCACTTAAGGAAAAAGAAAATGAATGGGTAAGAGCTAGTGGAGTTCACTGACACACATGCATACATAGATACATAGGCTACTTACCTACACATACATGCATGCATACATACATACATACATGCATGCATACATACATACATACATACATACATACATACATACATACATACATACATACATACATACATACATACATACATACATACATACATACATACATACATACATACATACATACATACATACATACATACATACATACATACATACATACATACATACATACATACATACATACATAACTTACAAATGCAATGGCTACACAGACTCCATAAGAAGAAAAAGGCTGTCAGGGGGGGAACAAAGCACTCCATGTTTTCAGTGTAAATCAGGAGATTTTAGACTTAAACTCTGACAAAAAAATTAAACAAAAACTTTACGTTTGTGATATAGTTATGGAAAAGAGTGAGAGCATAGAAGCGAGTGTTTACGAGGAGAGTGGCTCTGTAGCACTTGCGGTTCATTAATCTGCATCTTGTGAAAACAAGGAAGGAACTGTGTGATGTCAGGGAGCGATAACTGGCCACCGCTTTGATGCTACGCAGGACCCCTTCACAGAACACTGGTGCGATTTAGGAAACAGGGGCGGGGGGATGTGGGGAACTCGTCATCTGGGCGAGGGGGACGTGTGTGTGTGTGTGTGTGTGTGTGTGTGTGTGTGTGTGTGTGTGTGTGTGTGTGTGTGTGTGTGTGTGTGTGTGTGTGTGTGTGTGTGTGTGTGTGTGTGTGTGTGTGTGTGTGTGTGTGCGTGTGCGTGTGTGAGTGCCTGTGATCGTCATCTTTTGGATCTGATGAAACCCAACCCTGTTTTTGCAAACGTAGAGGAAACAATACTTTTCCTTTTCTCCCTTTCCACCATTTTTTCCCCTCCTCAACGCCCTCAGATAACAACACATGGGTAATGAAGTTAGGCAAGGCAGTCAACTGGTATTTTGGTTGAGAGGGGGTGGAGAGGGATGCTGAAACCAGAGCCAGAGAGAGAGAGAGAGAGAGAGAGAGAGAGAGAGAGAGAGAGAGAGAGAGAGAGAGAGAGAGAGAGAGAGAGAGAGAGAGAGAGAGAGAGAGAGAGTGCACTGCAAAATATGATTTGAAGTTAGAAGTTTGAAGTAAAAACAGTTAGTCAATCTGAATTAAAATAAAGAATCACCCAATAACCTATTGCTCATAATTTATAACCTAATAGCCTAAGAAGTAAAACAATCTGACAAAGAAATACATAATTTGACTTAAAATTAAAAAAAAGTCTAAATAGTTTAAAAGCTCTAGTTCAACAGTTGGCTCTACTAGTTCTTGGGTGATTTTTACTTGAATTAAGATTGACAAGATGCTTTTTCTTTGAAACTAGAAAAATAAGCTCGCTAAGACATCATTTTTGCAGAGAGAGAGAGGGAGGGAGGTCGAGGTAACGTGGTGGGTGTGGGGTTGAAAGGCATCGGGACAGAGGAATTGTTTCTCTAGGCTGTTCCAGTGAAAACCTTCTTGGGGAGGAAGATGTTGGAGAGGAAAATAAATTCCCCGCCGCCTTTCATGTGTTGCCGTCGTTGGCAGCTTTGGCAGCTCCAGCGTAGATGACATAATTTCTAATTCACTCATGAAATTAAAGGAAAATACGGCCACTCTTTGATTGGAGCCAACAAGAGGGGGCCTTTATCCAGTTTTTTTCTTCTAAATATAAAAAAATAATAATAAAACGTCAGTCATAGCCACTGGATGCCGAGTGCAAAAAGCACCAAAGACTAAAAATCTCCATTATGTGCAAGTGTGTGCTTTTTCCTCTCAAGCCACCGATGCCTGTAACTTTGTGGGACGCTAATGTTTGGGTAATTTCCTTGGAGCGGTTTTCTAAATCACCCATGAATCTGATGGTGAAGGAACAACACTGACTAGTAAGAAGAAGAAAGTATAGGAAAGACGTAGATCTTTGCCAGAGCTCCTACAGCGTCAGCAAGCGATCAAATGGGTTCACACAACAGTTGATGCAGCCCTCCTGCAGCTTCCATCACAAAGTGTTTGTCTTTCCCTGGGGCCTGTGAGATTTAGAGGTTCCATTTTTAGAGAGAAACCAACACGGAAACAGAACGGTGGCCTGATAAAAAAGTGTGTTTTTTTCTAAACTTAAAGATGGGGAACGGGGAGATGACGAGGAGATTAGCGTGAAATGGCCCCCTTAATAGAAGCCATCTGTTGATGTGGTTGCAGTCACACACACACACACACACACACACACACACACACACACACACACACACACACACACACACACACACACACACACACACACACACACACACACACACACACACACACACACACACACACACACACACACACCACCCTTTAGGATATCCTTTACGGCAAACCTCTATTTGATACTACACATAGACAGACCTTGGTCCCACAACCCCTCACGCCAGCACGCATGCACGCACGCACACACACACACACACACACACACACACAGCGCTTGCTTCCCTGTGCCCCCATGCCACGCACTCTGACACTCTCACCCTGTCCCCCCCATTAACCTTCCTTTTCTCACACTGACATGCACGCACACACACACACACACACACACACACGAATGCACGCACACATGCACGTACGCAAGCACGCACACACGCACGCATGCACACACGCATGAACACACACACACACACACACACACACACACACACACACACACACACACACACACATACACACACACACACACACACACACACACACACACACACACACACACACACACACACACACACACACACACACACACACACACACACACACACACACAAACAAACCACACACCGAAGCCTTGCACTGCATTCCCACAATACCTTGCTCTACAAACCCAAACCCATAACACTTTGCACTACATATATCAGGGAAGCTGACCTGGGGTGGGGGACAAAGGAGTCAATTGTCCTGGGCCCAGAGAAAAGGAGTGCCCAAACTTGGGTCCCCATTACATTGTATATACAGTATATATTCAGTGGGAGTCCCTTTCAAATAACCTTGTCCTGGGTGCAGCAAAAACTGTAAGCGACCTTGCCCAGAATGGCACTGGCATTCCAGCCAGCATATTCAAGTGTGTTTATATATCACCTCAACACACACACGACGCACGCTGACATGCATGCACATGCATGTGCGCACACACACACACACACACACACACACACACACACACACACACACACACACACACACACACACACACACACACACACACACACACACACACACATGAAAGGAGCAGGTGGGCCCCTTGTATTTGTATTCGTCCACCTCGACTGTCATATCAACACAGGGGCCGGGGGCCGGGGGCCGAGGGCCATCCCAGCAGCTATGGAGCATAATTATAACAAGGCTCCTGTTTCCCTCCTCGTAAATAGCACTGGCGTGGCGGCTACAAAATGTCCGCCGCTTGCTACTTTTATGCGCCGCCTGTGTTGTGTCTTTCTCAATAAACTTGGGACTCGGGAACTTCTACAGTTTTGGCTATGTGTGTTTGTGTGTGTGCGTGCGTGCGTGCATGCGTTCGTGCGTGTGTGTAAGTGCATGTGTGTGTGTTTGTGTGTGTGTGTGTGTGTGTGTGTGTGTGTGTGTGTGTGTGTGTGTGTGTGTGTGTGTGTGTGTGTGTGTGTGTGTGTGTTTGTGTGTCTGTCTCGTCCTGCCTCCCTGTTCCCCTCGACTGCAGTTGCACACCACTGGTCAAAATCTGTCAAGACAACCATGGAGGCTAGACTTGCCTACTTCCAACAGTAGAAAACCAGATCCCAGAAAAAAGGAGGTCTGTTTAAGCAAAAACGATTATGATTTAATTGGGAGAGACAATCATATTTAGATCAAACAAATAGCTTCATGCAAACATATTCCCAAGATATGCCCAACCACCAAATGGGGCTGAATGTGCCTCAATATCCAACTTTTTTCCCTTTCTGCACAGATCAAGATCTATAAAAAAAATTGCGAGTGATCATTTTGAAAACAAAATCATAGAGGTTTTTTGGGTAGCACTGTGTTTTTGAAGAGTTTTGTGAGCGTGTGTGTAATTGGTCCAGGCTATTTTGCCAATCTTGTGTGAGAGGACCACTTCACTCTCTTATTAGTCTGACATGTTTTTCCCCCAGAAGAGAAAATAACAGAGGGGACACTCTCTAATGCAGGGCCCCTGTCCTCACATCA
>NC_085864.1:7004370-7011870 GCF_034702125.1 Engraulis encrasicolus | reverse complement strand
TAAGTACAGCATTACTGTAGTAGACAATGTTACACAGTTGTTACACCAGCACTGGTCCAATAGTTCACTACTCCACTCCTATCGAGGCTTTTTCCCCTAGCCTCTACTTTATACACGTCTGTTAGGCATAAACCAACTCAATCTGGACCTCTGCATCAATTCAATATAATGCTATGTACACGCAGTGCAAGCAAATTTATGATGTAATGATGTACATGATGTTACACAGTTGTTACACCAGCTAATCCACTGTACCTAATGGGTACCTAATGAGGGCTTTTTCTTCAACTTCTACCTTTACACAACAGAGTACATGTCTCACTCTATACAGGGGTCAGGCCACCTATATAGTCTCCATGACTTACCTCTTGTTTACTACTTCTCTCCCTTGGCTTCCAGCAGTCACCATGGCAACCCCATGTCCTTGGTAAGGCTCAACTTGGCCCGACCCCGAACGAGCGGAGCAGTCGAGTGAGTACATGCGTACCGCACTTCTCGAAATAGCCAACCAGCCACACTACTACACCGCACTGCACCGCTGCACGAAGGCCGGTGAATAATTACAAAGGTTGTGTGTGGACTGTGGGCCGCCAGGGCTGTGTGTGATGTGGACGGCAGGGCTGACCTCAGAGTAGTAAAGCAGGAAAGCAGAGACCAGAGATCAGAGAGGGGAGAGAGGAGATGGCTACTACTGCTCCTGTTGCGGCCATCAGGCCACTGCACCTTGCTTTCCCATCTGGAGCTGCTGCTGCCAATGCTCCTCCCAATGCTACTGTTGCTGCTGCTGCTGTGTGTGGGTTGAGTGCTGCTGCAGCTGTATGTTGAGTGTGCATGTGTATAGTATTGGGGTTGTTTCAATGTCTTTCTGTCAATTTGGCATGTGCGTGCGTGTGTGTGTGTGTGTGTGTGTGTGTGTGTGTGTGTGTGTGTGTGTGTGTGTGTGTGTGTGTGTGTGTGTGTGTGTGTGTGTGTGTGTGTGTGTGTGTGTGTGTGTGTGTGTGTGTGTGTCTGTGTGTGTGTGTGTGTGTGTGTGTGTGTGTGTGTGTGCGTGCGTGCGTGCGTGCGTGCGTGTGTGTGTGTGTGTGCATGTGCGTGTGCACGTGTGCACGTGTTGCTGTCGCCGCTGTAGGTGGGACGACCAGCTGAGAGTGATGGGAAACCCAGCAGCCCTCCACAGAGCCGGCGACAGAGGCTCTCACTCACAAGTGTGTGTGTGTGTGTGTGTGTGTGTGTGTGTGTGTGTGTGTGTGTGTGTGTGTGTGTGTGTGTGTGTGTGTGTGTGTGTGTGTGTGTGTGTGTGTGTGTGTGTGTGTGTGTGTGTGTGCGGGTCGACGTGTTACTACCAAGACTGATGGGAAGTCCAGGGGCCCTCCATAGTCCGGCGACAGAGCCTCTCACAAATGTATGTATGTGGTTGTGTGTGTGTGTGTGTGTGTGTGTGTGTGTGTGTGTGTGTGTGTGTGTGTGTGTGTGTGTGTGTGTGTGTGTGTGTGTGTGTGTGTGTGTGTGTGTGTGTGTGTGTGTGTGTGTGTGTGTGTGTGTGTGACACAGGCTCTCACTCAAACGAGCGACAGATCCTTTAATCTCCTAGAGGGGCCCAGGATGGAGAGATGGAGTGGGGGAGGAATTATGGAAAAAAGAAGAAAACAAATGACAAGAGTGTTTTTCTTTTTCGCTGTAATGTGTAGAATAAATGGGCTCATTACCAAAAGTGTGGCCAACATCATATTAGTCCTGACGGGCAGACTGTGTGGAGAGATGAAGCCGGAGTGTACAGGGCCGAATTTAGAAGACCCAGGGCCCCTACGCTCCAAGTTGCTGTAGGTCCCGACGGAATTCAAATTTCGTAACAAATTACAGAGACTGCATCATAATGCCAACCTAAGAGGAGACTCAACAAGATTCATTAAAACTCTACCTGAAGTTATCAATACCGTATCTTGCTACATTTCTCCAATCACATTGATGTTTTTCCCCTTTGTCCAACTGGCCCCCCCCTGGCAGGTGGGGCCCCTAAGCTGCAGCCATATTTAGCCTGTGCATTAATGCAGCCCTGCAAGTGTGTTGTGCTCCTGTTGTGTCATGTTGTGTGTTTTCATGACCGTCTAGACATACAGTTTCTAAAGGTCTCTACTCTATTTTCTCATTACGGGAACAATTTCTCTCCTTGCAGGGAAGGGCCTAACTGTTCTCTAATAAGACAAATGTGTGTGCTCTGAGACACTGGTAAAGATCCGTCATCATTTTTTATTATTTTTCTAATGTGAAGTCTGAAAACACATTTGTTCAAAGTCAAATAAGTCCCCTGTTCAGAAACGAAGAAGTGTGTGCGGTGCTGTTCTCGTGTCATTTGTGTGTTTTCAGGACCGCCTACGGTAGACATACATCTTCTCATTATGGAAACAATATCTCTCCTCGCAGGGAAGATCCTCACTGTTCTCTAATAAGGCAAACACTCCCCTGTGTCAGCTACCGTCCATGGCTTATAGTTTTATTAAGGGACGGTGGTGGGCCCATGTAATAATAATCCCAAATGCCCTCTCCTTTTATTAATAAGGGAAGATGGGCCTTACCGCAGAGATACACCAGCGGCGACGCGACTCAAGCGACAGAGTGTAGCAGCAAGCGATACGAGAGACTGAGGAGACTAGAGTATGTCCGTACAGGCGGAAGGCAAAGCATTCAAGCATTCCCATTGGCTGTGGTTACTGACCTCTATACAGTCATTGGCTGTCGCGGCTTGTCGCCGAACCGCGTCATAAAAAGTTGAAAAGATTTCAACTTCAAATTGTCGCGCTCGGCGCGCAAATCGCTCTAGTCTCCAGAATCGCTTTTGTCTCTCGACTCAATACAAAGTCAATTACTTCCGTCGCTCGACTCGCTCAGATCGCCGCTGGTGTATCTCTGCGGTTAGTTGGGGCTCAGACTGCGAAGGCACTGTGCTACTGCAACTGCTACTGCTACTACTGCTCTGGGACCAGGGACCCAGGTTCGATTCTAATCTGAAGCCATTTTCCGATTCTTACCAACTCTCTCTAATCCCACTAATTTCCTGTCGTGCTCTTTCATAGTTCTGTCCGAATAAAAGCATTAAGTCCCAAAAACTTAAATACATAATAATGGTTAATAAGAGAATATGGTCATATCATATGTCATAATCCCAAGCGTCCTCTTCCCTTTATGTATAAGGGAAAGATGGCATAATTCATGATTCGTAATTGATCATCCCTAATGGCCTCTCATTTCATGCATAAGGGCTGATGGTAATGCTGCGTATAGCCTACGAGTAATCCCAAATACCCTCTCCATTTTATAGACAAAGGAAGATAGTAGGCCATATTATTATCCCAAAATGCCAATGTATTGTATCTTGATTAAATTGCAAAGATGCTGTATGGGCTGTGAGTGTGGGGACTCAGTGGTACACAGTAAATGTTGCAGTGTTAACTAACTAATTCCAACTCCATGTTAGTGTTAAATCATAATTCTTTGAGTGTTAAATTAACTCAAAAACAGTGTTAAAATCAGAATTATGGGGCCCTGCCGTGGCCTAACGGTAGGGCACTGGGTTCCTACGCTGACGACCAATCTTTCCCCGTCTCTCTCCCCACTCATCTCCTGTTTCTCCTCCACTGTCCTGTTAGAATTAATATAAAGGCTATTTTAAAAAATCAGAATTCAAGAGTTGAATTTAACACGAAATCGAATGTGACCGCATGTGATCAGAACAGTGTTCCGTTAACACTGCAAATTTTACAGTGTAAGGTTACTGCAAATAAGGCTACAGTAGCAAAGCAATGTTGGCGGGCAGAAGCTTACATGCTCACTGTTCTGCTGGCTTGGCTTGCTCAGCATGCACATGTTGGCTACATATGGGGCCCATAACACTGTACTGACACACACATACGCACGCACGCACGCACGCACGCACGCACGCACGCACGCACGCACGCACGCGCGCACGGCACTCACACATGTACATTCCCACCTACAGCAGCGACAGCAACACGTGCACACACACACACACACACACACACACACACACACACACACACACACACACACACACACACACGCACGCACGCACGCACGCACACACACACACACACACACACACACACACACAATGACTTCCTCAATCAGGGGCCTCAGCAGGATCTCAGCGGTAAACACACACTTACATGATATCTGTCTTAGGCACCATTTCTTTCAGGCACTGCATGGTTTACATGCAATTAAAACTCAGGATGGCATCAGTCATTCTTAAAAGTCTTCTTTTCCTCCATGTTTTCTTTTTTTCTTTCTTTCTTCTTTTGCAGGCAGCCAAGGAGTGTCCTTTCCACTGGCCATGGTGAGAGCAGAGGGAGAACTGATTATGGGTCTGCTTTAAATACAGCATAGCCTGCCCAGGCCACCAGGGCTGAACTGGTAATCTGGCATTAAGGGCATTTTCCCGCTGGGCCAACAGTCCTCAGAGGCCAATGTTTTGCATACAGTGGACAGCAACCAAACCGGTCTATGCTAAAATAAATGCCTGGGCCGTTTTTTTTTTTTTTTTTACCCAGTCCAGTTTTACATGCCGCAAGCAGGCAGACAGACAGACAGACAGACAGGCAGACAGACAGGCAGGCAGGCAGGCAGGCAGACAGACAGGCAGGCAGGCAGGCAGGCAGGCAGACTGGCAGGCAGACAGACAGTCAGACAGGCAAGCAGGCAGGCAGGCAGGCAGTCAGGCAGGCAGGCAGGCAAGCAGGCAGGGAGACAGGCAGACAGGCAGACAGGAAGGCCAAAGGAAGGCAGGCCGGCAGGCCACTGACAGGCAGACAGTCGAGCAGGTCACTGTCAGGCAGGCAGGCAGCTTGCATGGTGGAAGTCTCATCTCAGAGGCTTATAAAAAGGAACTTGGCTGGACACTGTGCACTCAAATTTGAAAAGGCATAATGCAATAGAGAAAATATGCAATGATGCGTCGCATTTGGCTTATAGCGAAAAACATTTTTGGGGGGGGCTGTGACTATTCTGGTCCGGCCGAGTCTAATCGAAACGCCAAAACTGAAGCCCGCTCCCTCAAAAAGAATCTTTTTGACTATGAGAACAGAACAATTTGAGGAGAGCTGCACGTAAACAGGCCAAAGTGATGACATGTCTGGTTTGTCTGTTGGCTGCAAGGGGTGCTGCTTCTTGCTCTGTGGGACAGCAGGGCCGCTGGCAGCTTTGGCTGGACAAAGCCATCTGAAAGGGCCCAAAGACCAAATACATGCAATGTAATGAGAACCCAGTTCTGGATGCCCTCTGGCTCTGGGCCCCAGGGACAACTGACCCATTTGCCCCAACCTTTGCGTTTCCCTGTTGTACAGTGCAGAGCTCGATGTCTGTGCTTTCACTGCTGCACGGAGCTCTTTATGGGGAGCCAGCAGCCTGCGGCCCTGCTCCCTGGTCACTGCTTTTAAATAGCATGTGGTCCACTACTCCTACACAGTAAAAAACACAGTGCTAATTCAACACTTAGAGAGTACTCGCTGGGACCAAATATGTTCTAGAAGTTGTTAAATCAACTCTCTAGGTATTGAATTAACACTGCCGTTTTTACTGTGTGGTCCCTGGTCACTGCTTATGGTCGGTCCGCTACTTCTTTGTAGGGCCGGATTAACACACAGGCTAGAAATGGCTTCAGCCCAGAGGCCCCTATCTGCCAGGGGGACCCTGATCAGCCAAAGGGGTGAAAGTTCAATAATTGCGTAATTGTGACAAAATGTAATATTGAAAAAATTGCCTGCCATAATATGTGCAGTTTTGAATATTGTTAATACTCATGTATACAGTTGGCAGACATGTCATCCTTAATTCCTAGTTTGGAGTTATGACACCGTCTATGTAACACAAAATTAGCCTTTTGAGAGGTCCTACAGCAACCTGTAGCCTGGGGGCCCCCAGCCACCTTAATCCGGCCCTGTCTACGCCCACTGTAAAGTTCATAACATATGGTACTGCTTAATGAACTGATGGCCAGACTCATCATCCCAGTAAATAATTCAGTGTGCTTTTAATAAGCAATCTTAACAATGTTAAGAGAAATTAACAATGATTCCCAAGTCAATGAGAATGTGCTGCTCCTAGGCCTAGGGGTGAAGTGAGATTGGCAGGCACAGCACAGTAAATTACTGACTATACTACATGCATGTAATGAGCATTATGGTGTGTGAGAGAATCGGAGAGAGAAACTGAGAAATTATGTAGGCCTATCACTCTCAAGTCATTATGTGTCACTATGGGGGTGGCAGCAGGGGAACCTGATTGCTGTATATAATGGCCTATGTACGGCCTGTGCATTTGAGATGTGAGATTCACTAACAATGATGTGTTCTTTCGGGAATTGGGATGTATGTGTGTGTGGGTATGAGTGGATGGGTTGGGTGTATACAGGGTGTAGGGTGGGGGCTATAAACGGACTCGGGATCATTATTCAGCAATGTTTAGATTAGGAGAGCGTCTGTGTGTGTGAGTGTGTGTCTGCAGTCTGGGGGCTTCTTTGTGTTAGCATGTTTCTATTATGGGTGGCCTCCCCAGATAGTCTCTAACTGTGGGAGGGAGCAGGGACGTTGACAGAGGGGAGGGACGGAGGGGTCAGCTGTCCTGGGAACAGGGAGAGGGGGCGCTCAAAATTGGCTTTGTATTTATTGGGTGAGGGGCCCTTTCAAATGATCTTGTCCTGTGCCTGGCAAAAGCTGTCGGCGGCCCTGGGCGGGGGGGAGGAGAGCGCTGCCAAGATCTATCATGACCAGCAGCACACATGGCCATCACAGACAGAAAACTTCTAGCCGAGTTGAAAAAAAAGAAACGTAAAAAAACTGAGAAAGAATGGCCTGTAATTTTTTTGTCAAGCAATCCATGAACATCCGCAGTCCGACTCAGTCCGAGTTGCAGAGTCCAGCTTGACAGTGCATCACACTGACAATGGATGGGGAAATTGCAGTCTTGGGCAATGATGTTATCCCTGTCAGCCTGCCACACTTCTCCTAGTCATTATTGCATGCAATGTGCAGCCACATTCACATTCACATTCAAATTCACATTCGCACAGCCATTCAATTCAATTCGCAAGTCACAGTACAGAGCACAGCAGCAAAAGCTGGCTGATTCTCTAAAGGCAAGACATAGGGGTTGGCTGGGCTGGGAATAGACTAGTTAAGGGTATTTTTGGATCAAGCAATTTATATTCCATGTAAGTGAGAATTAATGATCTTATCTGGCTGAGAAATGAAAACCCATCGCTATCAGCATATCTCCTGCCAGATAGAGACAGAAATGAGAAAAAGGGGAGAGAGAGAGAGAGAGAGAGAGAGAGAGAGAGAGAGAGAGAGAGAGAGAGAGAGAGAGAGAGAGAGAGAGAGAGAGAGAGAGAGAAAGAGAAAACGAGAGATAGAAGGATAGAGAGACAGAAAGAAAGAAAGAAAGAAAGAAAGAAAGAAAGAAAGAAAGAAAGAAGGATAGAGAGACAGA
>NC_085864.1:6994370-6999370 GCF_034702125.1 Engraulis encrasicolus | reverse complement strand
TGTGCATTGTGCATGCCTGTGAAAAAGGGTGCATGTGTGTGCGTGTTCATGTGTGTGTGCGGTGTGTGTGTGTGTGTGTGTGTGGTGTGGTGTGTGTGTCGGTGTGTGCGCATGTGCACGAGCGCTCTCGTGTCTGTGTGAGAGTGTGTGTGCATGCGTGCGTGACTGTGTGAATAAATGAGTGAGAAAGGTTGTGAGCTTTTACCTGTGTGCATGTGTGTGTGTTTGTGTGTTCATGTGTTGTGCATGTGAAAAGTGTGTGTGTGTGCATGCACATGAAAAGTGCGTGCGTGCGTGCGTGCGTGCGTGCGTGCGTGCGTGCGTGCGTGCGTGCGTGCGTGTGTGTGTGTGTGTGTGTGTGTGTGCGTGTGCACATGTGCTTAGTGTTTGCGTGTGCTTAGCAGGGTCGGAATAAGACTACCTGGGGCCCCTAGGCTACATGTTGTCAGGAGTATGAACTAGGAATTAAGGATAACTTGTCTACCAACTGTACTCAGTACAACACTTCAAATGTTCAATATTACTGTATATCCTGTCACAATTCCTCAATTTCTTACTTTTGGCCATTCAGGCGGCCCCTGGCAGGTGGGGGGCCCTGGTAGGTGGGGGGCCCTAGGCTGCTGCCATATCTAGCCTGTGCATTAATCCAGCCTGGTGCTTAGTGTATGTGCTGAGCGTGCACACTAACAGGCTACTTGCAAGTATCATAAGGTTTAGTGTTACAGTGCACAGTACATTACATGGTAGCACCATCCGCAGCAACCAGCTGTGTTTTTGATTGTTGGATTCATTATTGTTTTGCTCCAGTTATATATAAACTTTATTACAGGCTCAGGGCCCACATTGGACACATTACAATACACTCATCAACAATACAATAATACATTTAAAACAAAACAAAAAATTACACATACAATAAAAGGAAGCTAGTGAAGGCATTCATGCCAGTGTTCCCAGATAGTAGACATATATCTTACAGAGCTACGACTTGGATCAACCAATTGAGTGATGAGCTCATTTTTTGCACAATCAAGCCTACTCATGAACTTGAAGGTAAGATTTCTTAACAGTGCCATAAAAGTAGTTAGACCCAATTTGCAGAATAACCCACTTGCTCTAGTACTCCTTGGTTTCTTTAGGAGGATCCTAAGACAATCATTGTAAGCTACCTTCAGTTTCAGTAGACTCTCCTTTTTGTATCTGATCCAGAGAGGAGGTTATCTTTGTTTTATGTGCAATAATTACAGTGTGGATACATTGGCTGTGCTGCAGAACTACAGTAGGCTATGCCTGGTCTTCCTCAGATGTAAGAAATGATTGTTTTTCTTTTGTCCTTGCAAACGAGCAGGGTTCAGATTCACAGTCTAGGGTTTAATGAGGGCTGTCTGACTTTGGGCAGTGCTGGATGAAAAAAAAACTACGGGATTCTCTATCCTTCTTTCTCTTGCTCCCTAACAATGTCTTGGAGCAATGTGCTGCATTTTCACAGCTCTCATTTAATTCTCCCCTCTGAGTATTTCTTTGAAGTCATGTTGCACTGACATGTCACATTTTAGGTCATGTCATTATCATTTTAGGAGGGGAAAGTTACTGACAGCAATTTGGGTGGTAGAGAGCGATTCACACCAGATTTACGCACGAATCCAAATAAACTCCGCTTCCTCCGAATTTAGCTTGGTGGCACCAGAGCCTCGTGGCAAGAGTGAAAAGGGCTCGACGTGGCTCTGCTTGAGCACCCCCTTCCGTTCTCCGTTGCTCGGTGCTCAACTCATACACGTGGTGAATAAATTATCTAAATGAGACAGGGGGACGGTCCGAGAGTTGGGTGTCAGATTGCACTCGCGAAGGTGCAACGAGTGCGCCTCGGTACGAAACTGGTACAGTGGATGCTCTCGCAGATGCCGACGAAGTGGCTGTTTGCAGCTCGCAACACTGAGAGACTGGGGAGTTGAAGAACGATAACCCGAGGGAGGAAGGAGAGAGACCGATTTGCTTCACATTAAACTGAACTCCTCACACCTACAAAGGAGTAAAAGTGAAAGGATTGAAAAGCACAACTTCCAGGGAATATCTAACGGATACTGAAATCCAGTCACTCTGAAATGGATATAATTTAACGGGAGTTTTTGGTCTACGAATTCTGTTTGCAGACAAGCCACGGAATCGTCTGGGATATTGTGCAGTTTGGGATTTTCAACGGACGCATACCTTGGCAAAAGCAGGAACAGATGAATGTAAGTGTCCGTTACATTCGCCTGACAGTGTGCGCCCTGATATATTACAGATGCGGATCATTTTCCTACTGAGTGATCACGCACAACTATGCATGATACGCTTGTTTGACGCCATGTGTCATAAAGTTGTAGCAGTGATTTTTTTGTTTGTTATGTTTTGCTTTTGTTGCCATATTTTCCATCTGATTTTTAAAAATGATACCCCTCATGGTAAGAAGCCAAAAAGAGATTGTGCCAGCACAAAATTACGTGTCTGAGCTTATTGTACGAAGTTATTTGATTGATAAAGCCACCACTCTCTGAAGTGTGAAACTGATGTCCAATGCTGTGCGCGCGAGCAGGTAAGCCATAGCGGCAAACCAGTAGCCTACCTCCGTGGAATTTTAGCTGAACTAACGGTGCAGCACGTTAAACCGTTACAATCTAGACACAATTCAGACATATTTTGAAGTATAGCCTACTTGTGGAAAGACCTGGATAGTGAAGCTGGGGTTCACGCGCTTTGTTAAAGATGTGTGCCGTGATGGCTTTTTCAACGTTTTGGTTAAACGTGCTTGGACAGAAATTGTGTAGGCTACAATATCTTTTTAAAGTTACTAAATTGTAATACGGTCCTGTGAAGTTAAATGGTCTCTTTTGTGTACTAAAATGTGTGGTCGCCAGCGTTCGGAGGTTTGAACGTCTGTATTTGAATGGCCCCAGTTGGTCAGTAGTAGGGTAGAATGCCCTAAAGTGGGACGATGCCTAATGTGGGACACCTTAAGGTTTAAGGGGTGTAGCTTTGCCCCAAGTTGGTAAATGTTTACAAAACTATAACCAAATAAAAGCCCTATCATCCTGTTATCATAATATCATGATTTAGTAAATGTATAGTAATACTCCAGGGAGGGGTTACAATTAAGAAGAAGGACCCTGGGTGAAGTCAGGCAAATGGCAAATTACATAGCATTTGGCCAAATTTGTCTTTAGGGTATAAATCAATTCCAATCAAAACAACATTGTCAATTTTTTGATAAATATGTTGGGTAGGTATATGTTCATCAGAAAATAATGTGTGGTGTATATAAAATAATGTAATATTTTATTTTTAAACCATATTATTAGTGTCCCACTTTAGGATAGGTGCGCCCTAAAGTGGGACACAAGATTTTCCTAATGTGGGACAGTTGTAAAAGTAGTAATTTAATAAGTCAAACAATTACTATGAAGTCAAACACCATGTCCACATAAGAAAATGGATATTTAAATCCATATCAAAGGTGTATTTCAGTCTTTCTGGCCTAATCTACTGGAGCACAGCTATCAACACAACATTTGGGTCTAAAAACCGGAAGTTCTTTCCTCAAATAGAGCTGCCATGTTGAAGTGACCAATTGTGTGCAATGGGTTCAAACATTCTCAGTCATATTAACCAATAAAAGAAAGTAAAATTAATTCATAAAACATGCTCTAAATGTGTAGCTGATATGTCTTAAAGAGTGGCAGGTCACATTTTGAATTAATATTTTACACAAACATGTTTTAGAGACCTTTTAATATACACTGTCCCACATTAGGAAACCGATTGTCCCACTTTAGGGATAACCATGATTTTTGACCAACTTACATTAATACCCAAATTATTCAAATTAGAAACACTTAACATGTTTTTAAAGGTTTTATTTGATTAGAGCATAACTAGAGGATGAAAAGGATGTAATTTGTTTGTATTGAAATGTTGTCATTAAATTTTAATAAACCACCAAAGTTGAAGTGACAAAAATTGTCCCACATTAGGGCATTCTACCCTATGTAGTGGGAGGAGAGAGCCAGCGGTCTCCCCGGGCATGAGGCAGCGAAGTCCGGACGGAGAAACTGTTGCCTGTCGCGGCTCGGAAGTCCTTACTCAGTTACAAAAGATCCAACTACACACGTTGTTATTCCTAGGTCAGGACTAAAGGCTATTAAATGACACGCTGATTAGGCATACGGAAGGAGCCGTGTGTGCTCCCTCGTACTGCACGCAACAAATCATTTTTATGTCTTCCACAAGCTTAATCACTTTTTGCCATGCCCAAGTTGGAAGGGCGTGCGTGCGCTCTGTGGTCTGTCGGCCTACACACAGTGCAGTGAGGCACTTGATTGAGTTGTTTGTGGAAGCTTAACGGGGGAATGGAAGCAGGTCGGCGGGGGCCACGGACAGGGGGCCGGGGCATCTCGTCGAGGAGGGAACCGCTGGAAAAATCACAAGAAAGGGGACTTTGGCGCAAGGCCAAGGCAGCCTGTTATAATTTAAATTCACATGTTCAGCACTGTTTATATGACTTCCCCCCGTTGTTTCTCCATGGTACTGTTTCTCCCAGAAGTTGATGCAGTGAAAAGTGGCAGTGTGTGAGGATAATAAAGGACATAGTAACCCCTTAATTGTTTGTCCAAATAACTGCGCGCATCATCAGGATGTGACCCGAATGTGCTTGCTCTATCGTTGAAACTGGAGATTTATTGCCAACATAACCCCCATATCCTTACGAACCATGAACCTCATGAAATTAATTAACTGAACTGTAAATAAGGCATGATATGAGATATGAGTTTATATCAACCACAGATGATTCCACTCCTCCAAATAAAATCCAGACGGTGTTTTACATTCAAACCCCATACTACACAGCCAGGAGCAGTTGAGGTGAAGTATACAGGCAAGTTTGTTCCTTTCAAAGCAAGTGGGTATACTACAATATCAAGCCAAAGTCACACTTGTATCAGTCACTTGTATTTTCTCACGGA
>NC_085864.1:6971870-6976870 GCF_034702125.1 Engraulis encrasicolus | reverse complement strand
CACACACACACACACACACACAGACTCAGTAGCAGGAAGAGGAAGAGGATGAGGAATTGGCATCTGCACAAAGTGTCTTCGGCTTCCCTGGCTCATTGTGACACACTATTACAGTAGCACATCAGGGAACAGAACCAGCACAAGGAATCACATACGCGCACACGCACGCATGCACACACACACTCACACACGCACGCACACACTCACACACGCACGCACACACTCACACACACACGCACACACTCACACACTCACACACGCACGCACAAACTCACACTCACTCATGCACACACACACACACTTTTGTGACACACTATTGGCACATCGGCGTGGAACAAGACCAGCATAAGTGTGGAAATTATGGATCTGTACGCCGTCTTCTGCGTCTGATAGCACAGAAGCTAGAAGACTGAAAAGAATGAGGAAGAGCATTTATTGGGAGGAGAAATGTGTTCTTGTGATAAAGGGGAAATGTTATTGTGGGGACAAATGTGAGGAGAGACGCTCCGCTTTACTGAATTCCACAATAAAATGTATTTGTGCTCGGCTTGGAAGACTGAGGAGAGTAAAATGTGTTAATCGCATTTAGACTTTGCAGCAGTGCATCTGTATTTCTGAAATGTAGAGGAGAAAAAGAAGAGAGATCCATCTGTAATGCATTTGCAACAGTTGAAAATGTTTGTACTGTGTGTAGGCTCACTATGTCGGCTTGGCCTGGTTGCACAGTAGCTGCAAGCGTGGAAGAATATGTGTATTATTTTGTGATTATTTATTTGTGGAAATCACTTTCATAGTATGTGCCATATGAGTCAGTTAGTACAGTGCTAGTACTAACAATATTGCAATGTTACAATGTTAGTAGACATTCCATGCACAATGTTCGTTCAGTAGACAGTCAATGTACAATTAAAAAAAGTTAAACTTTTTTATCTTTTAAAAAGTAAAACTATGTAGAAAAAATGCATCGTCTATATACTGTATGAAACTTTGTAAGTTTTACATGCTAGATCTTTCTTTGCGTGTGGGATTGGAGAATGAGACGTGAGTGTGTTTGTCACACATACAGTACAGCTAGTGTTCCAGCTATAGCAGCAACAGCAGTCAAAAGTTTTGTATTTAGGACAGTAGTAGCAGGGGAGTATAATAGAAAGGCTTTTGTTCTGATACCACCGCGGCTTTGATCAGCTCCCGTCTTTCAACGTCTGTTCCTATTAAAATGGGTCTCTGGAAGAAATGAGAGGAAAAGAAGGGATTGAGACTTGACATCAATGAGGTTTTCTTTTCCGAATCCAATCACATGGGAAGAGTAATATGCGAGCTCCTGTTATTTACAATTCTTTTATTGGCTCCAAGGTACTAATCCTACAGTTATAACGTCATTTCCATATTTTTGCTAAAATGGCCCAATTGACAGATGGTCACGCACCAGTAGCCCAATTTGCGGGGGCTGACAATTCACCACAGTGCAATGAAACAAGAGTTTACTGTCGCTGAGAGGACACTGAGAATAGAGAGGCACACAGACACCAACACACACACACACACACACACACACACACACACACACACACACACACACACACACACACACACACACACACATACACACAGGCACACACACACACACACACACACACACACACACACACACATACACACAGGCACACACACACACACACGCAGGCATGCACACACACACACACACACACTCCAAGTCACACCAAGTGACAAACACACACACACACACTGGTAAGCGATTTGCTTGAGGCGTAATTTACTGTTGACTCGCTGGCAGGCGCCTGGGCAGTTTCATGAGGCGTTTTAACGTGTACCGTGAATATATCACATGAACAAAGCTTGCGTTTTACTCTCTCTGTTAAAAAAAAGCCCACCACACACCCACCTGCCACTGGCCCCACTTCCACTTCGGTTGAACAGGGCCAGTGAGTTTTACGCCTTTCAAAACAAGTGGCTGAAGAAAGAAAAAAAAGAAAAAAAGAAACAACCTCCTTTTCTCCCCCTCTGGAGCTAGTACATCACATAGGGTTTTCCTTTTACTGTGTTTTTTCTCTCTTTTTCTTTCCCCCTTCTTCTTTCCTCCCTCGCTCCTTTGGCCTGGGGTTCTTTGCACTCTGCACGTCTGTGCCAGCGAGAAGGCATTCCTCAAGTTAACACCCCCAAAGAAATGTGTGCGGTGGGAGTACTCAATATTGTAAAAGTGGGGGTGATGTGTGTGTGTGTGTGTGTGTGTGTGTGTGTGTGTGTGTGTGTGTGTGTGTGTGTGTGTGTGTGTGTGTGTGTGTGTGTGTGTGTGTGTGTGTGTGTTGGGAGGGGGGGTGATGTGGGGTGATGGGGATCTGGAGGAAATAGTCAGTTGAGATGGAGGATAGGAGGGTGTTTTTGTGTGGGGTGGTGGTGGTTGGGGGTGATGTAGTCTGGAGGAGAGTAGGGGTAGGGTTGGTGTTTTGGGGAGTACACTTGGGGCCGGTAGTCTGTCAGGACCCTCGTCAGGAGCCTGTCTGCTCGCCGCACGTCAACATTTTGTCAAGTCCGGCGGGCAGGCAGACATGTAGGCTCGGTTTCTCTCTCTCTCTCTCTCTCTCTCTGGTCGCCCTCTCCTCTATCTTCAGTCTGCACAGGTACCATAGGGCCCTGTTACTGGCCAAGCACGAAATAGCAGAACAGCGCTGCAGACAGCACACACAGACACACACAAAGTACACAAAGTACACACACACACAAAGTACACAAAGTGCACACAAAGTAGACACTACACACACACACACACACACACACACTACACTACACTACACACACACACACACACGCACACAGTAAACACGGCACACACATATACAGTACTGATCACACACACACACACACACACACACACACACACACACACACACACACACACACACACACACACACACACACACACACACACACACACACACACACACAGTAACCATGGCACACACATATACAGTACTGATTACACACACACACACACACACACACACACACACACACACACACACACACACACACACACACACACACACACACACACACACACACACACACACACCCACACACCCCAACATACGCACCAGAGTTCTATAAAGTACACACACCGTCCCCCCCTTAATTGAATTGGAATTGGAAAAGGGGCCAAGAAAAGAATCAGGCCCTCCAGTCCCCCTCTGCAGCCTCTGCAGCCTATTGTTTTCTTTCCTCTCCCTTTGTTTCCTGGACTAAATGCGGTAGGCTTGCGGTTTTGGACTTTGCTGCTTCTGTGGGAGGGATCTGTGTTATGCCGGAGGAGCAAGGTGTTGACTTATTAGGTGAGAGTAATGGATGAAAACGACGTGTGCGAAGGATCTATTGGAGGGTTTCTTGGCCTCCGTATCCTACCCGAGACTGGGAACAAACCAGGAGGCCATGCAGACCCTCGGAACACCGCTGCGGAACATATGGAAAGATTTTCATGCATTCCTCCGTTTATTTGACAAATGCTTACCTACGCTGGAAAAGAGTTGGAAACCCAATTCACGGCGAGGGAGCTCTTCTGGTGGTATGGGGTGATCCATGCATAACAGGCTAACCGCTGATTATGGGGGCGACCCTTCACCTGAACTGGGGTTCATGATACTGGAGACGAGCTAGAGCGACAGGATACTAGAGACAGGCTATACGGTACAGGGAGCCGTGTAGGGCCTGAGCCATCGTCAACTTCTGAGCGTGATTATTCTATTGCTGTCCCTCCTCTGTTCATTTGTGTTTTGAATATTGTGAATATGCATTCTTGAATATGCATTCTTGTATATACAAAAAAAAACCCTTGTGCAAAAAATGCTGCATGCTTGACAATCATTGTTATGTTTACCACTGGTATAGTATAGTATGTGCATTCTCAAGTTTTTTTCTTCTTTTTCTGATGTCTTCCACAGGTTTAGGACAAAGCAGCCAGAATGAAGACGTCGCGTAAGGGTTCAAGAGAGACATTGAGAATGGACACCACCACCAGCACTCTGGCCACTCCTCTTTATCCAGAATCCACATGGAGCAGAAACAGGAACAGGAGCAGGAACAGGACTGTTCTTCTTCCTCTCTTCCTGCTGCTAGCGTTTCACTGCTCGGCGGCGACGGCCGCGCTGGAGCTCCAATTGGACGAGGAGCAGCCGGCCGGCACCATTGTGGGCGACATCAGCGCCGGGCTACCGGCGGGCACCACCGCATCCCTCTACTTCATCTCTGACCACGAGGGCACCGGCGTGGGCAGTGACCTGGACATCGACGAGAACACGGGCATCATCAAGACGGCCAAGGTGCTGGATCGGGAAGCCAGGGACCGGTACAATTTCATTGCCGTGACCATGACAGGAATCACCGTGGAGGTCACGATCGTGGTGAACGACATCAACGATCACGCTCCGACGTTCCCCAGGAGCAGAGCCGCATTTAAAATCCCAGAACAGACGGCCATAGGAACCAGGTTTCCCTTAGACCCTGCGGTAGATGGAGACAAGGACCAGCTGACCACGCAGGGGTATCTGATCAAGGACGGGAACGACGGACAGGCTTTCCTGCTGGAGACCAAAAGGGGCAACAACAAAGTCCTCTACCTGGACTTGGTGGTCAATACGATCTTGGACAGAGAGATGCGGTCTTCGTACACACTCGTCTTGGAGGCGTTCGACGGCGGCTCGCCAAAGAGGACTGGTCAGATGATTCTGGACGTGACCGTGCAAGACATCAACGATAACGCTCCCGTGTTCAACCAGAGCCGATACCACGCCACCATCTCGGAGAACCTGCAACCGGGCAACAACATCGTTCAGGTGTTTGCATCCGACGCCGACGAGGGCGACAACGGACTCATACTGTACGAGATCAACCGGCGCCAGAGCGACCCGGACCACTACTTTGTCATCGACCCGCGCACAGGCGTCATCACCTTGAACAAGCCCTTGGACTTCGAGATGCGCAGGGTCCAT
>NC_085864.1:6936870-6956870 GCF_034702125.1 Engraulis encrasicolus | reverse complement strand
CCTGACTCATGGGGGAAAGTGGATAGCAGCAGCAGCAGCAGCATGGCTCATTGGCTAGTTTGCCCAGCGCCATATGGCTCATTTTTTAATCAGATGGCTGTCCGCCTCTTTGTCTCAAGTTCCCTAAGCCTAGGGCCGACCACCTCCACAAACCCAACTCACTCGCCTTGTCTTGGATCGCCTGGCCTTCCCTCCTCCTCCTCCTCCGCCTCCTCCTTCTCCTTTCCCTTTTTCTTGCCTTTCACTCCTTTACTTTGCCTTTTTGGCCTTCTTCTCTTTGACTTTCTCGCCTTTTCTGTGCCCATGTTTAAAAAAACAACAAAAACAACAAAAAGAGCACCAAAAGCGCTCCAGATCGCTCCGAATGACTCGGTCACACTGCCTTAGCACGGACAAAAGGCGAGCGCTTCCCAGCTGGGCCCGAGCCGGAGCCAGCGTTGCATAGTATAGTGGCAGCCTCTTTTACATTTCCAGCCTCCCTCCATTCTCTATTCGCCTCCTCTCCTCCGTTCTCCGTCCTCCCTTCCTCCCTCCCTCCCTCTGCAAACATGCCAGAGTTGGGAGCCTTGCTCGCAGGAACAAGCGGGGGTCAGTTGCATTCAATTCAATGCTTTTGTTTTTGTGGGTATGTAACGGCCGAGTGAAAAGTTTGCTTGGTTTTTGCTTGGCCGCACCAACCTTACTACTCAATGCTTATAAAAATGAAATAGACTTTTTTCAGACGAGAGAAAGATGATTGGCAAAAGTCAAGGATTTTTTGGTCAAACATAATCACCTCCTTTTGACCAGTCCTTACGCCAAATCATCCACATCATTGCATCAAAAAAATCTGTCGAAATGAAAACATCTTAAGTCACCTCAAGACTAATAATATGGCAAGCCATGATTGGTTTCGCAGGTTGTCCAAACATCCACCTAGTCATTACGTTGTCAGGGCAGTGTAAATAAGTTTGTCTGACGAAATGGGCCACCCCGTGCCTGATGCGCGAGGGCCCGTCGCAGTCGTGTGCAGTCTGCAGCATCACTGCAAACCGCCGGCGTTGGAGACAGGCGGTAACTGGCTCGGCCTCTGTAATCAACTCCGACGAGCTGTAATTCGGGGAGAAGTGGGAGAAGTGACATGACAAGTTAACGGTGCCGTCTTTAATGGCAAGCCCTCTCGGTGTGGCACTCTCGGCTGTGTGCACTCAAGGGAGGGCCTCCGTCTGCAGGCGGGCCGAGTCCACTTTTAGTTCGCACTGTTTTTTCTTCCTCCCACTAAGTGCCTCTCTCTTCCTCTCTCTCTCTCTCTGTCATTCTCTCCCCCCATCCGTCTTTTCCTGTCTTCCTCCCTTTGCCACCACCACACATCTTACTCTCCATATAGTTTTTCATTCCCTCACTCCTTCTCTTCACATCTCATTTCTCTTTCCCTCTGTTTTTAACCTCTCTTTTTTACTGTACCTCTCTGTCATTCTCTCCCCCATCCATCTCTTCCTGTCTCCCTCCTGCCACATCTTACTCTCCATATACTCTGTCATTCCATTGCTCCTTCTCTTTACATCTCATTTCTCTTTCGCTCTGTCTTTTAATCTGCCTCTTTTTTACTGTACCTCTCTGTCACTCAACCCCCCCCCTCTCTCTCTCTCTCTCTCTCTCTGTCTCGGTCTCTCTCACTCTCTTTCTCAGTCTCTCCCTCTGCACTCCGGTCTCACATTATTAACATGGCAGGAACCTGCAGTACCCCACCTCTCTCTCTCTCTCTCTCTCTCTCTCTCTCTCTCTCTCTCTCTCTCTCTCTCTCTCTCTCTCTCTCTCTCTCTCTCTCTCTCTCTCTCTCTCTCACACTCACTCTCTCTCTCACACACACACACACACACACACACACACACACACACACACACACACACACACACACACACACACACACACACACACAAACACACACACACTCTGCACTCTGGTCTTACACATTATTTACACAGAGTGACAAAATTGCAGGAAACTGGCCCAGCTACTCGACAGCTCTAATGCTTCCTGTAGCAGTTTGCACTTAGTGCAGGCCGGTGCCCCGGCGGGGACAAGGGTAAACACAGACACACATCTGGGCCGCTTACCGGGTGTGTTTGGGGTCAGAACCCAAGTTCGCTCTCTCAGGAGACAGCTGCTCGGTCCATCATCGTCTTCGCCTGGACTGTTAGCGGGTGTGTTTGGGGTCGTGACCCGATCTCTTTAGCTGCAGACAGCTGTTAGACCATCATTGCTAGTTGCTGGGTATATTTGGGTCTAGAACCTGAGGCGTTTCTCAAGAGACAGCCGTTCGCCCATCATCATCATATGGGCTGTTAGCCGGTGGGTTTGGAGTCACGACCCGATCTCTTTAGTTGCAGACAGCTGTTAGCCCATCATTGCCACAGTCAGCCAGTATGTTTGGGGTCAGAACCCACGGTTCTCCAGAGGTTCTCGGGAGACAGCTGTTTGCCCACCATCCTCATCGTTTGGGCTGTTAGCGGGTGGGTTTGGGGTCAGGACCTGATCTCTTAAGTTGTAGACAGCTGTTTTTCACAGTCACTTCATTTCATTTTTGCAGTTAGCTGGTGCGTTTGGGGTCAAATCCCCATCGTCATCATCCTCATTTGCCTCTCAACCAACAACCCCACAATTCTGTCTAAGTGGTGCAGTAGTACTCATTTCATCGCACTTTTCACTCTCGTCTTGAGCTTTGGGAGAGAGAAGTCCTGTAGAGTTGTGGTGGAAACATTGTTTTGAGCTACCCCCTGGGGTGAGAATCAAAGCAGTGGCTTTTTCCCTCGTTGTAGAAAGTAGTTGGAGACAAATTTAGTACGTGTGTGATGCGTGTGAATGTGTTGTAAGACAATGCAACAGAGATGAGATGAGATGAGACTTCAGAGCCGAAAGTAGAGTGTGTTTTATGTGTTTTATGTGTTTTATGTCCACGTGGGTGTTTTTTTTCTGGTGTTTTTTTGGAGAGCGCCAAAGAAAGAAGAAAACAGCTCGTTTGAAGCAGGCAAAGGCAGCAATCGAGCATCCCAGTGCTGACAATCAAACAAAGGCTTTTTCCGCAGCCCCATTTTTCTACAGTGGGCATGGTGGTGAGGCCTCCCTATTTCACTCTAATGGGTGATGAGAGCTGTCTGGAATGGCAGTCTGGTCGCCTCCCAATGCACACTCCATAGAGAGAGAGAGAGAGAGAAAGAGCGAGAGAGAGAGAGAGAGAGAGAGAGAGAGAGAGAGAGAGAGAGAGAGAGAGAGAGAGAGAGAGAGAGAGATTGATTTTGAGATAGAGAAATACTGAATAGGACAGAGAGAAAGACGAAAGAGAAGGATGGGATGCTTGCAGTTATGCATCGTCTTTGAAGGATGTACAGTAAGCCATTGGAGGATACTCAGGCATAAGGAGAGAGAGAGAGAGAGAGAGAGAGAGATCGAAAGACAGAGAGAGAGAGAGAGAGAGAGTGAAGACAGAGAGAGAAAGAGAGTGAAGACAGAGAGAGAGCGAAAGACGGAGCGAGAGAGAGCACAGGGAAAGAGAAAGGAGTAGGCCTATCTGTCTTGCCCTCATCTGGATACGCAGGAATGACTGCCATACCCCTTGGGGTCGAGAGGAATTTCATCAGAAAAACACGCTCAGTCTGTCTGGCAGACACTCGTGCGCAGGTGAGGCTGGGCTGGGGAGATGTATGTCAAGTCTAGAGGAGAGGAGCGCAAGAGCCGTAAGTGAAATGGGTGTTGGGACGAGAAGAAAAGTGAAGTGGGGTGGGGTGGACGGATGGATATTTGGGTTGAAAGATTGGGTTGATACATGATGGGGTGACAGATATAATATATGAGGAGGAGAAGAAAGAGAGATGGAGACAGAGAGACGTAGAGAGAGGCGGAGGCAGATAGATCAATAGGGTAGAGGACAGAGGTACATGCATGGAGAGGAAAAGGATGAAAGGGAGGGGTTGAGAGAGAGAGAGAGAGAGAGAGAGAGAGAGAGAGAGAGAGAGAGAGAGAGAGAGAGAGAGAGAGAGAGAGAGCTGGAAATGGGCAGTCAGACAGAGGTGCAGATATGGAAAGCAAGAACAATTCGATGGGGGTAAATCAAGGGATGACAGAAGTGGAAAATAGAAGAAAGGGGGGAGAGAAAGAGAGATAGAGATGGCGGGAGCAGTGAAGAGTAGAGGAGTAGAAAAGACATAGAGGAGTAGACACAGAGGTGGAAAGCAAAATGATTTGGTGGAATGGGGGGGGGAGGTGAATCAAGAGATGACATAAATGTAAAAAAGGAGAGAGAGAGAGAGAGCGAGAGAGAGAGAGAGCGAGAGAGAGAGAGAGAGAGAGAGAGAGAGATAGAGATGGAATTAAAGAAAGAAAAGGAGAGATAGAGAGATAGAAAGAAAGAAAGAAAGAAAGAAAGAAAGAAAGAAAGAAAGAAAGAAAGAAAGAAAGAAAGAAAGAAAGAAAGAAAGAAAGAAGGGAGAACTATGTAAAAGCAAACAAGAGGTGGTTTCCTCTGAGGTCAGAGTTGGAGTTGGGACAGGCAGGGCAGGCTAGGCCTCTGGCAGCTGGTCCGGAGGGCTAGACTCAGACTCAGCAGCTGGTGGCAGCTGTGGAAACGACCCACCATTCCATAGCCCTCACTAGCCCTCATCAGCCCAACCCGACCACTGCCTGCCCGCCCGCCTGCCTGCCCGCCTGCCTGCCTGCCTGCCTGCCTGCCTGCCTGCCTGCTTGTCTCCCTGTCTGCCTGCTCGCGTGCCCGCCTGCCCGCGTGCCCGCCTGCCTGCCTGCCCGCCTGCCCGCCTGCCCGCCTGCCCGCCTGCCTGCCTGCCTGCCCGCCTGTCTGCCTGCCCGCCTGCCTGCTTATATCCATGTCTGTCTGCCAGCCTGTCTGCGTGTATATGTGATGCAGTGATGGTCAATTCAGTTCAGTTTTATTCAGTTCAAATCAAATCAATTCAAGTTTGCTTAATTTGCATGACTGTTTTCATACGTGTTGCTTACCAAGCCTACACATACAGTATACTGTGAAATCATTGACAGTATATATAATGCAATAGCAACCTTAAGACATTTATTTCAGCAGGAGTAAATGCTTCGCTCTTTTCTTGTCCTTTGCGCACTCTTCTCCTCCTCCCCTCCTCCTCCTCCTCCGCCTCCGCCTCCAGTGTTTACCTCTTGTTCTTGATTTACTCCTCCCCCGTTCCCTCCTTTATCTCCTGCTGTTTCCTTCCTTCAACCTCTTTCTTTTTTCAACGTCATCTCTCCCTCTCTCTTTGCTCTTCGCATCCTGCCTCTCAAGCTCCTTCCCCTCCCCCTCCTCTTCCTTCTCTTCTTCTTCTCGCTCCTTCTTTACCATCTCCCCCTGTCCTGTCTGCTCTCCTTCCTTTACACTCTTCTTCCTTGTCTACTCCTCCTCCTCCTAGTATTCCTCCTCCTAGTATTCCTCCTCCTCCTCCTCCTCATCCTCCTCCTCCTCCTCCTCCTCCTCTTCTTCTTCCTCTTCTCTCTCCTCCTCCTCTTGCTGTATACCCTTGGCTTTCCTTTATACTCTTTCTTTTCCCCTCTACCTCTCCCTCATCTCTGTCTCATTTCTTCTCCCTCATCTCTTTCTTTTCCCCTCTACCTCTCCCTCATCTCTGTCTCTCCTCTTCATTCTCTTCCTTCTCCTCCTCTCTTTTTTCAATCGCTGGCGTCCCGTTCCCTTCTCACAACTCCCCACTCCACATGGACTTGGCTTCTCCTGTCACAGTCTCTCTCTCTCTCTCTCTCTCTCTCTCTCTCTCTCTCTCTCTCTCTCTCTCTCTCTCTCTCTCTCTCTCTCTCTCTCTCTCTCTCTCTCTCTCTCTCTCTCTCTCTCTCTCTCTCTCTCTCTCTCTCTCTCTCTCTCTCTCTCTCTCTCTCTCTCTCTCTCCTCCTTCTTTATCTCTGGTGTCCCCTTCCCTTCTCACACCTCTCCATTCCACTTGGCCTTGGCCTCTGGGACCGCCAGCACTGAGCAGCGATCTCACACTCACTTCCTGAAGGAATCCTGTCATCCTTCAGGGGTGTGTGTGTGTGTGTGTGTGTGTGTGTGTGTGTGTGTGTGTGTGTGTGTGTGTGTGTGTGTGTGTGTGTGTGTGTGTGTGTGTGTGTGTGTGTGTGTGTGTGTGTGTGTGTGTGTGTGTGTGTGTGTGTGTGTGTTTCTGTGTGTTTCTGTGTGTTTCTGTGTGTTTCTGTGTGTTTCTGTATGTTTCTGTGTGTTTCTGTGTGTGTTTCTGTGTGTGTGTGTGTGTGTGTTTCCAAAAGTGGTTTCTGGGGAGCAGGCGACGGCTGCATCTGGCAGACAATCCCTCCCTACACACACACACATGCACGCACGCACACATGCACACATGCACACACAAACACACACACATACACACACACACACACACCTCCGCCCCCCAGAGAGCAACCTCTTGGCTGTAAGGTCCCAGTCATCGGCAGGTCAGCTTTAGCTCTGCTGTATTGTGTGTGTGTGTGTGTGTGTGTGTGTGTGTGTGTGTGTGTGTGTGTGTGTGTGTGTGTGTGTGGGGGTGTGGGTGTGTGAGCCTCTTTTTCGACCGACAGATAGTGTGTGAGTGTGTGTGTGTGTGTGTGTGTGTGTGTGTGTGTGTGTGTGTGTGTGTGGACTGGTGTAAATTAACTTAGGCATGAAGTCAGACTGCAGGTGCAGGTATCATCGTAACCCCCCTCTGTGTAATCCCCCCCCCCGACCCCTTCTGTGTGTGTGTGTGTGTGTGTGTGTGTGTGTGTGTGTGTGTGTGTGTGTGTGTGTGTGTGTGTGTGTGTGTGTGTGTGTTCCATGCACTACAGGGGTCTTTACTACAGAGGCCACAGACTAGCGAGTGTGGTCTGTCTGCGCTACAACGTTTTGCTGACCTACCCAAACCTCCTCTGTCTTGACCTCTTTACCTCTCTCTCTCTCTCTCTCTCTCTCTCTCTCTCTCTCTCTCTCTCTCTCTCTCTCTCTCTCTCTCTCTCTCTCTCTCTCTCTCTCTCTCTCTCTCTCTCTCTCTCTCTCTCTCTATCTTTCCTTCCTTGCTATCTATCTCTCTCTGTTTCCTTTCTCACTCACTCTTGCTCCCACACTCCTTCTCCCATTATTTCTCTTTCTTTTATTTCTCCTCAGCTTCTTTTGTTTCTTTTGTTTTGTTTTTTGGTGCCTATTCGTCATCCATGAATCTCACTTTCTCGGTGTGTTTACTTTGGCTGTGCCATTTTCCACTTTTTGCTCCTTATTTCACAAGACCTCAATACCACAGTTGGTTGTCTTTATTTAATTATTTTTCTTGTTGTTTTTGTGTTTGTTTCTCCTTGGCTGTTCTTTGTTTTGTGTTTGGTGTTAAGCGCTGAGAATCCACCTTCCTCCTGGCTTTCAGTGTGTCTAGTTGTGCCAGTGGTGTAGTCTACTTTTTTGTGGTGGGTATTGTATATTTGAGCATTTTTGAGGTGGGTATACGATATGTATTTGTGCTACTCTAAATAATGGATCAATCAATTTTAAGTGGGTATACTGAAATCCCTGACATTTTGAAGTGGGTATGCTGCGTATACATACTCTTCTGGTAGCCTCTTACTGCAGATGGGTCCGTCGACTTGCCTATTCGCTCTTTAAAAATACTGAACTGCATCATAACAACATTGCTATGACATTACAGAGAGCCCTAAATAACAGATTAAGACATGGTCATTACAATATTACAATATTACAACAATGCAATGTGCATAGGGGTTTACCTTTATTTTTGCATTTACATTCTGTTTTGTTTTTTACCTGTTTTCCCTTTCTTTCACTCCCTACATTTTCTATGATCCCCCTGTATTCTCCCTCTCTATTACATATTTTCATGCCTCTCTTTTTCTCTCTCCATCTGTCGTTCTCTCTCTCTTCCCTCCCTCACCTTTTTCTCATCCTCATCTTTTCCCTCCCTTCCCTCTGTAAAATCTCTCTCTCTCTCTCTCTCTCTCTCTCTCTCTCTCTCTCTCTCTCTCTCTCTCTCTCTCTCTCTCTCTCTCTCTCTCTCTCTCTCTCTCTCTCCTCTCTCCCCCTCTCCCTGTCTTTGCTCTCTGCTGTGTGTCTGGCATGGTCAGTGCTGCAGGCTGACCAGTCCGTCTGTTCGCTCGAGCCTGAGCGCCCCTTTAGCATGTGGCTCTGGTGTTCTCCCATCTTCGCCAAGCAATATGGAGCCCTCCATTGGCCCTGTGTTCGATGTCCACATATCCCATACTCAGAACCCATTCTCTCACTCGCCTGCCCATAGACCGCAGAACACATTCCGCCTTCTATGCTCAGTGTGCCTACTTGTCAAAACAGGAACCCTGAGCCTAGAGATTATTTCTCCTTCTGTCTGCTGCCTGCTGGCCTGCTTTCCTAGGGGTGACTAGGGGTGTACAAAAAAATCGTCATGACAATGCATCGTGATACTTATTTTCACGATATACTGTGATTCATCACAATACTTTTTTCACAATATACTGTACTGAATCGATTTATGCCAATCTATGATTTAATTGTAATAACATTGAATAAAATTGAAATTGAATATTTCCGTTGTAATGATAGCTCTCTGCCTGATGCTAAAATGCTTAAATAAAATAAATGGACTGATGAGTGCTACACAGAAACTGACAAATAAGCTGTATTTTTACACATTTACTTAAGTAAATATCGCAATGCATCACAATAGTGCATGAATCGCATTGCATTGTGAGTGATAGAACACACATCATGGTATGCGTATCGTGATGCCCATTGAATTGTGAACCCTTTGCCAATACCCACCCTACCTGCTTGCCTGACCAAACAAAAAGATAACCCCCATCCATGATTCCCAATTGAGGTGGGTCCAAAGCTTAAACAAAAATACCAGTGTCACACAGCCAAATACAGCATGTTGGAATCAAGCACAGCTGCACCATCTCTGGCGCGGCACTCGAGAGACAGTAGAGTGTAACAGAGCATCACTACAGCATAACTACCTCTTCTGGGACGCATAATATATCATAACGCGTATTCAGGACCCGGCCTGCCCTTTCTTTTCTGCTCGACTCTGTTCTGCTCTGCGTGCTGCATGCAGTTACGACGAAAAATGGCTTTGTGTAATATATCTTGTCATGTTGTAATTCCGGCATACTATATATACGCACGCCGAGGCCCAAAACATCTTAACCGCCGAGCAAATTGTCTCCATATCCAGCGCGTTCGCTGTGAGGAAGAATGCATCTCCGCCTGGCTGCCAGGAACCTCAGCGGCCCTGCTGGCTAGGGACTTGCCAGTTATACACACACATGCACACACTCATGCGCGCGCACACACACACACACACACACACACACACACACACACACACACATGCACACACACACATACATGCGCACGCATGCACGCACGCACGCACGCACGCACACACACACACACTCGTACCACTAGTGCTATTCTGCCAGTTTTTGAAATAACGAGCCTGTAAGAATGTTTGCAAGTGTGCAGAAGAGCCTCTTTTTTCTTTTTTCGTTCGACAGGCTGAACCACTCAGGGTTTCAACTGGTCTTCGTGTGTGTGTGTGTGTGTGTGTGTGTGTGTGTGTGTGTGTGTGTGTGTGTGTGTGTGTGTGTGTGTGTGTGTGTGTGTGTGTGTGTGTGTGTGTGTGTGTGTGTGTGTGTGTGTGTGTGTGTGTGTGTGTGTGTGGTCGACGTCCATCTCTATTTCTGTTAGCAGCGACGTGTAATGGGGCCCATTGGGGCTTTCGTAAAAGCTCTAATTAGGGCCTGTTAAGGTGGCCTAATGTACAGTGATTACCTCCATGGCTTGGCATGCACATGTGTGTGTTTGTGTGTTTGTGTTTGCGTGTTTATGTTTGTGTTTGTGTGTGTTTTCTGTGGGGTGGGGAGGTGGGGAGGAGGGGGCTCTGTGGGCAGACAGAAGGAGAGTAACCAGATGGGAAAAGAGAGGTGCAGTATGTGTGCCTGTGTGTTGTGTGTGTGTGTGTGTGTGAGAGTGTGTGCTTGTGCGCACGGGTGTGTGGGCGTGGGTGCGTGCGTATGTGTGTGTGTGTATCGGCGCTTGTGTATGTGTGTGTGTGTATGGCATGCACCAAGACTCAGCCAAAGGGTACACATTATGCTGTAGTCCTGTCTGCCTCTCTTTTTCTTTCCCATGCTAAAGTGTCTAGAAGGACCGAAGAGGGTTTTAAAGTTAAGGTGATACGCACAGTAGCAACGGTGCGTTTTTTAGAAAGTCCTCGAAAGTGGAAAATATGCACATACATAGAGCTCCCACACACACACACACACACACACACACACACACACACACACACACACACACACACACACACACACACACACACACACACACACACACACACACACACACACACACACACACACACACACACACACACATATGCATGCACTCATTTACGCACGCGCACAGACACAAACACACACACACACACACACACACACACACACACACACACACACACACACACACACACACACACACACACACACACACACACACACACACACACACACACACACACACACACACACACACATATGCATGCACACACGTACGCGCGCGCACACACACACACACACACACACACAGACAGACACACTCTCACACACACACACACACACTCACACACACACACTCACACACACACACACACACACACACACACACACACACACACACACACACACACACACACCCGGAGGGGATGTACCACGCAGACAGGAAGGCTTTGGGAAGAGTGCTTTCCATTTTAAATTGTGGCTTCCCCCACAATGTCTCTCCTGGCCACAGACTCTCAGGCACCCAGCAATTCTGCTGCAGAACTCTCTTTCGCACTCTTTTTCTCTCTCCCTCTCTCCCTTTCCTATCCTTCATTCCATCTGTCTCTTACTCTCTCTCTTTCTCTTGTGGTATCTCTCTCTCTCTTTCTCTCTCTAGCTGCTCACGCTTTCATACTGTCTCACTCTCTCTCTGTCTATCGTCTTTCACTTTGTTCTCTGTTTCTCTCTCTTTTCCCCTATATTTTGTACTTTTTGATATCCATTTGTATTTCTTTTCTCTCTCTCTCTCTCTCTCTCTCTCTCTCTCTCTCTCTCTCTCTCTCTCTCTCTCTCTCTCTCTCTCTCTCTCTCTCTCTCTCTCTCTCCTGCTCTATTTTCCCTCCTCCCATACAGTATGTATATATTTGTCATCTGTTAGCACTGTGCCACGCTGGTCTTTCTTATCAGTGTGTCAGCCTTTGTATTGTGATCGCCTGCCCAGTTGTAGTTCTGCCTTAATGCAATGCAGGCGAGCTGTGGTGCGGTGTGTACACTCGTTCACTCTGTGTACGGTAGCAGTTTAGCTTGACCTCTGGAGCGTGGTGCACTGTGCTCTCTCTCTCTCTCTATCCATTGGCTTTTTCCTTTAGCTCACCGCCGCACTCTCTCCTCTCAAGCTGCATTTCGTTATTGATTGAGTTATTGGGTTTTTGGCTTGTGTTTGATGTGTGTGTGTTTGCTGGAAGTCCAAAATCAGAGCAATTCCCAAATGCAATTTACCAAGTTTTGTTCTCTCTCTCTCTCTCTCTCTCTCTCTCTCTCTCTCTCTCTCTCTCTCTCTCTCTCTCTGTCTCTGTCTCTCTCTCTCTCTCTCTCTCTCTCTCTCTCTCTCTCTTTCTCTCTCTCGTTATGCGTGTGTGTGTGTGTGTGTGTGTGTGTGTGTGTGTGTGTGTGTGTGTGTGTGTGTGTGTGTGTGTGTGTGTGTGTGTTTCCCCTCTATTCCACTCAGAGAGAATCTAATTATGACATGTCAAACCTGCTTTTAGCTCCGAAAAGAAAGGCATCCTCAGCCAAAGCCATCCACGGAGGGTTCAAATAGATTTCTAATCTCCTGCAGCATCTCACTGCGGTGGGAGAGTCCTTCACTTCACTTCACTGGATGTCTTAGCATGAGCTTTTAAATATAAATACTGTATCTCCACATGTGCATTATTGGCCTCATGAAGGATGCATTGCTAGTAGCTAATACGTGAGACCCAGGCAGTTTTAATCTCCGTATCTTACGATGGGAGAGTCCTTCACTTCGCTGGATGCCTTTAACATTAACTTCATCAATCTACTACATTATTTTTCACACGCACATTATTGGCTTTATGAAGGATGCATTGCTAGTAGACTAATACGTGCGGAGATTCAGGCGTCCACACATCTCTGCATCTTACTATGGGAGAGTCCTTCACTTCACTGGATAACTTAACATTAGCTTTATCTATCTACTATATCAGTGGTTCTTAACCTGTGGGTGCGCCAGAGATTTTAGGGGGTGCACAGAATTTTGTTTGTGTTGAGGTTGTGACCAAAATTCTGCTTCTAAACATTATAAGTAGGCCAAATCAAGACCAAATTAAAACATGTTTTGGTCCCAACATAAAGTCATTAAAGTATTGATTAATGTCTAAAGCTAGAATCATTGTAATTAATCACTCAAATCATTTATTTGTGCGTATACACGCGTAGACGCTTGGGTTGGGGGTGCGCGGCTTGTCTTGGGCACCGGTTAGGGGGTGCTTCAAGAAAAAAAGGTTAAGAACCACTGTACTATATTACTTTCCACACACACAAACATTGGCCTTGTCAAGGGTGGCTGCATTTCTAGTTGGCTAATAATACGCATAAAGATCCAGGCAGGCAGGAAAGCCTGTGGGGAGACAAGAGGAGAGAGGAGATGGGAAACATGAATCATGCATTGCAATTAGGAGCACAGTTTAGTTGTTTAATTCAACACTTAGACTGTAGGATCAACTATGAGGAGTGTAACGCCGCATTATGTAATAACGGTGCAATATGTAATAATGTAACAAATTATTACATAATGTGGTGACAATCGCCGCATTGTGTAATAATTTACGCATTTCGTAATACATTTCTTGAACGCATTTCGTAATAACTTTTTTCTCATCTTGTAATAAATTATTACAAAATGCGAAATTTATTACGGAATGCGGCCGCAACTTTTTTTTTTGATGGAAATGTAATAAGATGGTGCATTATGTAATAATCTATATGGATATGTTTTTTCTGCACTTGGATTCAGTAGGCGCAGCACACATACATAGTCTCAGTGACATGGTATAGTCACTGCCCTCTCTCTCTCTCATTCTTCTCAGTTCTCAAACTGCTCGAGAGTCGCGAATGATGCGGTTAAAACCGTTAAGAAATAATTTCACAACTTGTTGCGTGCAACGAGTCCAACGAATGTCTCGCACTTTCTGCTACATTACACCAATTTACAGCGACATTAAATAGGCCAGGTCTAAACACTTCACGAGGAGGTGAAAACTTGTCTTGCACTTGCGTGGGTCTGTGGCGAGAGAGAGAGAGAGAGAGAGAGAGAGAGAGAGAGAGAGAGAGAGAGAGAGGAGAGAGAGAGAGAGAGAGAGAGAGAGAGAGAGAGAGAGAGTGTGTGTGTGTGTGTGTGTGTGTGTGTGTGTGTGTGTGTGTGTGTGTGTGTGTGTGTGTGTGTGTGTGTGTGTGTGTACGCACGGAGACAAACCTGGCCCATATTGATCTTAAGCCCCATCTTGGCTCTTTGGAAATATTCTTAACATTACAAAGGCTATTTTAATATTTTCCCCCAAACAACATGAATCAAATCCCAGGAAAAGACCAACCATTATAAGTGTCTCGTGGGCAGCTGTCCATGCTGGTGGTGCTTAATTTTTCCCGATATTTGCCCGTGGAGTAGTGAGTCTTTCATGTCTGCCTACATGCGCGCCAGGGTCTGACCATGGTGCTTTTTGCCCGTGGAGTGAGGAGACTGTCTTCTTGCAAAGCAAGAAGTCATAGCACCCGAGAAAAATGCCACTCTTTGTCCTATTTTCAATTTCAGTCCACTGTTCAGTAGGCCTATTAGGCTGCAATCAAATTCAATAGCCTATGCTCATCCACATGCACGCGAAAAACAATAACCCAAGCGGCAGGACTAATTCGATTATATTCCTTCCAAAAATGTCCGAACGTCACAAAAATCAGTTATTTGCATTGTCCGTAATTATACCAAACAAAAAGGTATCAATAAAAGAAATCAAGTCTTCAGTTTCGATAATCCACGTTACAAATCCTCAACAACAGCAAGCCATTCCTTCTCTGCTATGAGGCAGGCAACGGAACAAGTGCAGACAGTAGGCTATATCACCACGTTGATGCTGCACGGCTTGAAAGGATTCTGTCTAAATTAAATATCTTGGATAGCCTATATAGACCTAGGCCTAACTAGATTTGTTGCAATACAGATTAATTTTCTATAGCCAGAAGTGTTCCGTTGGACTGACGAAACCGAACACGATCAAGTTTGCAACTTCTTTCCCTCATGCGCTGTCCGTCAGCACCACCTGTCATCAGACGTCCGATTAGCTTTCATTACGTGCTGAGGGAAAAACTCTCGCCATAGGCTCATGTGCTGTTGCACTGTTGTGAGGGATATCACCAAATAATTTAGATAAAAGTCAGAACATTATTTTGGCAATCTGTTCAGTCTGTTCATTTAAGTTTTTGGGTGCTCTTGGATATCGGGGATCAGTTCATGTAGAGTTCATCCAGGCACTCCAAAATAAGGTGTCCAAACGGGAAGTTACATTAAAAAGCCTTTAATGGTACTGGGCTGGGGTTACATTAAAAAGCCGACATGTTTCGACCTCACCAGGTCTTCATCAGGGCTACGTTCACCATTGAAAAGAAAGGCCTCCCTTAAATAGTGACATCACCACATGTGACCCATTACGCACTAAACACATTTGCGCACACCAGAGAAAACAAAGATTAAAAAATAGCCTGGGGTAATAAGTGATGCCACAGAAAAAAATGACCAGAAGTACAAATAAG
This sequence comes from Engraulis encrasicolus, assembly GCF_034702125.1. Classification (NCBI taxonomy): domain Eukaryota; kingdom Metazoa; phylum Chordata; class Actinopteri; order Clupeiformes; family Engraulidae; genus Engraulis; species Engraulis encrasicolus. The sequence continues at coordinate 6,941,978 of NC_085864.1, read as the reverse complement.
CATCACAAAAAACAAGTAAAATCAATATCCTCATTTAGACCAGGATAGCGCATGGCATCCAGTTGGTGTATCCAAAAAGTCTGCCTCTGATTAAGTCTTTTTAGCCTGTCCCCACCCCTCGGAAGAGGTTTGATATGCTCGACGCCCTGTATGCGCAGCAGAGAATCATTTTTACCATGGTATATTCATTGAAATGTTTCGCCATGGGATAGTCAAAATTGCCCACTCTGATAGCATACAGGTATTTATGTTCTGCTAGCCTATCTCGCATGCGCCTTTTTGTGCGTCCGATATAAAAGAACCCTTCAGCGCAAGGACAAGTTAGGCGGTATATGACAAATGTAGAATTGCAATTAATGAAATCTCTCTGTCCGTATTCTCTCGTGGTTTTAGTATCCACAAAAGATTTGGCTTGTGTAACATTTGGGCAGTGAGGGCAGTTCATACATCTATAGGTGCCAATGGGTTTACGCAGCCAGGTTTCTCTCTTTTTCACCTGTAGGTGAGAGCGCATTAATTTATCTCCTAGGCTGGGTGCACTCTTTAAAGACACCATGGGTGGTTCTGGGAACACCTCACGTAGTTGCGCATCACTTTCAATAATGGACCAATTGTTCTTAATAATTTGCCTGATCCGCGTCGCTTGTGTACTATATGTCGTAACAAAAAAAGGACGGGACTGCTGGTGGCGATGATGTTTCTTTTTGGTCAATAACGTGTTGCGTTGAAGGGAGCGCGCTTCACTGTATGCGTTTTGGATGGCTTTAGGGTGATAGGCTCTATCACTGAATCTTTTCTCCATCAGCTCGGCCTGCTCGTGAAAATCATTTTCGAAATCACAGATACGCCTAATCTCTGGAATTGGCCGTGTGGAATATGTGTGCCTTTCATTGCCAAAATAATGTTCTGACTTTTATCTAAATTATTTGGTGATATCCCTCACAACAGTGCAACAGCACATAGGCCTAATGGCGAGAGTTTTTCCCTCAGCACGTAATGAAAGCTAATCGGACGTCTAATGACAGGTGGTGCTGACGGACAGCGCACGAGGGAAAGAAGTTGCAAACTTGATCGTGTTCGGTTTCGTCAGTCCAGCGGAACACTTCTGGCTCTAGAAAATGAATCTGTATTGCAACAAATCTAGTTAGGCCTAGGTCTATATAGGCTATCCAAGATATTTAATTTAGACAGAATCCTTTCAAGGCCTAGGCTATCCAAGATATTTAATTTAGATATTTAATTTAGTTTTCACCACCTCGTGAAGTGTTTAGACCTGGCCTATTTAATGTCGCTGTAAATTGGTGTAATGTAGCAGAAAGTGCGAGACATTCGTTGGACTCGTTGCACGCAACAAGTTGTGAAATTATTTCTTAACGGTTTTAACCGCATCATTCACGACTCTCGAGCAGTTTGAGAACTGAGAAGAATGAGAGAGAGAGAGGGCAGTGACTATACCATGTCACTGAGACTATGTGTGTGTGCTGCGCCTACTGAATCCAAGTGCAGAAAAAACATATCCATATAGATTATTACATAATGCACCATCTTATTACATTTCCATCAAAAAAAAAAGTTGCGGCCGCATTCCGTAATAAATTTCGCATTTTGTAATAATTTATTACAAGATGAGAAAAAAGTTATTACGAAATGCGTTCAAGAAATGTATTACGAAATGCGTAAATTATTACACAATGCGGCGATTGTCACCACATTATGTAATAATTTGTTACATTATTACATATTGCACCGTTATTACATAATGCGGCGTTACAGGAGTTTGCAATTTGACTCTCTGAAGAGCTTAGTGCACACTGCACCATCTATTGTGTGGGGAGAGGGGAGAGAGAGGAAATCAGAGAGGGAAGTCAGGCTGCACAGCAGATATTTTGGTGTTAATTCAACACTCACAGAGTCAAATATAACACCCATGGTGTTGATCTAAATCTCTAAGTGTTCAATTAACACTACCAAATGTACTGTGTGAGCTATAGAGTAATTGGGCGTAGGCGTTGTCTCGGACCGATCCCCCTTGATCATGTGTAATGTGTGAGGATGTACAGTGGTATAGATGGGGGCGCCTTGAATATAGGGAGTGCAGCGAGAAGGGATTTGGGATTGTGTGTGTCTGTGTGTGTGTGTGCGTGTGTGTGTGTGTGTGTGTCTGTGTCTGTGTGTGTGTGTGCGTGTGTGTGTGTGTGTGTGTGTGTGTGTGTGTGTGTGTGTGTGTGTGTGTGTGTGTGTGTGTGTGTGTGTGTGTGTGTGTGTGTGTGTGTGTGTGTGTGTGCGCGCATATAGTTATACTTTCTGGATGGTAAAGAATACGTTGGGGATGAATGGTAGAGGTGTTTATAGGGAGTTGGGAGAGGATTTTGAGTTATGAAGAAGAGAAGTGTGGTAATGGTTGCCCTGTCCGTGTGTGTGTGTGTGTGTGTGTGTGTGTGTGTGTGTGTGTGTGTGTGTGTGTGTGTGTGTGTGTGTGTGTGTGTGTGTGTGTGTGTGTGTGTGTGTGTGTGTGTGTGTGTGTGTTATGAGGAAGTCGGGTAATGGCTGCCCTAGATTTCCCCTCCAGATTGATTCAAGTGCACCTGTGGGACGCAGCAGGGCCTCTCCCCTTCTCTCTCCCCCCCTCTCCCCCTCTCTCCCCTCTCTCTCCCCCTCTCTCCCTCTCTCTCCCCTCTCTGGAGGAGTCGGACTGCACAGAAAATTTACGACCTTCACACACACTCACACAGACACATAAACATGTGTGTGCACTGCACCACACATGCATACGCACACACACATACTCAGAAATGTATTTCACAAACTAACACACATCTGGATGATTAATGAGCAAACTGATACAGTAGTATTATAGAGGCATACACACACACACACACACACACACACACACACACACACACACACACACACACACACACACACACACACACACACACACACACACACACACACACACACACACACACACACACACGGAGAGAACTTTAAGTAAAGGCACAGCACAAAGATAAATATTTGAATACTTCACACATATTAGCAAGACAGTTGAAGACACGAAGGACAATAAGAAGAGATGAGAGCAGACGATGAAAAGAGAATAGAAGAGAAGAGAAGAGAGGAGAAGAAAACGAAGGAATGTCTTTATTGTCAGGTACAACAGCAACATTTGTAAAGGTCAGATGCTCCAGGTGCAGCATAAACAGGCTAAAACAACAGGCCTACCAAAACACTGAATAATAAAAATGGATCAGAGGTGAAATAGGAGAGAGAATGGGAGTACAGCGGAGGAGAGCGGAGGTGTTGTGTTGTGCACTGGCCTGTTCTTTGCCCTGGCCTCTTCTCTTCTCTCCCCTGTGGTCTCCACACTGCACCGCTCTAAGGTGAGGTGAAGAGTCCAGAGGAGAAAAGAAGAGAGAGAAGAGAGAGAAAAAAAAGAAGAGAGAGGAAGGAAGTACAGAGGTGGAAAGTGAAGAGGTGTTGTATTATGCACTGGCCCCTTCTCTTCTCTTCTCTTCTCTTCTCTTCTCTTCTCTTCTCTTCTCTTCTCTTCTCTTCTCTTCTCTCCTCTCCTCTCCTCTTCTCTCCTCTTCTCTTCTCTTCTCTTCTCTTCTCTTCTCTTCTCTTCTCTTCTCTTCTCTTCTCTTCTCTTCTCTTCTCTCCCCCTGGCCTGCACTCTACTCCACTGCACTGCACTGACCCGTCCACTGGTCCCCTGCTAGCACCCCATAAATATGGCTCACGTATAACTGTCTGCTTCAAAAAGACTCAGAGGTGCAGAAAATTGGAAGGACTGACCTCACATCTTTCCCGATAAGTTTAAGTATGGGTGTGTGTGTGTGTGAGTGTGTGTGCGCGCGCACGCGTGCGTGTGTGTGTGGGTGTGTTTTATGTATGTGTGTGTGTAAATGTATGTTATGACCACGTATGTGTGTGTCTGTGTGTGTCTGTGCATATGTGCGTGCATGCCTGTGTTTCCCTGTATTTGTGGATGGTGTGTCTGTGCGGTCAGTCATACTTTGTCCTGCTGACATGGTGAGCCTGTATAGACGTAGCTCCAAGCAGATGCTGTGGGGCCCAACACACATTGTTCTCACTAAGACCAAGCTCAACTTGACCATGTGTTTGACAAGTCCTCAGGGGGTATTTGTTTCTGAAGCTGAGTCCACACACAGACACAGACACAGACACAGACACAGACACAGACACAGACACAGACACACACAGACACACACAGACACAGACACACACACACACACACACACACACACACACACACACACACACACACACACACACACACACACACACACACACACACACACACACACACACACACACACACACACACGGCACTCTCACACACACGGCACGCACCCAGAGACTGTGCTGCCTTTAAAAATGTCCCAAGTCATGTCACCTGGGAGGAGAGCGGTACAGTGTCCAAACATCTGTTTCTCTGACTGCGTCCCATCTCCTCCCCTCCTCCCATCCTCTCTCGTTCCCATTCCACTCCTCCTCCTGCCTACCCTCTTCCTCTCTTCCCTCTCCTCTCCTGTCCTCCTCTCCTGTTTCCTTCAGTCCTGCCCCCCTCCCCTCCCCTCCTCATCTTGAGACCATCCTCTGGCCAGCTCTCTCTCCCAACCCCCACCCCTCTCCTCTCCTCTCCTCTCCGCTTGAATGCTTTATTTGCAAAACAGTGTATCTCCGTTTTGTAGAATGTTGGGAAATTTACATTTTGTATTGGGCATTCCATTGAATTGCATTGCAAAATGCATTTCATATTGGTTTACAAAGTACGTTCTGAAAATATTTGAATGGTAAGCATTCACACATAGATGCAAAGACGTCTGAAGAGTCATTTTCAATAATACAATGCAAAAGTCAAAAAATGGAGATACACCGTTTTGCCAATAAACCCTTCACTTGTATCTCTCTCTACCGCATCTCTTCTCCTCTCCTCTCATTCTCTTTCTACCGTATCTCTCTCTCCTCTCCTCCACTTTCCTCTCTTCTCCTTCCAACATGCAGTCCCATCTCTTGATGATGGACTTATGGAAAGTGCAGATGAAAGCTGCTGTAATGGATTCTCAGGCTCCTGTGTGGAA
>NC_085864.1:6901870-6904370 GCF_034702125.1 Engraulis encrasicolus | reverse complement strand
CATTCTTCTTCACGGTAGATTTGTATATCGTTGTCATGACGACCGAGTTCATGCTTGTCGTCTGTCAACCCAACTCGTCATATTCTGATTGGCTTTTGATAAATTCAGCTTCGCTGATAGGCAGATTACTTCCATGGCTCATGACCCGCCTAAAGGGAGGAAAGTCCTCCCTAAGCTCCATTCACTTCAATGTTAAAAAGTAAAGCCCGCGCTACGGCCGGATTTTCACCATTTATAATGGAAGTCAATGAGGATGGAAGGGAGGACGGTCCTCTAAGGTCTATTATGTGAATTAGAAGCGCTAAAGTATATGTTTTTATCGCTAAATAGCTATAAAATACTAACAATTATATAACAAATATATAATAAATATGTTTTGTTTTCTGTAATTTATACTGGAAGATCTGGCTTTATTATTTTGAGGGAGGATCGTCCTCCCTTTCCTCAATGGCAAATACGCCATTGATGTCCATCTGTTTGTGTGTAGGCTTGCCACCTGCATACATAGATGTGTGTGTGCGTCCGTGCATGCATGCTTGCGTGAGTGCGTGTGTGTGAGTGTGTGCGCGTGCGTGTGTGTAAATGCTTGTCCATTTGTGTGTGTGTAGGCTTGTCGCCTGCATGCGTAGATGGTATTGTAGTTTCCTCATTTCCTTAGCAGTGAGAAGATGAAGGCAGGGATTAGTGTGACCGGGCGAGTTCCTCTCCTCAGCAAGCCCAGCTGTGCTGTGTGGAGAGAGAGAGGGTTACTGGAGGGTTAGGGACACGCAAGGTCAGGCAAAATGGTGTGTGTGTGTGTGTGTGTGTGTGTGTGTGTGTGTGTGTGTGTGTGTGTGTGTGTGTGTGTGTGTGTGTGTGTGTGTGTGTGTGCGCGTATGTTAACGGAGGGTTAGGGAGAGGGGAGGTCAAAGAGATGGGCTTTGGGTTGCAGGTTCGAATCCCACGACTCCACTCCCTACCTCACTCCATGGCTGAGGAAACCAATACCCTGTACTTAAAATTTTGGATTAAACTTTGGATTAAACCGTCATCTAAGTGTAATGTAATGTAATGTCAGAGGTTACGCCTCGATCCACTAAACCACTGTCTCCTCCATGTTTCAACATCGGCATACTGTAAAGTACAGAGTGGGTAAACATGCAGTAGTCATGGCTCCAACTGGCTCAGTTCTAGAATCAGTCATCGGAATGTAGAATCAGTCATCGTCTGTGCATCCAATCTATTTTTTTCCCTTTGTCATTTGTGTAAAGATAGACTTGCACATGCACAAGATCAAGCAACATGGTGGTTTAGCTGACTCTGAGTAGCTTTTGTTTATCTTCGTGTCTGTTTGAGTCAACGTCTTCCCGGGTGTGTGTGTGTGGTAGTGTTTGTGAAAAGTAGACGTGTGGGGATGCATCCAGAAGTCATACAAAGTTAAGTTTGGTTTGAAGACAGTCTTGAGAGACGCCGAGGCTGGCTGTGTGACCTGACTTGTGGATGGACTTTGGGATCCACCGCTTGTCAACAAACTATAAACTAAACTCCCAACGTCTTATATTCTGCCAATATGAACAGCGCGACGAGCAAGGCTGCCTTATTTTTTTGCTTCTCTCTCTCTCTCTCTCTCTCTCTCTCTCTCTCTCTCTCTCTCTCTCTCTCTCTCTCTCTCTCTCTCTCTCTCTCTCTCTCTCTCTCTCTCTCTCTCTCATTCTATTTCTGCTGCTTAGTTTTGCTTTAACTCAGTGTGTCTCCTGGTTACAAGACGAAAGAAAATTTGGTCAAACTTTTTCTCATCCCAGATGAAATAGATGTGCGCTGTGATCTGTTGTGATGTGTGGGTGGCTGCACAGTCAGTGGTGTCCTCTTTGTAGTTTCTCCTGGGCAGGGCCGCTAACACTTTTGCCCTGGGTGGGGACAAAATAATCTGAAAAGGCCCCTTTCTCAATGCCTGCAAGCTAATGGGGGACTCAATTCTGGGCCCGGCCTCTCCATGGGCCCGGGACCACTGACCCATTTACCTGCTACTGATGGAGGACCTGCTCCTGTGTTTACTAATGTGTTGCTGCAGAAGCTAGCAGCTAGGAGCTAGTCCCTGGCTTTGCAGGGAGATTAGCGTCTTTTGTTCCAAGCACTGGTTGGCACACTCTGCGCATAACAAATTCCATTCGCCTAAAAACATCTCCCGTGAATCACCGCCACAAGCCCAGTGTACACCCAGTGTACATGCATGCACGCTCTCTCGCTTACACATGCACACACACACAAAGTGTGACACACTAGCACATCCACACACACACACACACACACACACACACACACACACACACACACACACACACACACACACACACACACACACACACACACACACACACACACACACACACACACACACACACACACACACACACACACACACACACACACACACACACATGCAGATGGAGTACACGGACAGTCGGTGACACACACTCACTCATTTCCTCAGCTTAAGCGCACACTGTCATGCAAATTTATC
>NC_085864.1:6884370-6886870 GCF_034702125.1 Engraulis encrasicolus | reverse complement strand
ACCACGGAGGGGTCAATTGACCTTTTTACCTAAAAGCCCCACAAGAGGGTCATTTGACCCTTTGGACCCCCTGCGGACACTCCTTTTGTTGTGGAAATGTGGCTGTTAGCAGCTCACAGCTGTCACTTGAGACACAGAGTGTGTGTGCGTGTGTGGATCATTTCCAATGCCTGTTGAGTGCTGTATCTCTGCATCTTCGTTCCTTGGAGAGGAGCTTCTTTCACCACAAAATTCTTGAGGGAAGTGAAGCAGTAGTCCACATGCACTGGTATTTATCCATCTAACAATTGCCAGGTTGCATTCACATGAGTCGTTATGGTCACATAGCATGGGATATTCACACGTTACAGTTTTTTTCGATTGGTTTGGCTAATTTCTCGAAACTGAGATGACATTCTCAAAACAACACGGACAAATCCCCAAACCAACTTGCAATTTCCTAAAACAGAATGGCATTTTTCATTGCTTTCATCAGATATCAAATGCTTTGTACATGTCTCAAATGTTTAGTACATCTCTGCAGATGGATATGTGCAAATACCCTTCAGTTGACACATTCAGCATACATTTAGCACATTTTCCAAATAAATTGACCTTGCTTATCTAAACGAATTAGACAATTCTCAGTCTAATGGTTGCCCTCTCCAAAACACGTCAGCATTATTTCATTGTGTAAGTCATCATATGCAAAGTGGTCTACGCAATTCCCAAAACAGTCAAGGACATTATATTTTAAGAATTTCATTACATAGTAAATTCATGACAGTGTTCAACAGGTCAGATGGTATTGTAACTTTACTAGTTTGTAGAATACCCTTCAGTTGACACATTCAGCATACATTTAGCACATTTTCCAAATAAATTGACCTTGCTTATCTAAAAGAATTAGACAATTCTCAGTCTAATGGTTGCCCTCTCCAAAACACGTCAGCATTATTTCATTGTGTAAGTCATCATATGCAAAGTGGTCTACGCAATTCCCAAAACAGTCAAGGACATTATATTTTAAGAATTTCATTACATAGTAAATTCATGACAGTGTTCAACAGGTCAGATGGTATTGTAACTTTACTAGTTAGTAGAAAATAATTTTACAACCGTGTATACTACAGTTTCCTCTGTTATTTTGTTAATTTCATGACATTTTTTCAAATGACATTCTGTTTTGAACAATTGCTAGTTGCTTTGGCATTTGTCTATGTTATTTTGAGAATGTTATCTCTGTTTTGAGAAATGAGCCAAACCCATGAGAAACCTGTGATATATGGGCATTACTTTCTGTATATGAATTTACAGTAAAGAAAGTTACTGATAAATGTCCTTGGTAAATTATCCGTGTTGTCAAACTTCAATGGTTTCTCTCACTTTTTCATTTTTATACATAGTCGAAATCTGTTAGCTGAACGTAGATAAAACACCTAACCATTTTGACTGGCAGTGCTTACACAATGGCAAAGGGACAATGTATTTTGGGGGTATTGATGATATATGTGGGGAAGAAATTTAGTTTTGACACATGGGTAAACTGTTTTTGGGGTGATATGAGCGAGTGATGAGGATCCATGTAGTTATGCTGAACCATCCAGTTTATTTTGACAGAAGGACTAAATTAATGCAAATGAGCCAAAGCAATTGAGAAGGATCTATGCCATTTTGATGGTACTGACTATTTATATGTGAGACGGTTTAGTGCTGATGCAAGAATGAGGTGTTTTGGGAGGTATATGACATTTTGCTAGTTATCTGAACTGTTGTGCAGAAGTGTAAGAATGTTTGGCCAAATGACCCAATGGTTATAATGTCATCTCAGTTTCAAGAAATGAGCCAAACCAATCGAGAAAACTGTAATTCAACCATTATCTGGTTGCAGTCATATGATTCGTCATGATCACATGGGACATTCACACGTTCATTGATGACTTATATGAAGAAAATGTGCTGACATGTTTTCAGGACAACCATTACACTGAGAATCAACCAATTGGGATAGATCAGCAAGGTACATTCATTTGAAAATTCTACTACATGTAAGCTGATTGTGTTAACTGTAGGATAGCCATTTGCAAGGATGTACTAAATGATTGAGACATGTACAAAAGCATTTGAAATTTGATGAAAGCAATGATAAATGCCATTCTGTTGTGAGGAACTGCAAATTAGTTTTGGGATTTGTCCATGTTTTGAGAATGACATCTCAGTTTCTGAGCCAAACCAATGGAGAAAAACTGTTACACACTGTCCGCCAAACTGTGCTATCTGTCTTTGCTGCTGATATCTTCATGCAAGTTGCTATTTACCTGTGGTGATTTTGGAGGCTGACAGCCCTTGGGAAGAAGCTGTCTGTCCCTGTTTGTCTTGGCTGTTAGCACTGTAAGGTGTGACCCCGTCACCCCTCACCCCACACACGGCCCCTAACAGCCTCATTACCATAACAAAATGAGTGATTAGTGTATTAGGTAAAAGCCGCCGGGTCAAATGACCCCTCTCTGGTACTTCTAGG
>NC_085864.1:6876870-6879370 GCF_034702125.1 Engraulis encrasicolus | reverse complement strand
AAAGGGAGGGAGTTTTAAATGATGTGAAATATGGTCTGGACGGCCCCGGCACGACAGCAGAGGATGAGGGAGGATGAGGAGCCGAAATAGGAGTAACCACGTTACAGATGGCCTGAGTAGAGAGACGACTGAGAAAGGAGAAGAAGAAATGTGAGGACCAGGAGAGAGGAAAATGGGAGAGATAAAGGAGAGAGGGTCATTTTTAAGGGGGTGTGTGGGGTATGCAGTGGGAATCAAACGTCTCTCTTTCTCGCATGCACACACACAGGCACACACACAGGCACGCACACAGGCACGCACAGAGGCACGCATACACGCACGCTTGCACACACGCACTCACACGCACGCACGCACGCACGCAGGCACGCACACAGGCACATACGTCCACATGCACACGCTCACGTGCGTGCACACACACCGACACACACACACACACACATACACACACACACACACACACACACACACACACACACACACACACACACACACACACCCACACACACACCCATACACACACCAAACCGAAACACACACACACACACACACACACACACACACACACACACACACACACACACACACACACACACACACACACACACACACACACCTCCACAAAAAGGGCCCTGAGCCCTTGTCCAAATCCATCTGCTAGTGATGACTGAGTGAGCCGTGGGATCTGGGGGGGGGGGTGGGGGGGGGGTTGGGGGGTAGAGTTAAGGAGGGTATATTGGGGATTGGGACGGGCGGGTAGGGTTAAGGAGGCTTTGCATGAGATTGTATGTCACAATAACACCGGCATTTGCCGGGAAGAGAACCCCCTTCTGACGCCATAAGGTTCAGGCAACGGTGTGTGTGTGTGTGTGTGTGTGTGTGTGTGTGTGTGTGTGTGTGTGTGTGTGTGTGTGTGTGTGTGTGTGTGTGTGTGTGTGTGTGTGTGTGTGTGTGTGTGTGTGTGTGTGTGTGTGTGTGTGTGTGTGTGTGTGTGTGTTTATGTGACTCAGTGCTGCAGCAGTGTGTGGAATTGACCTACTTGGCCCGTGTCTTCAGATGCAGCGACTGCTCTCCTCTGCTCTGCTCTGCTCTGCTCTCCTCTCCTCTGCTCTGCTCTCCTCTCCTCTGCTCTCCTCTCCTCTGCTCTCCTCTCCTCTCCTCTCCTCTCCTCTCCTCTGCTCTCCTCCTCTCCTCTCCTCTCCTCTCCTCTCCTCTCCTCTCCTCTCCTCTCCTCTCCTCTGCTCTGCTCTGCTCTGCTCTGCTCTCCTCTCCTCTCCTCCTCTCCTCTCCTCTGCTCTGCTCTGCTCTCCTCTCCTGTCCTTTCCTTTCCTCTCCTCTCCTCTCCTCTCCTCTCCTGTCCTGTCCTCTCCTTTCCTCTCCTCTCCTCTCCTCTCCTCTCCTCTCATCTCCTCTCCTCTCCTCTGCTCTCCTTTCCTCTCCTCTCCTCTCCTCTGCTCTGCTCTGCATTGCTCAGTGTGTATGGGCAGGCTTGAGTCTCGCTTTATGAAACACGAGGTTCCCTTCATAAGCTTTCTACTTTCCCTTAAACACATTTCTTTTTTTTAAGGAAATCTCTTCCATAGATGTTGCAACTTCAAGGGATAAATAAATAATAATAAAAATACTCTTTAAAAAATTCAAACATTTATCTTTATGAGTGTGCAGTAGAGAAGCCTGAAGCTCCAGTCTTTAATCAAAGTATTGGGCATTGGTGGATGACAGCAGCTCGCATAACTGTCATGAACAAGCCTAATAACATTAAAGGATGGTGCTAGTGGAAGCTGCAATGATGTGTGCCGTTTTTTTGTGTGTGCTGAAAACGAAAATGTGTCGTCTGCACATTGAGCTTCCCAAATAAATGTTCCGTTCCTCTTTTCTTTAAACAGATCAGCATGTGTGTTCCACCATGACATCAGCACACATTTCAGTTTTTTTCCCTTTGTGCTTCGCATTAAGATTCATTGAATAGGCAGCAATTTATTGCTTTTTTCTTTTCTTTTTTGCTCTATTTCTTTTTCTCCATCTGCTTTCATTTCTTTACTGTCTGCGTTGCTTTTATTTGTTGTGCTTCCCTCCGACACCCACACTTCATCTTCTGTTTACATTATCTCGCTGTGTCTCCGATTCTCTCTATCTCTCCGATTCTCTCTCTCTCTCTCTCTCTCTCTCTCTCTCTCTCTCTCTCTTCTATTCTCTCCCTCTTTCATCCTTTCTCTTCTCTTCTTTGACTCTCTTTGTATTTGTCTTGCTTTCTTTCTTGTCTTTTTCTTCCATTACTAATCTCCTGGTTCACTGTAATGCTTGTTGATCCATCATCATCATCATCATCATCATCATCATCATCATCATCATCATCATCATCATCATCATCATCACCCATGCTCTTTCTCTGTCTCTGTCTCTGTCTCTGTCTCTGTCTCTCTCTCTCTCTCTCTCTCTCTCTCTCTCTCTCTCTCTCTCTCTCTCTCTCCTGGCTGGCGTTTGGGCTGGCGTCCCAGCAGCC
>NC_085864.1:6856870-6864370 GCF_034702125.1 Engraulis encrasicolus | reverse complement strand
GGGTTTTTTTTTTCCCCCAAAAAAAAAATTTAAAACCGGCGGTTTTTTTTCCTTTTCCGGGGGGGGCCCCCAAAAAAAGGGAATTTCGGGGGTTTTTTGGGGGGGGGGTTTTTTTTAAAAAAAAAAAAAAAAAAAAGGGTGCCCCGGGGGTTTTGGGGGGGGGGAAAAAAAAAAAGGGGTTTTTTGGGGGGGCCCCCCCCCAAAAAGGGGGAAAAAGGGGGAAAGGGGGGGGGAAGGGGGGGGGGGGGGAAAGGGGGGGGGGGGGGGGGGGTTTTTTGGGGGGGGGAAAAAGGGGGGGGGGTTTTTTTTTTTTTTTAATAATAAAAAAAAAAAAAAGGGTTTTGTTTTTCCCTTTTTTTTTTTTTTAAAAAAAAAACCCAACAAATTTTTTAAAACCCCCCCAAAACCCAAAAACCCCCCAAAACCTTTTTTTTCCCCCCCCAAAAAATTTTTTCCCCCCCTTTTATTTTTTTCCTTTTTTTTTAAAATTTTTTGGGGGTTTAAAAAAAAAAAATTTTTCTTTTTTTTTTTAAAAATTTTTTAAAAGGGGTTTTTTTTTTTAAAAAAATTTCAAAAAAATTTTTTTTAAAAAATTTTCCTTTTTTTCCCTTTTTGGGTTTTGGGGGGTTTTTTTTGGGGGGGAAAAAAGGGGGGGGGCCCAAAAAAAAATTGGGGGGGGGTTTTGGGGGGGGGAAAAAAAAAAAAGGGGGGGGGGGGAAAGGGGTTTTTTTTTTGGGGGGGGGGGGGAAAAAAAAAATTTGGGGGGGGGGGGTAAAAAGGGGGTGGGGGGGGGGGGGGGGGGGGGGGTTTTTAAAAAGGGAAAAAGGGGGGTTTAAAAAACCCCCAAACCCCCCCCCCCCCCCTTTTTTGGGGGGGTTTTAAAATTTTAAAAAAAAAGGGAAAAAACAAAAAAAAGGGGGGGGGGGGGGGGAAAATTTAAAAGGAATTTTTTTTAAAAAGGGGGGGGGTTTTTTTTAAAAACCCTTTTTAAAATTTTTTTGGGGGGGGGGGAAAACCCCCCCCCCCAAAAAATTTTTAAATTTTTTTAAAAAGGGGTTTTTTTTCCCCAAAAGGGGGAAAAAAAAATTTTTTTTTGGGGGCCCCCTTTTTAAAAAATTTCCAATTTTTAAAAAAAAGGGGGGGGTTAAAAAAATTTAAATTTTCCCCGTTTTTTTAAAATTAAAAAAAAAATTTTTTATTTAAAAACCCCCCTTTTTTTTTTTTTTTTTTTTTTTTTAAAAAGGGGGGGGGTTTGGGGGGTTTTTTTTTGGGGTTTTTTTTTTTGGGGGGTTTTTTTTTCCCCCAAAAAAAAAATTTTTTTTGGGTTTTTTTAAGGGTTTTTTTTTAAAAAAAAGGGGGGGGGAAAAAAATTTAGGGGGGGGGGGGGAAAAAAAAAAAAATTTTTTTTTTTAAAAATTTTTTAAAAACCCCCCCAAAAACCCAAAACCCCCCCCAAAAAAAAAAATTTTTTTCCCCCAATTTTTCCATTTTCATTTTTTTTTTTTTGGGTTTGGGTTTTTTTTGGGGTTTGTGGGGGGGTTTTTTTTTTTTTCCCACAAAATAACCCTTTAAAAAAAAATTTTTTCCCCCAAAAAATTTTTTTTTTAATTTTTAATTTTCCCCCAAAACCCCCCCCCCCCTTTAAAAAATTTGGGGGGGTTTTTTTTTCCCCCCTTTTTTTCCCCCCGGGGAATAAAAAAATTTTTTTTTTTTTTTTTTTTCCCCGGAAATTTTTTTTTTTTCCCCTTTTTAAAAAAACCCCCCGGGGGCCCCTTTTTTTTTTGGGGGGGGGTTTTTCCGGGGGGCCCCCCCAAAACCAAACCCCGGTTTTTTGGGGGTTAAAGGAAAAAAAAAATCCCCCCCGGGGGAAAAAAATTTTTTTTTTAAACCCTTTTTTTTTTGGGGGGAAAAAAGGAAAAATTTTTTTGGGGGGGAAAAGGGGTTTGTTTTTAACCGGGGTTTTTTTTCCCCCGGGGTTTTTTTTGGGGGAAAAAAATTTTTTTTTTTTTTTTGGGTTTTTTTTTGGGGGGGTTTTTTTTGGGGTTTTTTGTTTTTTTTTGGGGTTTTATTGAGTTTTTTGGGGGGCCCCCTTTTTTTTTTAGGAAAAAAAAATTTTGGGGGTTTGGTTTCCTTTCCCCCAACAAAAACCCAAACCCCCCCCCCCCCCAAAAAACCCCCAAAAAAAAAAAAAAACCCAAAAAAAAAAAACCACCAAAAACCACACCCCCCCCCCCCCCCCCAAAAAAAAAAAGGGGGGAAAAAAACCCCTGCCCCAAAGGGGGGAAAAAAAATTTGGGGGGCCCCCCCAAAAACCCCCCCCCCCCAAATTTTTTTTTTTGAAAAAATTTTCTTTTTTAAAAACCCCCCTTTTTTTTTTTTTTTTTTTTTTTAAAAAATTTTTTTAAAAAATTTTTTTAAAAAAAGGGGTTTAAGGGGGGCCCCAAAAAAATTTTTTAAATTTTTTTTTTCCCAACCCCAAAAATTTTTTTTTAAAAAATTTTTTTAAAAAATTAAAAAAAGGGGCCCCCCAAAAAAAAAAAAAATTTTTTGGGGAAATTTTTGGAAGGTTTTTTAAAAAATTTTAAATTTTTTTTGGGAAAATTTTGGAAATTTTTTCCTTTGGGGGGGTTTTTTTGGGGAAAAAAAATTTTTTGGGGAAAAAATTTTGGAAAATTTTTTCCCCGGGGGTTTTTTTTAAATCCCCCCAAAAAAAAAAAGGGATCCCCCAAAAAAAAAAACCCAAAAAAAAAAAAAATTTTTAAACCCCGGGGTTTTCCCTTTCCCCCCTTTTTTTTTTTTAAAACCCAAAAATTTTTTTTTTCCCCCCCCCCAAAACCCCCCCCCCCCCCAAAATTTCCCCCCTTTTTTTTCCCCCTTTTTTCCCCTTTTTTTTCCCCTTTTTTTAAAAGGGGAAACCCCCCCTTTTTTTTTGGGGGGTTTTTAAAAACCGGGGTTTTTTTCCCCCCCCCCTTTTTTTTTTTTTTCCCCCCTTTTTTCCCCTTTTTTTTAAACCCCTTTTCCCTTTTTTTTTCGGGGTTTTTTAAAACCCCCTTTCCTTTTTTAAATTTTTTTTTTTTTTTTTTTTTTTTTTTTTTTTTTTTTTTTTTTTTTTTTTTTCCCCCCCCTTCTTTTTTTTTCCCCCCCCCCCCCCCATCTTTTTTTTTTTTTTTTTTTCCCCCTTTTTTTTTTTCCCCCCCTTCCTTTTTTTAAAAAAAAAAAACCCCCCCCCCCAAAAACCCCAAAAAAAAAAAACCCCCCCCGGGGGGGGGGGCCCCCCCCCCAAAAAATTTTTTTTTCCCTTTTTTTAAAATTTTTTTTTTTTTTCCTTTTTTAAAAAAAGGGGAAAAAAAATTTTTTTTTCCTTTTTTAAATTTTTTTCCCCAAATTTTGGGGGGGGAATTTTAAAAAAAAGGCCTTTTTAAAATTTTTTTTTTTTTTTTTTGGGGGGTTTTTTTTTTTAAAAGGGGGGGGGGCCCCCAAAACCAAAAAAAAAAAACCCCCGCCCAAAAAAAAAGGGGGGCCAAAAAAGGGAAAATTGGGGGGGAAAAAGGGGGGGGGGGGGGGGGGAAAAAGGGGGAAAAAAGGGGGGGTTTTTTTTTTGGGGGGGTTTTTGGGGGGGCTCCCGGGGGGTTTTTTTTAAAAAAAATTTTCCCCCCTTTTGGGGGGGCCAATTTTGGTTTTTGGGGGGGTTTGGGGTTTTGGGGGGTTTTCCCAAAAAAAAAAATTTTTGAAAAAAAAAATTTTTTCCCTTTTTAAAAAAAAAAATTTTTAAAAATTTTTTTTTTTTTTTTTTTGGGGTTTTTTTTTAAAATTTTTTTTTTTTTTAAAAAAAAGGGGGGGGGGAAGGGGGGGGTTTTTAAAAGGGCAAAAGGAAAAAAGGGTTTTTTTTCCCCCCCCCGGGGGGGGGGGGGGGGGGCCGGGGGGTTTTTTTTTTGGGGGGGGAAAAAAAAAAAATTTTTTAGCCCCCCCCTTTAAAAAAAAATTTTTTTTCCCCCCCCCCCCCCCACCCTCCCAAAAAAAACCAAAAAAACCCCCCTTTTTCCCCCAAAAACCCCCCCCAAAAATTTCCCAAAAAAAAAGGTTTAAACCCTTTTTTTGGGGGGTTTTGGGGGGAAAGGGGGGGGCCCCCTTTTTGGGGGGGTTTTTTCCCTTTTTCCCCCCCCGGGGGGAAAAATTTCCAAAACCCCCTTTAAAACCCCCTTTTTTTCCCCCCCCTCTTTTTTTTTTCCTTTTTTTTTTTTTAACCCCTTTTTTTTTTTCCCCCCTTTTTTTTTTTTTTTCCCCCAAAAATTTTTTCCCCCTTTTTTTCTCCCCCCCCCCTTTTTTTTTAAAAAAAATTTTGGGGTTTTTCAAAGGGGGGTTTTAAAATTTTTTTTTTTTTTAAAATTTTTTTTTGGTTTGGTTTTTTTTTTTAAAAGGTTTTTTTTTTTTTTTTGTTTTTTTTTTTGGGGGGGGTTTTTTTTGGGGACCCGGGGGGAAAAAAGGTTTTTTAATTTTTAAAATTAATTTTTTTGGTTTTTTTTTTTGGGGGGGGGGGGGTTTTTTTTGGGGGGGGTTTTTTTTGGGGGGGGGGGGGGGGAAAAAAGGGGTTTTTTTTTTTGGAAAATTTTTTTTTTTGGGGGGGCCCCCGGGGTTTTAACCGGGGTTTTAAAATTTTTTGGGGGGGAAAAAATTTTTTTTTTTTTTAAAAAAACCCTTTTTTAAAAAAAAAAAAATTTTGGGGGTTTAAAAACCCCCCTTAAAAAATTTCCCCAAAAGGGGGGAAAAAAAATTTTTTTTAAAATTTTGGGGAAAAAAATTAAGGAAAAAAATTTTAAATTTTACCCCAAAAAATTTTTTTTGGTCAAAAAATTTTTCCCCCCAAATTTTTTTCCCTTTTTTTTTGGGGCCCTTTTTTTTTTAAATTTTTTTTTTTTTTTTTTTCCCCCAAAAAACTTTTTTTTTTTTTCCCCCCCAAACCCCTCTTTTTTTTTTCCCCCCCCCCCCCCCCCCCAAAAAAAAAAAATTTTTTTTAAAAAAAATTTTTTTTTTCCCCCCAAAAAAAAACCCCCCCGGGGGGGGGAAAAAAAAAATTTTGGGGAAAAAAAGGGGGGGAAAAAAAAAAAAAAGGAAAAAAAATTTAAAAAATTTGAAAAAGGGGGGGGAAAAAAAGGGGAAAAAATTTGGGGGAAAGGAAAAAATTTTTTTTTTAAAAAAAAAAAAAAAAAATTAAAGGGGGGGGAAAAAAATTTTTTTGGGGGGAAAGGTTTTAAAATTTTTTTTTAAAAAGGGAAAAAAAAAGGGAAAGGGGGTTTTCCCTAAAAGGTTTAAAACCCCCCCTTTTTGGTTCCCCCCTTTTTTGGCCCCCTTTTTTTTTTCCCCCCCCCCCCCTTTTAGGGTTTTTTTTTTTTTTTTTTTTTTTTTTTTTTTTTTTTTTTTTTTTTTTTTTTTTTTTTTTTTTTTTTTTTTTTTTTTTTTTTTTTTTTGTTCTCCCCCAACAAAAATTTAAATTTTTGTTTTTTTAAAAAAACCCCCCCCCCAACCCAAAAGGAAAGGAAAAAAGGAAAAAAGGGGGCCGGGGGGGGGGGAAAAAGGGGGGGGGAGAAAAGGAGGGGGGAGGGAGGGAGGGGAGGGGGGGGGAAAAGGGGGAGGGGGAGGAGGGGGGGGGAAAGAAAAAGGAGGGAGAGGGGGGAAAAGGGGAGTGGGGGGGGGGGGTTTTCCCCGGGGGGGGGTTTGGGGGGGGGGTGGGGGGGGGGGGGGGAAAGGGGGGGGGAAGGGGGGGAAAGGGGGGGGGGGGCCCAAAAAACCCAAAGGGCCCGGGGGGGGTTTTTGGGGGTTTTGGGGGTTTTGGGGGGGGTTTGGGTTGGGTTTTTTTGGGGGGGGGGGGGTTTTTTTTTTTGGGTTTTTTTTTCCCCCCCCCCTTTTTTTTTTAAATTTTTTTTTTTTTTAAAAAATTTTTTTTTTTTTTTTAAAAAAAAAAAAAACCCCCCGAAATTTTGGGTTTTTTTTTAAAAAAAAGAAAAAAAAAAAAAAAAAAGGGGGGGGGGTTTTTTTTAAAAAAAAAATTTTTAAAAAATTTTTGTTTTTTTCCCCCCCAAAAAAAAGGGGGGGTTTTTCCCCCCCCGGGGAAAAAAAAAAGGGGCCCCCCCAAAAATTTTTTTTTTTTTTCCCCCTTTTGGCCCAAAAAACCCCCAAAAAAGGGCCCCCCCCCCCTTTTAAATAAAAAAAACCCCTTTTTAACAAAAAATTTTTTCCCCCCCCCCTTTTCCTTTTTTTTTTTTTTTTTTAAACCCCCCCAAAAAAAATTTTTTGTCCCTTTCCCCCCCCCGGGGGGGAAAAATTTTTTTTTTTTTTTTTGGGTTTGTCCCCCCCTTTCTTTAAAATCCCGGGGGGGGGAAAAAGGGGAAAACCCCCCCCCCCCCCGGGGGGGAAAAGGGGGGGGAAAAAAAAAGGGGGAAAAAAGGGGTGGTTTTGGGCCCCCGGGAAACAAAACCGGGAATTTAAAAAAAAAAAAAAAAATTTTTAAAAGGAAATTTTGGGGGAAAAAAATTTTTGGGGGGAAAAAAAAACCCCTTTTTGGGAAAAAAAAAAAAAAATTTTTTTTTTTAAAAGGGCCCCCGGGGAAAAAATGCCCCCCTTTTTTTTGGTTTTTTAAAATTTTTCCCTTTTTTTTGGGGAAAAAAAAATTTGGGGGATTTTTAAAAAGGGTTTTTTTTTCCGGGGGGTTTTTTTTTTTTTTTTGGGGGTTTTTTTTAAAGGGGCCCTTTTTTTTTTTTCCCCGGGGTTTTTGGGGGGAAAAACCCTTTTTTTCCCCAAAAAAAGGGGGGGGTTTTTTTTTTTTTCCCCCCCCCAAAAAAAAGATTTTTTTTTATTTTTTTTTAGGGGGGGGGGGGGGGGGGGTTTTTTTTTTTTTTTTTTTTGGGGGGGGGGTGTGTGGGTGTGTGAGTGTGTGTGTGTGTGTGTTTTTTTTGGGGGGGTGTGTGTGTGTGGGGGGGGGCCCGGGGGGTTTGGGGGGGTTTTTTGTGTGTTTTTTGTCCCTTTTTTGGTTTGGGTTCCCTTTTAAACCCCCAAATTTTTTTTTTAAAAAATTCCCCTCCCCCCCCTTTAACCCCAACCCCCAAACCCCCCCCCCAAAAAATTTTTTTAAAAATTTAATTTTTTTTAAAAAAACCCCCCCCCCCCCCCAAACCCCGGGGGAAAAAAAACCCCAAAAACCCCCCAAACCCCCCCAAAAAACCCCCCAAAAAAAAAAAAAAAACCCCCCCCCCCAAAAAACCCCAAAACCAAAAAACCCCCCCCAAAAAAAAAACCCCAAACCCCCAAAAAACCCCCCCCCAATTTTTTGGCGGGCCCCTAAATTTTCCCCCCTCCCCCCCCCCCCAAAAAATTTTTAACCCCCCCCCCCCCCCAAAACCCCTTTTTTTTTTCCCCCCCCCAAAAAAAAACCCCTTTCTTTTTTCTTTTTTTTTTTTTTTTTTTAAAAAATTTTTTTAAATTTCCTTTTTTTTTTTTTTTTTTGAC
>NC_085864.1:6851327-6856773 GCF_034702125.1 Engraulis encrasicolus | reverse complement strand
CAGTTTTTCATAGCAGGTGCTATATTCATGGTGTGCAACCTTGATAGACAAGCGTAATTTAAACAGAACACTTTTTCATATCAGGTGTTGATCTCCAGGTGTTTGACCTTGATAGACAAAAGTAAAACAATTTAAACCAGGACACTTTTTCATAGCAGGTGCTATATCCATGGTGTTAAACCTTGATAGACAAAAGTAAAACGATTTAAATTGGACACTTTTTGTATCATGGTGTTAAACCTTGATAGACATATTCTCACTGATAACACAGCTGACAGGCTGACGGTTGAAGTTTGGGGGATTTTGGAGGAAGATATGATAGCAGTTGTGAGCGCATTTATTTTGAAGTGTCTCAAAACTTTTCCATTTTGTCTATATATGCACAAAAATTCAACTCCAATCCAATGGGTTTTGCATTATTCATTCATTTTTCCCTTTTTGTGCAAGATGATTTAGAAACCACTAGATGTGTTCCATGCTCAATACTTCACACAATATCCAGTATACGCACCCAATATACATTCACTTACAAAAAAAATCATCTCCAGTGCATTATTCATTAATATTCCCTTTTTGTGCAAGCTGATCAAGAAACCGAAGAATAGGGGTTTTATTTTAGCATAATACATCTGTCAGAAGTGTGAAGTGGCGTCTGTAAAAGCTCTTTTGACACGAGGAGACATCAGCGAGCCTCATGTTATGGGTTCCTGCACTCGCCCTTCCCCTCACAGTGGGTGCCCAGGCCAGCTGAACAAACAATAGCCTCGGTGCTAGCTATAGCCTTGCTCACGGAAAACAAAAAAGTAAAACAAAACAAAACCACCAGGACTAACACACACAGTTTTGTAATGATTTAGACCTGTGCTAGTCTTGCTCATGAAAACAAAGGTAAAAGAACACTTACAGTAAGACCAACGCATAGTACAGTTTTGTAATAATTCAGACCTGTCCTAGTCTTACTCATGAGAAGGAGTAAAAAAAAGCCCAAAGCACTCATAGTTTTGTAATGATTTAGACCTGTCCTAGTCTTACTCACAAAAATGTTAAAAAAAGACCAAAACACAGTTTGGTAATGATTTAGACCTGTCTTGAGCCCTATACTCCAGAGCGCTTCTCTCGATTGGCTGATTTGCAAAGAGAGATCCCCTGGGCTGGGTTAGCGAGACGAGAAACAGTATTTCCATGCCCTGGCTATCACTGTGTGCACACACACACACACACACACACACACACACACACACACACACACACACACACACACACACACACACACACACACCAACATGATCTACAAAAATTCCGTGCTCCTGGACACGGATGTTAAGGACACAAAATCTGTGTCCAGGAGCACGGATTTTGCAAAAATTCTGTGCTCCTGGACACGGAATTATTTTCCGTGATGGACACACAGAAGTGCTCTCTCTAAACTCCCACAGCTCTGTTTCCACAGTCTTGTGTTTTCTCAGGATTTTTCTAATTTCAAAGATTTTTTTCCTCCAAAAACATTTTCTTACTGACCGGTCAGAGTTAGGGATTGTTTTGGTCTGGGCACAGCTATTTTTATTTCATTCATTATATGAATTTGATAGCCTAGCAACCAACTGGAAAAGGTATTTCTCAAAAATATGTCTTTAATGACAGGTTAAGGTTAGGGAATGTTTTGGTCAGGGCACAACTTAAATAACTATAGCATTATTTTGTTTAGGATTAGCATTTGGTATGTATTTTCTAATGATAGAGTTAACACAGTGTTGTGGTAATAGCCTTTAGAAAGCACTTCTGTGTGCCCATCACGGAAAACAATTCCGTGTCCTGGAGCACGGAAAACAATTCCGTGTCCAGGAGCACGGAATTTTGGCAAAATCTGTGCTCCTGGACACGGATTTCGTGTCCTTAACATCCGTGTCCAGGAGCACAGAATTTTTGGAGATCAGGCTGCACACACACACACACACACACACACACACACTGCAGGAGGGCCTATCACTGCACATGTGAATCACAAATGACTCTAGCCAGCCTCTCTCTCTCTCTCTCTCTGTCTCTCTCTCTGTCTCTCTCTCTCTCTCTCTCTCTCTCTCTCTCTCTCTCTCTCTCTCTCTCTATCCCTCAAGTGACTCCAGCCAGCAATCTGAGCAGAGCTGAGCAGCTCTCAGCTTTGCTGAACCCTTGGTGAACTCCCCCGTAGGTCACTGGTCTGGTCTCCCCTTGCTCTCCTCCCCCCTCTCCTCTCCTTTGCTCTCCTCTCCTGTCCTGTCCTTCCATACTCACCCCTTTTCTACCTCTCTTTCTCTGTCTGTGCCTCTCTTTATCCATCTCTCTGTCCATCTCACTGTCTCTTTTTTCTTCTTCTTTTTCTTTTTCTTTTTCTTTTTCTTTTTCTTTTTCTTTTATGTTCTCTCTCTCTCTCTCTCTCTCTCTCTCTCTCTCTCTCTCTCTCTCTCTCTCTCTCTCTCTCTCTCTCTCTCTCTCTCTCTCTCTCTCTCTCTCTCTCTCTCTCTCTCTCACACACACACACACACACACACACACACACACACACGCGCGCGCACACACACACACACACACACACACACACACACTTTCTTTCTCTCTTTCCCATTCCCTCCACCCCCCTCTCTCTCATCTTTATGGAAGGCATATGGACATTCAGCGGAGAGATGGAGAAGAGAGCACAGCACTTTTATTGTGGGCATACTTCACTCCAACCCTACCTGTTGAGTCCAGAGAGGAGAGGGCACATTTTTCACATTGCTCGCCATAAAAAAGTTCACCATGATGTCATGTGTGTGTGCATGTGTGTGTGCGTGTGTGTGTGTGAGAGAGAGAGGGGGCGGGGGGAATGCAGACAGGCAGACAGAGAGAGATTGATAAAGAGACATCACAGCAAGCCTGCATTCAGGAAACGTGAAGAAGGGGAAAGAGAAACTAAACAGAGAGAACTAACAGAGAGACAAAGACAGGAGGGGAGTGGGAGAGAATGGAACAGAATGGGAAACAGAGAGCTATAGTGATGTCAGCTCCTATGTTAGGCCATGTCAGACTCCTTTGGGTGCTGCTGCTGCTGCACCCCATCAGACCCCACACCAGCTTACCTCCCTTATCAAGGGTGGGGTGCTGTATGACTTGGCTTTCTGTGGTATTGTTGTAGGCACTCCTTGTCAGAGGTTTCACTGTGAAAGCAAGCCAGCAGACTGTCAGAATCGACTGGACTCTACAGTACTGTCTTCTTCAAGCAAGTAAGCAGCACTAAATGGAAAAAAGTATACTTTTTTAATGTTAAGTTATGTACTCAACCAACCTGGTTATGTGCATTGACCAAAAAAAAGTTTCTATTTGAGGGAAAAGAGGGGGAGGTTCCAGGGGAGGGGTGTAGGGGTCACGGTAAGAGGCAAGAAGCGAAACCTGTGGCTAATTTGTTTACCATTTCAATTTGTCCGCATCTGAGCACAGCGCTGGAGCCTAACGCAGCACGTCTGGGTCCACTCAGGACTCTCAGTGCATCAGGGCGAGTGGAAGGAGATAACAGGTCGACTCACCCTGATCTCCCCTCCCCTCCCCCACACCCTGCACACACACACACACACACACCCTGTACACACCCACCCTATACACACACACACACCCTATACACACACACATACACACACACATACTCATGCACACATACACACACGTACGCATGCACACTTATCTGCGGATATCTCCTGTCTTGAGGAAGCTTGTGTGTGCGCACGTGTTTGTGTGACATCATCACCACATCATCATCATCATCATAGCCATGATTCGAAAGCACCCCATACGTAAATACACTTGACCCCCCCTCACCACAATCCACCCTCTCTCCCCCACCCATCTGCTCCCTCTTCCCCCTTCCTCAATCTTCTCTTCCTCCTCAACTCCTTTTTTCTCTCCCTTTTTCATCACCTCCTTTGATCTCTCTTTTCCTTTCTTTTTTTCAGCTAACAGATCTTGTCCTGTCTGATCCACTCTCTCTTCCTGTCTCCCTGTCTCCCTCTCCCTCCCGGTGGGTGCCTCTGTGTTACACAGGGGGAATGTGTCTGTGACTGTCACCAGCCTTTGAGCCTGAGCCAGGTTGTGTGGTGTGTCATCGTATGACAAAGTGTCTGTCTCTCGGTATTGGACTGGGCTGCAGAATGTGTCTCTGCCTGCCAAGACCGTTTTTAGTTTGTGTGTGTAGATGTATGTGTGCGTGTGTGTGTGTGTGTGTGTGCATGTGCGCATTTCAAGGCGCTGATGCTTTTTGAGGTTTCTGATTGAATATAAGCATTCGAATAAGAGCAGTGTGTGTGTGTGTGTGTGTGTGTGTGTGTGTGTGTGTGTGTGTGTGTGTGTGTGTGTGTGTGTGTGTGTGTGTGTGTGTGTGTTCATGCATTTAGTGCATTGAGGTGCACAAGAGTGTGTGTGGCTGGGCATCCCTTCGACAGTGTGAGGCTTACTACCAGGCTGTGCCACCTGTAGAAATACTGTATAATGAAGATTAATGTGCAGCATGCTATAAACACGCATGCATGCACACTCACACACACTCACGCACGCACAGCGGCGTGGAACAGGGGGGGAAAACCCTGACTCATTCTTAGGGCCCATACCACTTGGGGGGCCCACCGGGGGCCCTCCCATGGAAAATATTTTTCTTCTTTCATTTTTTAAAAACATTATTTTAAAAATAATGTCAATAATGTTGGTAATTTATGTAATTCCAATGTTCTCTGGAAATACATCTGTTGAATTGGATATACTAGCCTGCAAATCGGCTATATTCTATATCAGACACCCCCATTATCACGCATTGGTTTAGTCCGCCCTCTCGCGGACTTTTGATTGTACACCAGGCTTTCACAAAAAGAATAGAAAGGCAAGAGAGACAGGGGAAACAAAAGGAAGGAAAGCAACTGCAGCTGATTTCTTGCAAGAAAGGTGAGCCCAAATGTCAAAATTACAGCCTACAAAGTAGGATACCTGGTTATCCCATTCCCATTCCGTGTGGCCGATGTCAAAGGAAAAAAATAATCTAATTTTGTTGGCTATCATTGTGATAGAACCCATATTTGTCTTTGATAGGCCTATATTCATAACAAGTGTCCCAAAAGACCAACATGGGTCGATGTTGGTTCAAATATCCAAATCATAGCAAAGCTATTTGTAAAATGAATCCCACTCAATTTCAGAAAATGTCACGAACGTGAAGATGCCCCCTGTCGCAGCAGGTGCAAATGGTGTTAACTTGAGAGAAGGTGAGCCTATTTTAGCTAATATCCTAGTCTTGAAGAAAAGCAGTTTCTCAACCGGGTGCAATGCTGCCCGCCCTGCTTATCAAATTTGCAGATTAGATTGATTCTGTCCTTGTAACGATATTAATCGACGTCATGTTCATCAGTTGCCAATGTCAAGGTGGCGGTGCGAACTGCTGTCAGTCTTGAAT
>NC_085864.1:6811327-6826327 GCF_034702125.1 Engraulis encrasicolus | reverse complement strand
AAGCTGACAGAGGTTATTTGACCCCGGCGGCCAGTTCTCGGCGTAGGTCGGGTCTCAGCAAGGCTGCTGCTTGACAGCTTTGGCCGGGCCAGGGGCAAAGTCATATGGATACCCCCATCCAATACATGCGATGTGATGTGGACCCAATTCTGGGCCCCCTGATTCCTGTCTCGGATCCCTTTGCCCCACCCCCTGTCAGCTTCCCTGGGTCTCAGTTTTGGTCTCGTCTGCTGTTCTGTGCCTCGCGTGTTGAAAGAACACTGGGGCCTGCAACCGCGGACACGCTGACACGGAATGCTTTGAAACGAGGAGGTTGCCAGGCGTCACGCTGCGCTGTTTACATATCGCGGAATACAATTACCCCATGTCTCAAATATTTAGGCAAGGGCTAAATATTTAACGGGGGTAGGAAAAGGGCTTCTACAGCCCTGGGTTATATGCACATCTCCGCAATTAATGGCCTAAGTGTTTGCGTGTGTATATTTGAGAAGCAAACTCACCCAGGAGTCAGTTGCTTACCGCACAACCTCCTTCAGGCGGAATATTGACAATTAAGAGAGAGAGGTTAAGGCAGACAGGGGTTATTGGCCGAATAAACCTACAAGGAGCTTCACCGGTTTCAAGAGCTTCAAGTCTTTACCACCCACATGCAAACCATGCAACATTTTAATAGGCATCCTCTCCGGTTCCAGACAACGTTCCCCAAAAAATGTGCTCCTTTAGAAGAAATCCAGAGCTGGCCTGTTGAACTGTGTACTGTCTCCAGGTAAATGTGTTGTTCACATAACAACGTTTAGCTGCAGGGGGTGGAGTTGGAACGAGTGTGCTTGGCCACCTAGGAGCTGCATTTCTATCTGTCTGTCTGCTTTTTACCATGTGCTCTTTGGTCTGGTCTCACTATACACTGCCAGGGCATTTTGGTTGGAGAGGTAATAGGGCTGTGTTGCTTGCTGGTAATGAGGGAGAGAGGTTGAGGGGTGGAGAGAAAGAGGGATGGAGTGGTGCTGAGAGAGATGGAAAGGGGTGCAGTGTTGGTGAGAGAGAGAGAGAGAGGTATGGAGTTGTGTTCAGGGAGGGGGGAGAAGGATGGAGTTGTCGTGAGGGACACAGTGTGGGCTGGCATCAGAGTCAGAGGCATCAGAGTCAGAGGCTTTGGGGGGTGGTGGTAGTGCTGGGGGCTGAGGTGCAATGAGGTGAGATGAGGGGGTAGAAACGACTTTGAAGAGTTGGAGTTTGAAGAGTTTTCCTGATGATGTTGGAGGTGACTGATCATCATGTGAAAGTGAAAGCCCACCTGGAAAACTCCAACTCCCATTGTCATTGTGACACAGCAATCCACAACACACAAGTGCACACTGCACACAACGAAATTGCATTAATGCCTCACCCGTAGGGGCAGCCCGCAATGCCGAGGTAATAGGGCCTTGTTGCTTGCTGGTAATGAGGGAGAGAGGTTGAGGGGTTGAGAGAGAGAGCGATGGAGTGGTGCTGAGGGAGAGGGAGAGAGATGGAGTGCTGGTGAGAGAGATGGAAAGGGGTGCAGTGTTGGTGAGAGAGAGAGAGGTATGGAGTTGAGTTGAGGGAGGGGGAGAAGGATGGAGTTGTCGTGAGGGACACAGTGTGGGCTGCCATCAGAGTCAGAGGCTTTGGGGGTGGTGGTAGTGCTGGGGGCTGAGGTGCAATGAGGTGAGATGAGGGGGTAGAAACGACTTTGAAGAGTTGGAGTTTGAAGAGTTTTCCTGATGATGTTGGAGGTGACTGATCATCATGTGAAAGTGAAAGCCCACCTGGAAAACTCCAACTCCCATTGTCATTGTGACACAGCAATCCACAACACACAAGTGCACACTGCACACAACGAAATTGCATTAATGCCTCACCCAAGGGAGCAGAGTAGCCGGATGGTACCAAGCTCAGGGTACCTCAGTCATGGAGAAATAGGGGGGAGAGCATTGGTTAATTACTCCACCAACCTGGTAGCCTGGGAACTCCCATACTGCCTTTAGTTCTACACAATTGTTTCGATCTGACAGACACTTGTGATTAGGTCTGGTGTTAACCAGGCAACCAACCTGGCGGGTCGGGTGTCAAACCGGCAACATTTGGGCAACAAGTCTGACACCCTAACCGCTTACCCATGACTGCCCACACTACACATGGCTGTGGGGAGGGGGAGAGGGAACTTGAAAAGATGGCATGTGGGGCTGGTGATGGTGGTGGTGGGGGTGGATGCTCAGCCGGGCGGTGGGGGAGTAGGGCGATGACTTGAGGAGCTGGTGATTGTGGTGGCGGTGACGGTGCGGGTGGTGAGGTAGAGGGTTGGAAGGTGGACTTGCATCAGTGTCAGAGGACTTGGAGAGGGGGCGGTGGTCGTGATGATGGTGGAGGCTGAAGTGAGGTGGGTTTGGGGGAAGTAGAGAGACAACTTGAAGAGTTGGTGTGTGTGGGGTTAGTGGTCGTGATGGCGATGGCTGCGAAGGCTGAGGTCTGGTTGGGGTGGGGTGGGGGCTAGGGGGTTGTAGAGCAAGGACTTGAAGAGTTGGTGGTTGGTGGTTGCAGAGGCGAGGTGGGGGGTGGAAGTGGGGGGAGTAGACCAGCGAGGACTTGAAGAGTCGGCGTGTGTTTACTTCCAATTAGCCCGGCCAGGCAAACAAGAGCGGTCAAACGTAAACAGGCCACTCAGCACTCGGCCCCTGCGGTCACCAGTTGTTTAACGTGTGGGGGGAGGTTACGTTTTCATGCTCCTCCGACCCTGGCGTAAACCTTGGGATCGCACTGACCTCCCAGGGGATCCGGCCTCGTGGCTAAGCATTTGAAGGAGCAGAGGATGGTTCTGCCCTTCAAAGGCAAAGTGCAGTAGCTGCACATTTAGTCAAAGTTGAGTTTAAACTAAAAATAGTGTTCATTACACCTTCTTTATCATGTGACAAAACCTTATGATCCAAATGTGTGCCGTGTTATATTGCTATGACAAATTTGCAGTAATTACAATATCCAACCCACTACCAAGGCGTACAGCCTACTGATATGCAGTAGCTCATCTCAATGAAGCAGCTCATATTGATAGACAGACCACCGGGGGAACCGACCTGTACACACATACAAACATCAGGGGAATGCCATGACCGAGCGAGCGTCACTCCCTGGGGACTGACCCCATTAGTTTACCGTGTGTACTGGGATGCTGTCTGTGCTTGTTTATGCATGTGGCTCCGATGGCTCAGTTTGTGTTGGGACGCCCGTGTGTGTCATGTGGCCTTTGCTAACCACCTGGGTGGTTGTCGGTCAGGTCTGTCAGGTCCCCCTTCATGATGCCTACCTCTTGTTGATTGTGTTTACATGATCTGTGTGTATAGTATGATGTGTGTCTCTGGGTGCCACTGGGGGGGGGTTCACAGATTCTAAGGGCCCAATCACTGACGGCACTGACAGGGGCCCTTGAGAGGGCCCAACATTCGAATGGGGCCCAAATTTCTGGCGGCACCCCTGGTCCCCAGCAGTGTTGGGCAAGTCACTCGAAAACTGTAATGCCTTCCTTAATTACTTTTGTAATGTGTTACTCCCAACACTGGTCCCAGGTGCCTTCTGTTGTCCCATCTCAGTTCAGTGTCCCCAGTCACGTCTGTGTTGCTGTGTCTGCCCCCTTGTTGTTCCTACTGGTAGGTGTCTCATTCTCTACCACTGTTTCATTCGGATACATCTTAACTTGAACTTGTCCCTGCACTGTCATTCTTCCTCCCATTTTCTTTCTTCTCTCCTCCCCCCTCTCTCTCTCTCACTCTCTCTCTCTCTCTCTCTCTCTCTCTCTCTCTCTCTCTGTATCTCTATCTCCCTCTCACAGACACACACACACTCACTCTCCTAACAGAAAGAACAGACTTTAGCCGTAATTGCTTTCTGGAAAGCGCTCCATGACAAGCCTGGGGCCAATTTTGCATCCTGGATGTTTATTGGTGTTTAGGCTTAGTGCTAGCCCATAATCAGGGCTGCGCCGCCAGACAGATGGCCTGCTCGCATGGGGGAGTGTTTAGAGACGACGCGGGAGGGGACGGAGACACTACGCGTACGGTATAGGCGGCCACTGAGGGATCATCTACCGTGTGGGACGCCACAAATGAAGCAACAGAGATCAATGTAGCTTTTTGTCTGTCTGTCTGTTTGTCTGTCTGTCTATCTGCCTGTCTCTGACTTTACCAAACTGTCTCCATCTATACCTCCCCATTTTTCTACCACACCTTTCTCTCTTTCTGTCTCTTTCTCTGTCTCTTTATCCATATCTTTGTCTGTCTGTCTGTCTCCTCTCTCTCTCGTTCTCTCTCTCTCTCTCTCTCTCTCACTCTCTCTCTCTCTCTCTCTCTCTCTCTCTCTCTCTCTCTCTCTCTCTCTCTCTCTCTCTCTCTCTCTCTCTCTCTCGCTCTCTCTCTCTCTCTCTCTCTCTCTCTCTCTCTCTCTCTCTCGCTCCCTCACTCTTTCTCTCTCTCTCTCTCTCTCTCTCTCTCTCTCTTTCTCTCTCTAGTATGATAACCACAGCTGTTTTGGTCTGCAATCTGAATTCCCCTTTCCATTTTGGTTTGCAATCCACTGCACTGTAATCGTTTTCCCAGATGATGAGCAAAGCCAACATTCAGGTAGCAAAAGTTTGTTTACAAACACAGCAGACGCATATTGTTTACAGGCTAGGCCAAGCCAGACCAGACTACCTCCTTTTGATCTGCCAAGGTTCATAAACACTTAGCCTCCCCTAACGCCACGCTACCTTTTAAGTCGTCTAGTCGGAGTAGACAAGAGCGAAATTGGAAAAAGGATGGGAGAAGGATGTGAACCGCTTACCAACTAACGTTGCGACATTGCTA
This sequence comes from Engraulis encrasicolus, assembly GCF_034702125.1. Classification (NCBI taxonomy): domain Eukaryota; kingdom Metazoa; phylum Chordata; class Actinopteri; order Clupeiformes; family Engraulidae; genus Engraulis; species Engraulis encrasicolus. The sequence goes on along the minus strand of NC_085864.1, from coordinate 6,821,474 downwards.
ACATCTGCTGCTCGCAGTGCAAGTTATTGCTATGTAAATGGAAACAGGAATATCAAATGGAGAATATGAAATTGTGGTGTCACGGGAGCACAGTACAATTCCCTTTTTTATCTTATCTTCAGGTCCGGCAGGACTATACGAGGGGAAATGGAAATGGCATCTGATAGAAATGGAGAATTGGACCATGAATAGGACGGTATGAATAATAATGGGAATAGGAATATGGATAGTGATGAGAATATGAATGGTGAATGGTAAATGGTGACATAGCAGGAATTCTAAATCGTGACCAGAGGAGATGAGAGAATTGACATTGAATGAAAATTGGACTTGAAATTGGAGAATTGGACGTGAATGGGGCAGTATATGCATGGCAATGGGGATATGAGATGTCATTGGATTTTGAATGGGGATAAAGGAGTTTTAGAAATGGCGAAGTGAACAGCCGAGATGCAGCACAGTGTAAGAACAGAGAGAGAAGGATAACACTTTCTATGAAGACCATGTCTGTAGCACATGTTGCGGGTTTATAACAACTTAAATGTACATCATTATGGCAGTAATCATAGTGCAATATGACTACACCCATAACATTTCATAATGCAGTACATCAATAGTCCAAGGCTGTGTGTGACTGGTTATAAACCACAGGCTGAGTGGTGGGGCTTATAATGCATTACGACTACTAATATACCTCTCTATGCAAAAGTCTGGATGACATGGTCTTCATACAGTAGAAAGTGCCACTGAGAGAAGTACCTTCCTGGTACTCTCCTAATAGACTATATGTAATCTCCTGTAAATTCTGACCCCCATGCCTACTTTGTAGCTACCACCTAATCACATTTTGCTTTTCGTGCTTAGGTATAGCGAATAGTAAGCGGTGAGCAGTGAGTGTGTGTTGTTTGGCTGAATGAATCCACCAGACATGGATACCAGTGTTAAACAACCTGAATGCACCCATCAAACATGCTTGGTACTGTTAGTGCGCTCCCTCGCTAGCGTTTCCCTGGCGCTGTGCGAAAGTCTGCTCCCGTGGTGATGACCCAGAGGCCTGTAACTCGGTAACTCAGGCTTCTCTCCCCCAACTGTGACTGTGATTAAAGCCCTCCCTCTGCAGTTGGCACATAAACAGACACACACACACACACGCACGTGCACACGCACACACACACACACACACACACACACACACACACACACACACACACACACACACACACGCACACGCACACGCATACACACACACACTTGTAGGAAGGCTGCCCAAAAACAGTAACCAAAGCACCTTTCCATTGTTGAATGCATTTGGAGCGTATGGTGCCTGCGGCAAGAGGCAATGAAGGTTTTTTACGGCGCTCCGTAGAACACACAGCGGAGTAGCTTCCCTGTGCAGTAATGTACAGTCCATTATAGGCCATGGTCACCATGTTGTGCTTTTATTTACTCCACGGACAAATATGTGTGTGATCATTTATAGGGCCTGTCAACACCAATGAAGGTTTTTTATTACTGCTGTGGTGGTGGTGGTTGTTATTGTTTTTGTTGTTTGCCTCAGGCTATGGGTGTACAGTACAGTGGGCATCAGGGTTTGTGCTGACGCTTAAAAATGTTAATGTAGTTGTGTGAACGTATTAGTTACTGGAATCTTTTTGAACAAAAGAGGCCTGCGCATAGCTCTGATGCCTTGTTTCATGTTGGATTTTTTTTGTCTGCTCTACATGCTTGGTGTGCACTACAAATGAAGAAATCAATTGGGGTGGTTGGGAAGCCGTACTATAAAATTAGAACACAAAAACAAATTTCTCAAAGCCCCATGGTGAATGCTGCCAAGCAGAAATAGTTGCGGGCACGCGGGGGGATTTGGTTTGCCCCATAACCGTATACTTTGATCGCAGCAGGCAAATTGCAAACAACTATTAACAAATCGGAAACATTTGACAGGGACATCAAAACAACACGGCCTAAGAAGCCACATCCACCAACAGTGTTAAGATCTATAAAGTTGTCGCTCTTAAAAAAAAAGACATTGAAAAGATTTGAGTAGGAAACCGATTTCCAATTTGATGCTGGCACTCGCTAAAACAGGACTGTTCACAGGCATATTGCTACACTAAGCTTGTTCAAAAGCTGAGTCATCATTCATCCATACAAAGAGAAGGTGAATCCTCCACTCATTCTTTCCAGCTCTCACTGTACAAGGCCATTACATTGCTCTGATGGGATTGGGGCTTGGACAATAGATACCCTTAATCAAGACCAAGACACCGCCACAAAGAGATGAAAGCAAAGTAGCAGGGTTGGGGGAAGACATTAGTCTACAGTAGGTAGAAGGAGGAAGATCAAAATGTCAATAATGTAACTAATATAAAATGTAAAATCTTGTGACACCATGATGGATGTAACACCGTCTGTTCAAGACACAGTGATGCTCAGCACATACCACCGAGGGGTAGTTCCCATTCTGTTGCAAGCCCACATTGACATCCTTTTTTAGTGATAGGCCAGCTGGGTTTGACCACCCTGCATGATTTTTATTGTTTTGTATGTTTGCTTGTGTGTGTGCTTTTGTTTCTTTTTTGTTGTTATTTTGCTTTGTGATTTCACTGACAGGCCTTAGCTTAGCTGGTCTGCGTTGAGATTCCCATTTACAGACGCTCATTGTCTGTCTGTCATTGTGCTTGTTCACATCAACTCTAATTTTGTTTTGTTTTTTCAATCGTGGCACAAAGACACAAAATGGCAGTTGATGTCCGATGCCCGTCCGTAAAACATCTGGAGTCCGAAGTTCCGCTCATGACAAGGTTTCAGCAGCCCGCCCTACAGGGCCCTCGGCCTCGCCCCGGCTCCTCGCGACACAAAAACACAAACGCAAACACAAAACAGAAACAAATGAATGGAAAAAAGAGAGGAGGGGGGGAAAACAAGACACAATGTTTCCTGAGAGCATTCAATCTGTCATTATGTGTCTGCTGTGTTGTTTTTTCTTTCTTTCTTTCTTTCTTTCTTTCTTTCTTTCTTTCTTTCTTTCTTTCTTTCTTTCTTTCTTTCTTTCTTTCTTTCTTTCTTTCTTTCTTTCTTTCTTTCTTTCCCCTTTCTCTCTCTTCATTGTTGTCTTGTTGCATCCTCTGGGCTCAAGAGCAATGGGTTTTGATTAGTTGTTTCAGTAGAGAGCTTTACTCATAGTGTAATAACAATATGACTGGCACTATGGTCACTTTACATCTGGCGCCCCCTAGTGGGCCCCTACACTGACCTCAAAGTGACCACTACCACTGGCGTGCTTGACACTCAAGACGTGGACAAACTACATTGTAGTGGCAAAGTTGAAGTCCTGTGATTTATCTGTTGTGCTTGTGTTGTAAGCACAATGGGTTTAACTATTATTTGTATGTCCAGTACAGCCAAGATGTACATCTTTGGTCACTTGCCTACGATCATTAGGTTCTGTGAACTGGTCAGGGAAAAAAAACATCTGACAGGGCTGTTGCCAGGATGTGCGCCTCTGATGACGCTTAAAGCAACAATGAATGGGGAATTGTGTGAAGTAGGTGAGTCACAGAAATGTTTTGGAAACGTTGTGAAAGAGTTTTTTAACTACTTTCCATTGTATCAAACACAAACAACAGGTAATTGGAGTGCTTCTGGGTCTTCACCTTTTTCCCTTGGTGCTCATCAGTATAGGGGCTCACAAAATTGCTCCAGGCAGACACATTTTGAGGCACTCAAGGCTACAATTTTTTCTTTTTATTTGACTACATTGCAGCCATGTTGACCATGTTCATCAAAACAACTGAAAGAACTCAAGGTTACAATAAAAAGTAAAAAATTGTAACCTTGAGTGCCTCAGAATTTGTCTACCTGGACTACTTTCAGCTATTTTGATGATCATGGTCAACATACACATGGCGCATGCAACCCCCCAAAACATTTAACCAGTTTCCGACTGAACATGGAGGCGGTTATACTAAAAGTCACTCCAGATCTGATAAATGTTTGTCCATTTGTTACATGCATTGGCATGTTGGGTCGTCTACATGATAGGTGTTTATTCAGTGTCATTGGGTTTCAATTTCAATTTCAATTTCATCTGAAGGATAGTCCATCATCTTCCAAGCCGTCATTCATTCATTTTCATGTCCTGTCATCTGAAATGGATGCTGCAGTCTGTGTGCATTAGTGTTGAGAGCGGTCTAAATTATGTGATTCGAATGTCGGTCACAGATTTCCTATTTCACCGTGTGGGCTTTGAGGTAATGAGTCCGTGTCTGTAAGTGGCAAATCATTTCTGGTTTTGCAATTTTACTCAATTGCAGCCAATTCTACAATCCTACCCCAGACCCCCCCTCATCTCTCTCTCTCTCTCTCTCTCTCTCTCTCTCTCTCTCTCTCTCTCTCTCTCTCTCTCTCTCTCTCTCTCTCTCTCTCTCTCTCTCTCTCTCTCTCTCTCTCTCTCTCTCTCTCTCTCTCTCTCTCTCTCTCTCTCTCTCTCTCTCTCTCTCTCTCTCTCTCTCTCTCTCTCTCTCTCTCTCTCTCTCATCCATACAGTATTCTGCATTTCACTAAGAGGTTGGAGAGTTTATAGGAAGATTACAGGATCACAGAAACATTGCCAGTCATTTCTCTTTCCCCTCCTGTGGCTTGGGGGTCACCTCGAAGACAGAGAGAGAGAGAGAGAAGAGAAGGAGAGAAGGAGAGAGGGGGTTTGAGGTTGAGGTTGAGGTTGGTGGTGAGAGAGAGAGAGAGAGAGAGAGAGAGAGAGAGAGAGAGAGAGAGAGAGAGAGAGAGAGAGAGAGAGAGACCCCTGGCGCTGGTGGCTGCCGTCTCCTTGGCAACAGACCAAACATCAGTGGTGCCGCCGATGGCCGACCGATGGGGAAGAGAAGAGAAGAGAAGTGAAGTGGGAAGCCCTGGTCTCCCTGGCGACTCTGTTTTGAGTCTCCGACGGTTGGCCGACCAGGGAGGCGGTCGGGCGGTCGGTGTCGGTGGGGATGGGGCTTGGGGCTTGGGGCTTGGGGCTTGGTGGTCGGCGAGTCTCAGGGTCTCGAGTCTTGTGGCGGACGCAAGGTTACTCCTCTGGCTCCAGACGGCCTCTAGTTGTGCCCTCAAACAAACCCTCCTCAGAACGGGCCTGCGTTCACAAACCCACCTCAAAGACCGGGCCGGCAATCACAAACCCACCTCAGAGAGGGAGCTTGCGTTCACAAACCCACATCAGAAAAGGGTCCTTCATTTCTCTGGGCAGCCTACCTGAAATGTTCTGCCATTGTGGACGTTTTGTGTGTGGTCGCCGGCAGCTTTGGCCAGTCCCATGACCAAGTCATCTGAAAGGGGCCCCCAACCCAATACATACTATACAATGTAATGAGAAGCCAATTCTGGGCCCCTCTTCTCTCTCCCTGGGCCCAGGACAACTGACAACGTTGTCCCCCTGTGGGCTTCCCAGGCTTTGTGGTTACCTAGTGCTGGTGTGCAGGAGATGGGGTCTGGGCCCCCTCTTTCTCCTTGGGCCTAGGACAACTGACAACGTTGTCCCCTCCTGTCGGCCTCTTTGTGGTCACCTAAGACTGGTGTGTAGGGGCTGTGGTTGGCATGCTCCTTTTGCCTCTTCTCAAACACTCTCTGGAGGTCGGACGCTGTGCACGGCACTCTGTCATTTGGGAGTCCTCCCAGGGACGCCAGGCTGTGGTATCATTTAGCTATTTGAACACTCGAGGAAACATAAACACTCTTTTCAGTCCATTTCTTCTTTGGCTTGTTTCTGTTTCTCTCATGTTTCTCTTTCTCTCCATCGGTCCCCCTCTCTCTCTGTCTGCTTGTCTGTCTGTCTGTCTCTGGGATCCCTCCTGACCAACCTGCCTTCACCTCAGGCCTGGCCTCTAATAGGTGAAAACAAACAAGATGCACACACTACCTGATGCAAATATGATATATGGTGTAAGCCTATATACTATATGCCAACAGAGTTACACAAAGTCTACTCAAATAAACTGGAATAAAAGATGTTTCAGGCCCATTCAAGCCCATTCAAGCCCATTTTCAGTGTCTAGACTTTAGGACATTCGACAGGGGTGGGCAACTGGCGGCCAGGGGGGCGCATGTGGCCCGCATGTGGCCTGTCTCTACACTCAGCGCGACCCTTAGGTAAAACATAAACAATAATAATGACCATTTTTTTAATAACCACTATGGGATTCTGTATATACATTGTAATTATACTGTCAGCCATTATAGAACACTGCTATTACTTCCAAACAATGTCGGCAGTAAGTGAGCAACCAACTGCACCCCAAACTCTGCAAGTTGCAGTCAGGTGGTGGTGGTGGTGAAACGTGTTGCCCTCCTCATCATGGAAGTTGCCCATCCCTCTTCTACACCTTTACATCCTGCACAACATCACTCTCAACTGCTGTTTGATGCCCAGCAGCTTGCATCATACAGTATGCTTGCATGATACACACTCTGGTACTCTCTTGCTCTCACTCTCTCACTCTCTCTCTCTCTCTCTCTCTCTCTCTCTCTCTCTCTCTCTCTCTCTCTCTCTCTCTCTCTCTCTCTCTCTCTCTCTCTCTCTCTCTCTCTCTCTCTCTCTCTCTCTCTCTCTCTCTCTCTCTCAGCAGGCACCCTCTCCAGTTTTCAGTTTTCAGTTCTCAGTTCCGATTATGCAATCAGTCAGACTCCCCAAATTGCAGCTGCACGGGTATGATTCCTGTGCTGCAGGGTGTTGCAGCACACTCCTGTTTAGCAGTCAACACACACACACACACACACACACACACACACACACACACACACACACACACACACACACACACACACACACACACACACACACACACACACACACACACACACACACACACACACACACACACACACACACACACACACACACGCCTGTGTATGAGGCACAAGCTTTTAAGCATATCCACAGGGGAGCTTATAGGGCGTCTGTGTTTAGAAGCTGTGTGTGTGTGTGTGTGTGTGTGTGTGTGTGTGTGTGTGTGTGTGCTCTGAGATGTGTCTCAGTGGTGGTTGCTCAGTATTCATTGCAGGAGCAGAAACACTTGGGGAAAATATGTTGTTGAATCCCATCCGGAGTCTCTGTTACATTGAACAAAAAGTTTGACTGTTTTTTATGCTCAACTGAAGTAGAGGAGGGTTTAAGTTATGGTTGTTTCACTCGTGGTATCGATTTTTTTCTTTACATTTTCACACAAAACAAAAAAGTTTGACCTGCTTTTTAAGTTCTACTGAAATATGGGGAGGATTTAAGTTCAGTTTGTTTCGCTACTCCAGTATTACAGATTTTTCTTCACTCTTCCTGAAACAAGACTTAAATTGGTGAGGACGTTTTGGCAATATGACCATGGATCCCTTGCTGTTAAAACCAACCTCCTTGTGTATAGCCAAACAGAGAGTCTCTGTTACATAAAAGAATGTAACTTTTTTTGACCTTTTATACACTAGACTGAATATGTAATATAGGGCTGTCTGTGTGTGTACAGTACAGTATATCGACGATTCTCATCAGATCAAGCGTTGCTGTATGCTTTTTCTGAAAAACATTTTCTCCCCAACCCCCCTCATTACCAAACTGCCAACCAGAAAAGCCACACTGCACTGCACTGCACTGCACATCAACCCGTATGGATTGGACCATTGTGGCTTTTGATCATTTTGCCATCATAACATTTTTAAATTGGCTCGTTTATAACTTTTTTGTGGCCACAAAGAAGGAGAGGGTCGGGTGGGAAGGGGAATGGGTGGATGGTGGTTTCAGGGAAGCCGACAAGGGGGCGGACTAAGGGGTCAGTTGTCCTGGGCCTAGGGAAAGAGTTGGCCCAGAATTGGGACTCCATTGCATTGTATGTATTGAGAGGGGGGGCCCTTTCAGATGATTTTGTCCCGGGCCCGGTCAAGGCTGTGAACAGGCCTGTTGTGGGTGGGTGAGTGGAGGAGGGTCTAGGGGTGGGATTCGATGGGATTCAAAAACAGGCGACATTGAAAATATTTTTTGCAGTCTCAGCCCCTTTTGCCGGCATGTCTTCCAGGAGATAAACGTCTAGATTAATAACGCAGGCCATATGTGAGGTGCTGTAAGCTTGTAGCAGCAAATCATTTACCAACCTATGGAAACGGCACACCACACTGGATGACAAGAATGCCTTCCTTCTTCATGCTGCGGTCTGAATGGCTACATCCATACATGGGCTTGGTGCATACGATACACACATACAATACACAGCCAATTACACACATACATACATACAAACACACGCATAGGCGGGTGTATGTATACTCTGCACATGCATGCAGGCATGGATGCATGCACGGCCACATGCACGGCCACATGCACGCACGCACGCCATGCCTGCACACATAAATAAGGGCTTGCGAAACATATACGCTGCTGGGCAAAGCAGCAATTTTCTCCCAGTGGCTTTCATTTTCTCTCCGTCTCTCTCTTTTCAGCCTTTTTCTTTTTTTTCTTCTTTTTTTGCCTTGTTGTTTCTCCACTGTCTTCCAATCCAGATCCTAAGCCATGAGGCGTCGTGTGTTAAGAAAATAGAGAGGGAGAGAGGAAATCTGGCTTCACGTGTTTGCTGTTTTGAAAATAAGCATGGTGACCAGGGTGAATGTCAATAGGCCACCACGCTGCATGGCCCTGGCTAATCAGGACGGGAGGCCCCTTGGGGGGGTCCCTGGCCCGTGCCCTGCTTAGTGGCCCTGGCTGGCGGTAGCAGCAGGGGCAACAGCAAGGCAAGACAGTGCCGCGCTACGCTACACACACACACACGCACGCACGCACGCACGCACGCACGCGCGCACGCACACACACACACACACACACACACACACACACACACACACACACACACACACACACACACACACACACACACACACACACACACACACACACACATAGACACACACACACGGCAGCAGAAGCTAACAGCAGCAGCTAGGCAGTGCCATGCTCACTACGCTACGGGTCAGTGTACTTTTCCAGTGTAGTTTTTTTTCTTTTGTCATGTTTGTTTTTACAAGCCAAAGTAAAACCTTCCTTGGGAATTAGTCCTGAAAGGCTTATGGGGAAAGGTGAAAAGTCTCCCTTCTTTCTCTCCCTCTAACTTTCTCTCTTTCTCTCTTTCTCTCCCCTCTTCTGCTCTCTCTCTGTCTCTGTCTCTGTCTCTGTCTCTGTCTCTCTCTCTCTCTCTCTCTCTCTCTCTCTCTCTCTCTCTCTCTCTCCCTCTCTCTCTCTCTCTCTGTCTCTCACCCTCCCTCTCTCTCTCCTTCTCGCTCTCCTTCCCACTCCTTCCCTTTTCCTTTGGTGTTAAATCGTTCTGTAGTTCCTCATACCCATCCTCAAACACCAAAAGAAAAGTGTGACGTTCTGCTTTGGAGAGAAGCGAAAAGATGTGTGGAAGAATGGAAACCAAACCAAAAAAAAAACCCTTCCCCTCTGGTCTCTGCCAGTGAATCCCCTGGCCTGGTCATTGCCAGTTCCCAGGACCCCCTGCCAGGCCCGCTTCATGCTCCTTTTGAGGCCCTAAATTACGGGCCGTTTGACTTCATCTCCTCTAATTGCACTGCGATTAAAAGCCGCAAATCAAATACCTTCACAGCAGACGCTCACTGACAGGCTAATATCAAGGGCTGGCCTTTTATTTTGGTAAAAAAAGAGAAAGAGAGCTGAGAGCTGGAGCTGGAGCTGGAGTTGGTTCTTTTTTTATAAGGCATTAGAGAGACTCGCAACTCACACACATGCATTATTGAAGCTCTGTTGCTTAGCATAGGGGCTACATGGGAAGTACAGAGAGAGGAAGCCAAGGAAAGCCAAGAGAAAAGCGAGTGAGAAAGGGAGGGAGTGAGAGGAAGAAGGGGAGAGAGTCAGAGAGAGAGAGAGAGAGAGAGAGAGAGAGAGAGGGAGAGGGAGAGACAGAGAGAGAGAGAGAGAGAGAGAGAGAGAGAGACAGAGTAAAGAAGAGAGTAAATAAAACAAGAAGAAAGAGAGCAAGATACAAGGAAAGAGCAAGAGAGACAGAGACAGAACCGGTAAGAGAATGATAGAGAGAAAGAGAGAGAGAGAGAGAGAGAGAGAGAGAGAGAGAGAGAGAGAGAGAGAGAGAGAGAGAGAGAG
>NC_085864.1:6803827-6808827 GCF_034702125.1 Engraulis encrasicolus | reverse complement strand
TAATTTGTTTTACTTTGATTTGATTTTGTACAGCAGGGATGGTCTGAGGTTGATGGGTTAGTGAGTTAAGAGGTTTAGTTAACTTCAGAACCAACTGACTGAGGGGATTGGTATTAGGGCTAACCTCTTGGGTTTTAAATGCTTGGAACTTTATAGTGTTTTCTTCACTGAAATTTAGATGTGTCCAAAACTTTAGGGATCTTTTTTGTATATTTATCGCCAATGGGAATCTGCCTAATTCTGCCCTGCATGCATTTGTGGGAGTTTTTCTTTGGACTCTGAGAATATTTCGGAGAAATTCTGCATGCAGGGATTCTATGGGATGCTTGTCCCATCTAGTGTAGTCTAGCTTACTGAGTGGGCCCCATACTTCACATCCATATAATGCAATAGGCATAATGACACTGTCAAATATTTTACACCAGATTTTAATTGGAATTTGAATTTTGTAAAAGTTTCGTTTGATAGCGTAGAGAGCTCTACGAGCTTTTTCTTTTAGCGCATTCACTGCAAGGTCAAAGCTTCCAGAGGCACTGAGTGTCAGGCCTAAGTATTTATATGACAATGAATGTTCTAGGGCGGTGTTTCCTAGAATGAAAAGGTGTCTGGTTGCCTGCAGTCTGGGTTTTTTCTGGAAGATAACAATCCTTGTTTTTGCCAAGTTAACTGTCAGGGCCCAGTTCTGACAGAAATGCTCTAGAGTGTCCAGGTGCTGTTGTAGCCCTTCTTTTGTGGGCGACAGCAGCACCAGATCATCTGCAAAGAGCAGGAATTTAACTTCCATGTTGTTTAAGGGGAGTCCAGGGGCTGTAGATTGTTCCAGTTGCACCGCTAACTCATTAATATATATATTGAACAAAGTAGGACTCAAACTACAGCCCTGTCTCACCCCGCGCCCTTGAGTGAAGTAGTCTGTTCTGCTATTATTAATTTTTATGGCACATTTGTTGTCCGAATACATGCTTTTGATTAAGTCGTATGTTTTACCCCCTACACCACTTTGCAATATTTTGTAAAACAGTCCATCAAGCCAGATTGAATCAAATGCTTTTCTAAAGTCGACAAAACAGGCAAACATTTTGTTTTTGTTTTTTTGGAGAACATGTTTGTTGATTAGGGTGTGTAGGGTGTAAATATGGTCAGTAGTACGGTGTTTTGGTAGGAATCCAATTTGACTATTACTCAAGACATTGTGTTTGATAAGGAAGGACTGTATACGGGCGTTTAGAATACAGCAGAAAACCTTCCCCAGGTTACTGTTCACACAGATGCCTCGGTAGTTGTTGGGGTCGAATTTGTCTCCACTCTTGAATATTGGGGAAATAAGCCCCCTGTTCCAGACCTCAGGAAAACAGCCAGCTTGGAGAGTAAGGTTAAATAGTTTTAAAAGCACCCTATGCAGCTCAGAAGTGCTGTGTTTCAGCATTTCGGTTCTGATGTTGTCAGGACCGCATGCTTTCTTAGGTTTCAGTTTGTGGAGTGTGTCCAGTAATTCATCTAATGTGATTTCATAGTCAAGAGGGCTCTGATTATCTTTTATAATCTTTTCTAGAGAGTGTAATTTTTCTTTGATGATTTGTTGGCCAATTGTGAGATTATTTGGTATAATGTTTTCATACAGGCTTTCAAAGTATGTTTTCCATATTTCTCCATCTTTCAGAGGTGTTTCTTGCCTTTGTTTTGGGTTCAGGCTATTCCATTTTTCCCAAAACTGATTTTCCCTTATGGAGTTTTCGATTTCTGCAAGGGTTTCATCATAGTGGTTTTGTTTTTTCTTTCGAATTATGGATTTATACTCTTTCAGTTTTTTGCAATAACTCTCTCTAATTTCAGCATTATGTGGTTGTCTATGTTTTTGATTTGACAGTTGTCTGACATGTTTTCGCTTCAGTTCACACTCCTTATCAAACCATTTTTCTTTTTTGGGTTTACTTTTATGTTTTAGGTTTCTTTTCCGTAGGTTTGCTTTTATTGCAATATTGTGGTATAGTAAAGTGACTTTACTTAATGCCCGATTGACGTCAGATTGATTTGGTTCGAATTTGGTCAGAAGAAAATGGTTAATATTGTTAGTGATTTCAATTGAGTTTGCTGCATTAATGAATTCAGTTTCACTGCCATTTGTCCATTTGTATGGTGGATTGAGTTCAACCAGTTTCTTTGTAACTGCTGTTGTGTTTTTTGTTCTTTTAAGGAAGACATTGATTTGGCAGTGATCTGAAAGTGGTAGCTGTGGTCTTACAGTGAATGCGTTTATGGAGCTGGGGTCCATGTCAGTAATTGCATAGTCCACTACACTAGACCCAAGAGGTGAGCAATAAGTGAACCGGCCTAATGAGTCCCCTTTCATCCTACCATTAAGGAAGTACAGGCCCAGGCCTCGACAGAGATGCACTAACTCTCTACCATTTTTATTCGTGACAGGATCAGGGTTGTGTCTTGATTTTTTTATTGGGTTTTCCAAATTTGGTAGCATAATAAATGCACCATCTTTCTCATCTATGTCAATGATTTCATTTTCTAGGCCTGTTCTGGCATTGAAGTCTCCACATAGCAACACACTTCCCTGGGCCTGGTAATGGTTGCATTCATGGTTGAGTTTGTTAAAGAACTCTTCATTGTAGTATGGTGATTCTGCTGGTGGGGCGTATATGGCACATATATATATGTCATTTTTATCATTTGCAATGCCTTTGTTCAATTTTAGCCATATGTGAGTGGGTCCTCTTTTTACAGTATGTAAATAGGGTGAAAGGTATTCCCTGATCCAAATTATGACCCCCCCTGAATCTCTGCCACGTGTTATGCTTTTATTTTTAAAGGATGGTAAGATAATTTCATAATACCCGGAGGGACAGTGAGTAATAGCGTCTGCTCTGCACCAAGTCTCTAACAAAACAATGATATCATGTTTTTTGATATTCAATAAGAAATCTGGATTAAGGCTTTTTGCTCCAAAAGTTGTTGAATAAAGTCCCTGGATATTCCAGGAACTTACAGAGAATGATTTTAACATATGTAAATGTGATTTGGCATTAAAGTCATAGAAAGTGACAAATAGAATGAATAAAAAACAAGAAAATGAAACTGTTGTATATCACATAAGCTTATCACACAGATTTACATGCGTGTTTTTTTTTCCCTTTCTCTCTCCCTCTTACCCCTCTCACCTCCTTACGGTCTGTCTCAGCTGAGTTTGTTGAAGATGAGGTGCAATAGTTGCCTCACCTCTCCGATGTCAGTGCAGGCCGGGTGTATTTGACCTTGCAGTACGTCTGCGTAGGTTCTGTGGCCCTGTGGGGCCTGGCAACATAAACAGCTGCCTGGTGGGGTGCTGGTCCCATATGCACCTGGAGTGTGTGTTGGCCTGGGCTGGTGACACAGGTCACGTTGGTGTGCTCCAGGGCCTGACGGAGGAGCGCTGGCCTGGGCTTTCCTTGGCTGGGGTCGACCTCGCTGTGTGCTGATGGTCTGGGTTGGTCTGGGCGGTGTGCTGGTGGTCTGGGTTGGCCTGGGTGGTATCCAACTGGGCTGTGCTCCACCTTGCTGGGCTTCTCCAACCTGGCTGCGAGGGGGCCGGGACATGCTGGGATGGGTCCTGGGTGTCCTGTGTGGTCCGCCATGTCTGTGGTGTGGTCTTCGCTCTTTGTCGCAGGTCTGGGGCTCTGTGCTGACTCGGAGAGGAGGTGAGGTCCTGTTTAATGCTGTGTCTTTAAGATTTTTTGCGAACTGTCCAATTGCACTGGGGTGGAGATGTACATGGTCGTACAGGTGTTCCACAGAGAGTGATGGGTGATGAGCAACACGAGTGTTTGGAATGTCAGAGCAGTAGGAAGCGATTTTCTTGTTGATCTTGTTGGTCAATTCTTTGGGAAAGTCTTTTCTGGGGAGGAGGGATGAAATGATTATGTTTGCTGTGGGGAATTGTTTGTGGGCTTTCATTGCCACCACATGCAGGGATTCTGCCACGGCCTCCCCTTTTGATCGTAGGTCGTTCGTCCCTGTATGGATGATTATATTTTGGGGATCCTTGAGGGTGGATGGACAAAGAGTGTTCAGGGCAGTCTCTGTAGTGGGGCACCAGAATTTGGCCACTCTGTGGGTGGGGAAGAGCTTTAGAGGGTCAATGTGTCGGCCATTTGAATCAAAGAGCAGGGCTGTTTTCATTGGTTGTGGGGGCGGCGTTGTCCTAGACAGGGTTGGGGGCATTCGCGCTGAGGCAGCAGGCTGGGGTGGCTGTGCAGGTGACGTCTCTGGTCCACATAGGCCCGGAGTATGTGGATCTGTTGTTTCAGCAGTGGTCGTCACAGGCAGGAGTGTAGGCGTGGATGTGCATGTTGTCAGGGATGGTTCAGGTGGAGTTGACCCCGTTTTAGATGTGGGTGTGCCTAGTGCAGTAGGCAGTAGTGGGGAAAGGTGGGTGGGTGAGGAGGAATATTCTCCCGATGGGGACATAAACATTTCCAGGTTGTTGTCTGTCTGTGCACCTGTTGTTGTTGTTTGTACATGTGTCCCTTTTAGTGTTGCAAGGGTGTTTGTCAGAGTGGTAATCTGTTTTGACAGGTTTTGAATAATGCTGTCTTTCTCTTCCAGTGTCACCTTTAGTTGTGTCATTTCGCTATTCAGGGTGTTGTTGCTGTCTTTCAGACTGTCCATTCCTAATTCAAGTGCCTTTAGCTTGATCTCATTTCCCCTCTTGAAGTTCATAAGTTCATCTTTTAGCTCTCTGATGACGTCATTTTCTGATAGCTGACTTTCCTTGAACTCTGCTATTTCCATCTCCACTAAAGTCAGGCATTCTTGGATCCTTTGCACTGACACAGCAGACCTGGGTGTCAGAGGGGAGTGAGAAGCAGTGGCCGTGCATGGAGAAGGCGCAAAGGGAGGGACAGGGACAGGGGCAGTGAGAGAAGGGGGAGGGGGAGGGGCTGTGGGCTCTGCTGCTGCTGCTGTTACAGTGGAGGGAGTGGGGGATTTAATTTTCTCTGCCAGCCTTTTAA
>NC_085864.1:6781327-6786327 GCF_034702125.1 Engraulis encrasicolus | reverse complement strand
AACTTTTTTCATCGCCAGCTGAAATGGCCAGGAGATGTTGATCTTACCAAACTATCACTCACTAATGGGTCAAAGTGGCTAGTAAGGTGGTCTTTTCTACCAGCCACACTGAAGTTTCCCCAGGATTTGGCCGGTTGGCAGGAGTCCTGATTGTATGTATTTTGTGGGGGGTCTTTTCAGATGACTTTATCCTGGGCCCGGCCAAAGCTGTCAGCGGCCCTGTCCCCACTCCCCTGGCTGTGCCTCCTGTTTCTCTGTCTGCATTTGAAGTGTCCTGTAACTCCATGCAAACTGATCCAGGGCGCGCACACACGCACAAACACACACGCACACACACACACACGCACGCACACACACACACACACACACACACACACACACACACACACACACACACACACACACACACACACACACACACACACACACACACACTGTACACTACACTCTACCACCACCGCAGCCTGACTCTTAACTCCGACGGGACAGTCCGTATTGAATCCAGATTTTGCAAGGCGGAGATGGTGTTGTAGTGCTCACTGCCTGTAGTGCTCACTGCCTGTAGTGCTCACTACCTGTAGTGCTCACCGCCTGTAGTGCTCACTGCCTGTAGTGCTCACCGCCTGTAGTGCTCACTGCCTGTAGTGCTGACTGCGCTGGGCTATAATTTCTGTATGCGAGATTGTGTGTGTGTGTGTGTGTGTGTGTGTGCAGGGGCGGTTTTAGGAAATCTGAGGCCCTGGGCAAGAAACAATTCCGAGGCCCCTTTTAAATTATTAATTAATAATCGATGATGTATGCAGGCAGTGGCGTAACAACGGAACCCATATGCATGATTATCTAGGTGGGCCCCATATTCAATCAATATAATAGCACATTATCATACACAACTGTCATTCAGTGTGCTAAAGAGTAGGCTAAAGAAAGAGAAGAGAGAAAAATATATTGCTATAGAGATAGTAGATAACTATCACCAAAGGCAGATGAAAACAAAGCTGTTTTTAATTTCTTTTGAAATCACTGTTGGGGCAGGTCTTATTTGGACATCTAGCTGGCCCCAGCAGGCAGCATAATGATGCCATTTCACCCTATCTGGATTTGACCCTAGACACTACCAGAGAAGACCTAAGGCATCTAAGGATGATATTGCTCTAGCACATCCACAATAGCCAATATTTAGGGCCCAAGGCATTTAATGACTTAAAGACTATCAGGACTGCTTTAAACTCAATTCTCAAAACAAAACAAAAAACCCTCACGGGTAGCCAGTGAAACGACCAAATACTGGAGTGTTGTGATCTCTTTTGCTATTTAGAATTCTAGCAGCAACATGTGGATAAGTTTCACCTGCCTGAGTGACTTTTGGGGAATGCCTGTAAGGGCAGGCTATTAAAATAGCCAACTCTGCAGGTAATAAAAGCAGAGATTAATTTCCCCCTAAGGTGACAAATGATTTAGTTATGCTGATGAGCATTCAGCCTGCTACACAATAGCCATGATTGACCCACACTCGTTCCATAAATGGGCAAAGAAGATAGAATGAGACAATTCGCGGTAGAGGGTTGATTACAAAAGAAAACTAAAAAAAATGGTGATGCGCCCCTTGAACGAAAACATAGCTCACAGCAGCACATGAAAACACAGTCACGAGTCGACACACCACGGTGCACCATAACGCACACTGCACTCTTGAGCCAGTGAACACCCAATACAGAGGAAACGGTGGCTGAAGTAGAAACTATTGCGTTTCAGAATCAGAAACCGAAATTAGGCAACAAACGAGAAACAACAGGCACCTTGCGCCAACTGCGCGTGCACACATCTGTTGAATAGTTGACAAGTCCCCTCTCTAGTTCTAACTAATAACTATATCGCTCACAACTCTGAAGTGACCCAGCTTGCTTCGTGACGTGATATAACAGCTAGACTACAATAGCCAAACTTCCGTCATGCTAACCAGAAATAAATGCAGCAAACTGACATGGAGCCGACATTAGAGCTATCAACTTTTGACTATAGTTACACGGAATGACAACAATGCGTGAAGTATGACATGGTACGATATCAAAATTGTGCTGCGGCGGACATAATGATTGAAAGGAATAAACCCCTACCGTGCCTTCTTTGTAGCTTCGGTACAACATATCCTCTGAATATCCATTATGTTCATGCTAGCACTGGCGATTAAGTGACTTGGTCATTATACTATTCTGTCTTTGAATTAGAGGAGCGCGGAGCACTAAGTAACGCAGGGCAATTTGTAACACGGAGTTTTTATCAAGATGCACAAATCATGTTCTGCCCACTTCCATTAAACAAGGTCAAGAAGGCATGCTACAACATAGGCAAATGACTGAGTTTTCACTGACAACCATGACTTCATATGGCTTATTATCAAGAAAGGACAAGCTCCCACGCGTCAGGGCCGAATCAGCTCTCTGGGGCAGGCTGACATTCGAAATAACGGTAGAACGTTGCCGATGCAACTGGCGCTCTCTCCAAACAGCCAATAAGACTATTAGGCTACTACCGGTATAATGTATCCCACAATTCAAGGTCGCAATGTACAAAAATAAATCATAAATGTCGTTCTTTTATGGTCTCCATTTCTATTTGAAACATTTATTTGTATAATTCTATCACCCATGTGACCTACAGTTGCTAAAGTAGCCTACTATTAATTTTCTTGTGGCATAATGTTGAGTTCAAATTTAAGTCCCACCGTCGTGCTGAAGTGTACCGCTGGCTATATATACAACCTGCTTTTAATGTGTTTTGACAATGTTATATAACATACGCGAGAGCTTGTACTTTGTAACGCATTGTGAATGGTTTCTAGGCTGTCGCGCAGGAACCGCTACTGTGAATAGGGGGCCCCGTGCTGTAATGTAGGGCCCCGAATACTTGAATAATCACTCCACTTGGAGTTAATGTTTTGGGGACGACGGGGCCCCTGAAAGTACGGGGCCCCGGGCAATTGCCCGACCTTGCCCAGTGGTAGAACCGCCCCTGTGTGTGTGTGTGTGTGTGTGTGTGTGTGTGTGTGTGTGTGTGTGTGTGTGTGTGTGTGTGTGTGTGTGTGTGTGTGTGTGTGTGTGTGTGCATTGCATATTCATGTTCGTGTGTGTGTGTCTTAATGTGTGTGTGTGTGGTAGAGTGTGTGTGGGTGTGGTGTCCTACTGCGACGCAGCCATCCCTGTCGCTGTCACATTTGCAGACAGACTAGACACCACCTCGCTGAGTGGAACATGCAAACACACACACACTTACATACACATGCACACACACACAAGCAAACACACTCACACAAGCACGCAGGCACACATGCACACATACACACAACACAAACACACATGCACACAAGTGCACGCGACACACACACACACACACACACACACACACACACACACATGCACACACACACACATGCACACACACACACACACACACACACACACACACACACACACACACACACACACACACACACACACACACACACACACACACACACACACACACTCACACACGCACGCACGCGCACACACACACACACACACACACACACACACACACACACACACACACACACACAGCCCCCATCTCCACCCCTTGGCAACTCTCCCAGCACTGCACTCCACGGGTTCTGTAAAAGTCATTTCCCTCTCTCTCTCTCTGTCTCTCTCTCTCTCTCTCTCTCTCTCTCTCTCTCTCTCTCTCTCTCTCTCTCTCTCTCTCGCTCTCTCTCTCTCTCTCTCTCGCTCTCTCTCTCTCTCTCTCTCTTGCTGTCCACCCCTCCTCTTTTTTCTGTCTCTCTATGCTCCCCCCTCCTTTTTTAAATCTTTGGTTTTCTATCTGTCCCAGTATTTCTTCACTCTTTGTCCCTGTCTCTCACCCTTACTCATTCTCTCTTTCTCTTTCTCTTTCTCTTTCTCTTTCTCTTTCTCTTTCTCTTTCTCTTTCTCTTTCTCTTTCTCTTTCTCTTTCTCTTATCTTTCTCTCTCTCTCTCTCTCTCTCTCTCTCTCTCTCTCTCTCTCTCTCTCTGTCTGGGCCACACAGATGAGCAGGCCTGAGGAGTGCAGTTCAGAGTGCGTGAAGCTCTCTCCAGATGCACCTGGCCTGGACTACACACACACACACACACACACACACACACACACACACACACACACACACACACACACACACACACACACACACACACACACACACACACACACACACACACACACACACACACACACACACACACACACATACACACACACACACTCTTACTCATTCTCACCTGGCCTGTTTACTCTAGTATGAGATATCTGTCTTGTGTCCCTGCCAATTGGCCAGGATCAACGGACACTGTGTGTGTGTGTGTGTGTGTGTGTGTGTGTGTGCGTGCGTACGTGCGTACGTGCGTGCATGCGTGCGTGCGTGCGTGCGTGCGCCCGTGCGTTTGTGTGTGTGTGTGTGTGTGTGTGCGTACGTGTGTGTGTGTGTGCGTGTGTGTGTGCGTACGTGTGTGTGTGCGTACGTGTGTGTATCTGTACAGCATGTCTGCCAACAACAAGGGGTCGTCGGCTAGTAGCGCTCAACAGACACTGTCAGGTCCTGTTACGCTTCACAGACACCAGAACACTGCACTGCACTTCACTGCACTGCACTCTTCCATTACCCAGAATCCACCACTCTGCACTCTACCATTATACCCAGGAGGCATTTAGGTCACTCACTGACTGACTGAAAATGAAACAGTGGATCCTACAGACACACAACATTTCCACACTCATCTTCTCATCTTCTCTTCCTCTCTCTCTTCCCAAGTGACCTAATGTGTGGTTTGTGTGTACTGTGTGTGTTTGGTTGTGTGTTTGGATGGGGATGGTTGGGGGAGATGTGTTTGTGGTGTTGCCGTGGTTTCATCCTTAATGAATCCTCTCATCTCTCGTCTTGTTTTGTCTTGTTGGTGTCGTCCAGGTTACTGCTACCGACGCCGACGGCGGTT
>NC_085864.1:6726327-6771327 GCF_034702125.1 Engraulis encrasicolus | reverse complement strand
ACTTCCGCTCTGCCTGACCCCATCAATGTGTCCTTGAGCAATGTACTTCACCGTTCACCCCAAGTTGCCCGTTGTGACAAGGTGGTACCGTGCTTGGCAGCCACTGCCCACAGTGCGTGAATGTGAGTGTGAATGGGTGAATGAGAGACATACAATGTAAAGCGCTTGGAGTGCTCGAAGAAGTGAAAAGGCACTATTCTGTATAAATCCATTCCATTTGCCATTCAAGCTATGTGCTTGGAAACAATACTGTAAGAAGCCAAGTCAATGTATGTACCGTGTGCATTAGTCAATTTTAGGCAGGAGTGACATATTCGTTGTATGCAGGCTCTTGAGATTTGAGTTTTTTATTAACAATGTGGGTATGTTAGAGCGGAATGAGCACATTCTAATGCAAAATTAGGGCCCTAGCTTTTAAATGCAACTTATTTCATGATTTATATGCTTCGGAGGTTGAGATATTTAGGTTTGAATTGACAGAAAGCACCTTTGCCCAAAAAGGGCTTAGGCCAAAATGGGTTAATAATCTCTACCCATTCTACTCTTCTCTCCTTGATTGCTACTCTACGCCGTAAAAAGCAGTGTTAACTCAACACTTAACAAGTACCAAATACACCCCAGGGGTGTCCAACTCGCTTTCATTTCGGATCAGGGGCCACATACAGGTGGATGACAATGGGTATAGTATATCAAGGGAATTGACGGTGCAGTGGTGAACAAGCAATGCAAATGTATCTCAAACATTGAAACCTGAAATCTCAGACACCTGCAACAACTTTGTAAGAATTTACTTTTATTTTGACATACTTAGTTTATTTAGTTTGACATAGTTAGTTTATACTTTTGTCAGATTTACTTTTATTTTGACATACTTAGTTTATTTTATCTTGGGCCGGCTGGCGGGTCGCCTCCGGACCGTATGTTTGACACCTATGCTCTAGAAGACGTCAAATAGACTAATCAAAATGAACACTGCATTGCTTTACTCTGCAGGTGCGTGCCCTCAGTCGCGACTCCGGTACCAGCAGTGCCAGCTCCACCTCCGGGTCCTCCTCAGGCTCCTCCTCCTCTCCACCACTGGCCTACCACCTGCACCCGGATGGGGACGCGGCGGGATTCGGCATCGCACCCGACAGTGGCTGGCTCTTCGTCAAGAGCTCACTGGACCGCGAGGTCTGACTTTCCATTGCATTACATTACACTGCATTACATTACACTGCTTTGCATTACATTACACTTAGCTGACGCTTTCATCCGAAGCTTACAGTTATTTATACATATAGATACAGCTTGTAGGATTGATTGATTGATAATGGATGGTGAAAACTAATTTCCCCTTGGGGACAATAAAGGAATCTATCTATCTGTCTATCTATCTATCTATCTGTCTATCTATCTATCTATCTATCTATCTATCTATCTATCTATCTATCTATCTATCTATCTATCTATCTATCTATCGATCGATCGATCGATCGATCGATCGATCGATCGATCTATCTATCTATCTATCTATCTATCTATCTATCTATCTATCTATCTATCTATCTATCTATCTATCTATCTATCTATCTATCTATCTATCTATCTATCTATCTATCTATCTATCTATCTATCTATCTATCTACTTATCTATCTATCTATCTAGGCCAAGGAGATGTACCTGCTGACGGTCCTGGCCACCTCGGGCCACGGGCACCTGAAGAAGACTGGCAGTGCCACGGTGCGCGTCTCCGTGACGGATGAGAATGACAACGCGCCGCGTCTGTCGCAGGAGCGTGCCTTCCTGGCTGTGCGGGAGAACCTGCCCGTGGGCAGTGGCTTTGGCCGGATCGGCGCCTCCGACCGCGACGCCGGCCTCAACAGCAGGCTCAGCTACCGGCTACTGCACTCGGACCGCAACTTCTACATCAACTCCCAGACAGGTGAGGAGAGAGAGAGAGACAGACAGAGACAGAGAGACAGAAAGATAGAGAGAGTCTCTGTGTGTCCCTTTTGTGAGACGGTGTGTGTGTGTGTGTGTGTGTGTGTGTGTGTGTGTGTGTGTGTGTGTGTGTGTGTGTGTGTGTGTGTGTGTGTGTGTCTGTCTGTCTGTCTGTCTGTCTGTCTGTCTGTCTGTCTGTCTGTCTTTGTATGTCTGTGTGTACCCAATAGAGACAGTTATACTGCATATCAGTGTCTCCGTATGTGTGGCTTTTTATGTGCATATGTGTGTATAGATAAGAGAATTTGCATGCATATGGTCAAAGACGATCACCCGGCGCTGACATTGAAAAATATCAGATACATAAATATACAACTCTGTATGATTCCATATCTGCTGGAGGGAGATATGAGCCATGCGTGTTTGCGTGTCTAAAGGCCATGTTCCAGTTTGATACAGTAGATGCTGTGTACCAGTGCCAGAAGGTGACTGTGTGTGCGTGTGTGCGTGTGTGCGTGTGTGCGTGCGTGCGTGCGTGCGTGCGTGCGTGCGTGCGTGCGTGCCTGCGTGCGTGCGTGCGTGCCTGCCTGCGTGCGTGTGTGTGCCGGCATCTAAATTCATGTCACACAGTCCCTCAGTGGAGGTCTCATGCCTCATTCGACAAGGTGTCAGTGCTCACTTAGTGTGTGTGTGTGTGTGTGTGTGTGTGTGTGTGTGTGTGTGTGTGTGTGTGTGTGTGTGTGTGTGTGTGTGTGTGTGTGTGTGTGTGTGTGTGTGTGTGTGTGTGTGTGTGTGTGTGTGTGTGTGTGTGTGTGTGTGTGTGTGTGTGTGTGCCAAGGTGTCAGCGCTCACTTATGGCGAATCAATGAGCTGGATATGACAGCTTACCGCACTGCCATGGGTGCAGTCAGCACACAGCATGCACACTCATCCTCATCCCTCTATCCTTCTATCCTTCTAACCATCGATTCCTCTATCCTTCTATCTCCTCTCTCTCTCTTGCACGCTCTCTCTCTCTTGCACGCTCTCTCTCTCTCTGTGTCACAGTCACGTTCATCCACCCACCCAACACACTTATCGACATCCCTCTTCATCTCCTTCTCCCTCTGTTCTCTTTTGCTCATTCTCTCTCCGTCTCCCCTCTCTCTCTCTCTATCCCTCTTTCCTTGTCACACTTCCTTTCACACATCTAAAACATTCATGCATAAATGCATATATGTATATGCATGGACTCTCTCTGTTTCTCTCTTTCTCTCTCTCCCCCCTCTCTCTTTCTCTCTATTTTACTCTCTCCCACTCTTTCTCTCTATGTCATTCTCCCCCTTCACTTTCTTTCTATTTCTCTCTCCCCCCCTCTCTCTATTTCCCTCTCCCTCTCCCTCTCCCCCTCTTTCTCCCTCTCTCATTCTCTCTACTTTACCCTCTCTCTACCTCTTTTTCTCCATATTTCACTCTCTCTCTTTCTCTATTTTTCACTCTCTCTCCATACGTCCCTGTCACCTTCACTTTCTCAGTCACCCCCCATCTCTCCCACACAATTTCCTCATTTTGACGTCTGTCACTCACATGCTCTCTTCTCACTCAGAATAGTTTGACTCTTTCTTTCTGCCTTCAGGTGTTCACTTTCACACTTTTTTCCCTCCGTCACTCACTCTGTCAGTCTCTCTCTCTCTCTGCACTCCTTGCCACCTGTCATTCTCTCTCTTTCTCTCTCTGGCACTGCCTCTATGTCTCTCTATTCATTTACTTTTTTGTTGTTTCATCAACTTTTTTGCCTTCTGATATTCTTTAATCTTTTCCCCCTTATCACTATTACCATCGACCTTCATCACTTGGGTCTCTCTCTCTCTCTCTCTCTCTCTCTCTCTCTCTCTCTCTCTCTCTCTCTCTCTCTCTATCTCTCTCTCTCTCTCTCTCTCTCTCTCTCTCTCTCTCTCTCTCTCTCTCTCTCTCTCTTTTCTCAATTCTATCCTTTGAACCTCCCTATTTATTGCCTCAAGCACCTCTCAGTTTTGGGTGCAGGTGCTAGGTGTGAATGGCATGGGGTGCTACAGAACAGTGCAGTGCAGTGCGATGCAGAAGAGTGAAGTGGAGGGGTTTGGTTCTACCAAATCTATTTTACATTCCACCTGCATTATCTCCGGTCCTACTCTAGGGGTTTGGGCTGCTCTGGGCGTGAGGAGACTTATGAGTCTGACCACCTCTCGGGTTTTGGATTGTGATAATCAGATAGATGCTGGGTTCTTGTGCTACTCAGGGGATATGAGTTCCAGGTGGTAGTTGTTTATAAGGATGAAGTGATGGTAACAGTATTTGATGGTGCGGATGGCAATGAGGGATGGTGTTGGGAATGGTTTCCGATGGTACTCAGGTAGAAGAGGGGTAGTGTTGGCACTGTAATGTCAGTCTTTGATGGTTCTCTGGTGGCAATGGGGTGGAATGGTGTTGAGACTGCAGCGTATGCTGATGCACTGTGAAAAAAATATCTGCATGGTTTAACTTGAAATCAACTTGAAACTTGAACGTTTACCAGCTTCCTCAGAATTCCAAGTTAATTTAAATCCTTAATGTAAGTTGTGTGGAGCTTTGAACACAAAGCAGAAATTCAAAGATTCTTTCAACTTCAAGATTCAAGATTCAAGATTATTTTAATAGTCCCGAAGGAAATTTGTCTTGGACATACATAGCTGCCACATACACACAACACCGATACACATGACGCCAAAAAAACAAAACAAAAACAACAATAAACACACACATACATACATACATATATACATAACTGCCCCCATAGAGAGACTCAAGTGCATATCCACCACAGCCCACCACCCACATACATGGCATTACAGGATGGTAGTTGTTAATGACCTGCGTTCAGTAGGTTAACAGAAACAGGGACAAAAGAAAACCTATACCTATTCAAAAACCTTTTCTTGTTTTTAGCTGGTACTCTGAATCGCCTGCCAGAGGGTAGCAGCTCATATTGTGGGTACAGAACATGTGATGGATCCTCAATTATTTTCCTGGCATTACATTACAACTTACAGTACATTAAGGATATTTTTTACAGTGTGGTGTCTGTTGTTTGTGGTGGTGCTGGTGATGTGCAGGTGGCACTGAGATGGTGTTGGAGCTTTAATGTGGAGCTCAGGTGGCAGTGAAGGATGTGCCGCGCTGCTCAGGGGAGCAGGTCACGTATGAGTGTGACCCACACAGCTGTGGCTGCCATCTGGGGGATCCAATCAAAGCTGGTCATATTTCATGCCCACTGCACTGCCACCTCTCCTTCCCTTCCCATTCACATGCCCCAATGCCCAGCCTTCCCTCTGTAGCTCAGTAGCACCTAACTCTTTCTCTCTCTTGCTCGCTCTCGCTCTCTCTTTCTCTTTCTCTCTCTTCCTCTTTCTCTCTTTTTCTCTGTTTTTCTCTCTCTCTATCTCTCTCTCTCTCTCTCTCTCTCTCTCTCTCTCTCTCTCTCTCTCTCTCTCTCTCTCTCTCTCTCTCTCTCTCTCTCTCTCTCCCTTTCTCTCTGTCTCTCTCTCTCTCTCTCTCTCTCTCTCTCTCTCTCTCTCTCTCTCTTTTGCTCACTCTTACTCTCTCGCAATCTCTCTGTGTCCAGTTTTGCTTTCGGTCTTTCTTTCTCTCCATCTTCCTCTCTATCCTATCTCTCTCAACTTCCTCTTCTTTCACCCACCCATATCTCTCTCTCTCCATCTCTCTCTCTCTCTCTTTCTCTCTCTCTCTCTCTCTGCACCCCTCTGCCAGTCCTTTCAGGCCTTATTTGTCACGCTTGCTATGATATCAACTGGGCTGGATGCCGGTGCAGTGCAGTGATGCCACTTCCAGCCATTTCAAATCATCGCTACCTGCTGCGGCCATGCAGGAAATCACCCCCTCCGCTCTCTCTCTCTCTCTCTCTCTCTCTCTCTCTCACACACACACACACACACACACACACACACACACACACACACACACACACACACACACACACACACACACACACACACACACACACACACACACACTCACACACACACTCACACACACACACACACACACACACACACACACACACACACACACACACACACACACACACACACACACACACACACACACACACACACATGCGTAAACATACACATGCACACTCATACCCACACACACATACATACAGGGTGTGATTTGTCAGAAAACCAGAAGGGGGGTTATGTTTCAGATTTCAAGCAATATCAATGGAGTTACATTGAACTATGATTAAAAATGTAGAAAAAAGTGACAATATCAAAACCAGAAGAGGGGACATGCACGCATGTGTATACGCTCACACATACCCTACAACTAACAACTTCTAGGCAGCAAATCACAGAGGATTGAACGAGAGAGAGAGCGAGACGGAGAAAGTAGAGATTGATAGAGAAAGAGAGAGAACAAGAACAATTGGGTAGTAGAAAAATTCACTTTTTTATCAGTTTGTTCAAACTCGTGGTTCGCCATGCTTGCAGGTTATCAACTCGCCAGCATAAAGGAAAGCACGAAAGAAGTAGCAGTCTCTCTCCATTCTTGTTCAGTGGCGCAGTAAACTTTTAAATCCCCGCTCCTGTATTTTTTCTGTCTGTATTTTCTGTCTCAGGCACAATATAATCCTGCCGGTGTCCTTGTTATCAGTTTCCTTTGTTGCAGTTTAAATCCTGTCCTGTCTCCTTGTCTGCTTGTTACGATTTTATTCTCGCTGTCATATCTTAATCCTCCCATATCTCCTTCTTCTTATCATTTCTTTGTGTCTCTGTCTACCTGTCTATCTATCTATCTGTCTGTCTGTCTGTCTATCTGTCTGTCTGTCTGTCTGTCTGTCTGTCTGTCTGTCTGTCTGTCTGTCTGTCTGTCTGTCTGTCTGTCTGTCTGTCTGTCTGTCTGTCTGTCTCCCACTCCAGGTGAAAGCAGTACTAGGGGCCTTCCCTATAATTGCTCTCTCTCTCTCTCTCTCTCTCTCTCTCTCTCTCTCTCTCTCTCTCTCTCTCTCTCTCTCTCTCTCTCTCTCTCTCTCTCTCTCTCTCTCTCTCTCTCTCTCTCTCTCTCCCTCCCTCTCTCCAGGTAAGATCAGTACGATAGGGCCTTCCCTATACTCATCATTTCTCTCTCTCCCTCTCCCCATCCCCACCCCCCTCCATCCCCCCACAGGTGAGATCAGTACCCGCGTGGCGCTGGACCGTGAGCACCAGTCGAGCTACCAGCTGGTGGTGGTGGTGCATGATGGGGGCACACCGTCCCGCAGCGCCACGGGCACCGCCTTCATCACCGTCCTGGACGAGAACGACAACGCACCCGCCTTCTCACACAGCCAGGGCAGGGACATCCTCATACAGGTGTGTGTGTGTGTGTGTGTGTGTGTGTGTGTGTGTGTGTGTGTGTGTGTGTGTGTGTGTGTGTGTGTGTGTGTGTGTGTGTGTGTGTGTGTGTGTGTGTGTGTGTGTGTGTGTGTGTGTGTGTGTGTGTGTGTGTGTGTGTAAGATAACGGCCCCGCCTTCTCCTAATGGCATCCCAGTAGAGACTAACACATGCAGGTGTGTATGACCTTCGGGAGACTGGGAGGTGGAATGACTGACATGCGTTCGTGCGTGTGTGTGTGTGTGTGTGTGTGTGTGTGTGTGTGTGTGTGTGTGTGTGTGTGTGTGTGTGTGTGTGTGTGTGTGTGTGTGTGTGTGTGTGTGTGTGTGTGAGAGGGGTGGGGGGTGGGGGGTAGTGGATGGTTGTTTGTGTGATTCGGTGTAGTTTGGATGTACGTATGTGTGTGTGTGTGTGAGGGGTGGGGTGTGAGGGGGGTGTGTGTGTGTGTGTGTGTGTGTGTGTGTGTGTGTGTGTGTGTGTGTGTGTGTGTGTGTGTGTGTGTGTGTGTGTGTGTGTGTGTGTGTGTGTGTGTGTGTGTGTGTGTGTGCACACGTGTGTGTATGTGTGTGTGCATGCGTATGTGTGTGTACACGAGTGTAATGTGTGGGTGGGTGTGTTTCTCTCTGTGTGTATGCATGTTGAATGTGTGTGTGTGTTCACCTGCTATCTGGCTTCCATTGAAGATCACACAGAATGATTGATGAGCAGAGCAGCACTGAGCAAGACGGATAACCTCAAAGATCAACCTCACCTGATACAGCTTCCCCTCTCTCTCTCTCTCTCTCTCTCTCTCTCACACACACACACACCTTCTTACCTGAGCCTGCTGCTTGCCTCTCTCTCTCACACTCACTCTCCATCTCTTTCTTTCCCCGTTCCCTCTCTTTCTTTCTTACCTGAGCATGATGCTCTCACTCTCTCTCTCTACCCCCCCCTCGCTGTCTTACCTGATGCTGCTCCCTCTCTCTCTCTCTCTCTCTCACACACACACACACCACACACACCCCCCCCCCCCCCCCCCCCACACACACATACGCCTTAGCCTGCTGCATGTTGCTCTCTGTTAGTATGCTAGCCTAGTCTTCGTTGTCAGCACCACATTGTGTTCGTAGCTAATTGCAATACCACACTTTCGTCTCAGGATCTAACAGTAGGAATCCAATCTGCTACCGCGGCTTTCAACACGTCAAGCAAACACTTCAGAGTTTAAATCTTCATGCGGTGCGTCAGAGATACGAGTTGAAGGGGTTTCATTAATGCGCATCAGTGGTTCTCTCTGTTGACATGGTGATTAGTGTGCGCTAAAGCGATTATTTTTTATATTAATATGCATGCGGTGCTTCTCTGTTTCACCGCGCTCATGCAGTGACACCCAGGTAAAGTAACTTTGCCCTTGGTTTGTAACTCATCAGAAATGATACACTTAGTGCAGGTCTTAGGCAGGGCTGCTGCCAGCTTTGCTCGGACCCAGGACAAAGTGATATGAAAGGGCCCCCCACTCAATACAATGTAATGAGGGCTAAATTTGAGCTCTGTCTCTCCCTGGGCCCGAGACAATTTGTTACCTCTTATCGGCTTCCCTGGGCAAAGAACCTACTCTGTATTTCATTGTATCTTACTGTAATGATTTTAATCCTTGATGACCCTATAGTTTATCTCTGAGCACAACACAAAAGCAGATCGATCAATTCAACAAAAATCTGTCAAAAATGTTCATTTGTAGGCTACTAGATATTGAGGTGACTTCTCTGACATTCCACGTTACACATTGTTGACATTCTTTTCACTACTGTGAGCTAGATAATGTAAATGGTAACGAAAAGTGCCCCCACGTCAATCTATGAACACAGCATTCATATGATGGACTTCCTGGGCACACCTGATTATGCTAGAGTTAAAATGTGTTGCTTGCTCTAATAAAAAGAGCTAATTCAAGCAAGTGTTCAGTAAAACTGTGTGTTTTTATTATTGTTTTTTAGTATTTCTGCTGTTTGAGTTCTTACTGCATGATTGACTTTTGTAGGTGATGGAAGGGCAGTCGTCTGGAGCCCTGATCGGAACAGTGCAGGCAAAGGACCCTGACGAGGGCGAGAATGGAACGGTTGTCTACTCGTTGTCAGGTGAGTAGCTTCAATTTCATGAGTCAGTGAATGAGCCTTTGAGTGAAAAAAAGAAAAGCCAGGTGTCTTTGAAAAGTTTGAAAATGTCTGATGGTCAGTCCTTGGGGAAGTAGCTAGCACATCGCCATGTGAAGGCGACTCTGAAAATGTTTGATGAGTGAGAGTGCAAATGAATGCTCAAATAAGATGGTTGTCTCTCCATTCTCTGGATGGTCACGTATGGAAAGTTGAATGAAGTAGGCCTTTAGAAAAGTCCCATCTACTGTATTGACTTTGAACATTTTGGATAAGTGAGTGAATGACTGCTTTAGTGTGAAAAAAGGCCAGATCAGTTGACTTGCAAAAAACATTATTTCAAGGTAGCTGACGGTTTTTGATATGCTGCCAATGAAAGGGGTGGGCATGGGTGCAGTGCAGTGAGCTATTCTAGTCCTGTCCCGTTGGCATTACAAGTGCATGTACCGGTATGCATTTTGAGCTCTTATGAAAAAATAATATTCAAACTTTCTGATGGAGATGAAAGGCATGGTGAGGTGTTAACCTACTTTCTTTGACTTGCGAAATACAACTACTTCAAAAAAAGGCCCCTCATAATATCAATGTCTTGACCTTGATAAATGTTTGAGTTCTCAAGCATATTCCTGTGACTTTCTGTGCTACTGACCACATTTTGAAATATGAAAAAGTATGTCTTCTTCTTAAAAAAAACCTTCTTCATTATACAAACTAACTCTCAAGTCTTCTTTTTCTCCATGTCTACGATGTGTTATGGCGTCCCAACCATTGCAGGTCCAAGAGCGGAGCGCTTCTCCCTGAACCCGATGACTGGAGAGCTGCGGTCTTCCTCCCCCCTCAGCCACTCCGACCGGGCCGAGTACAGCTTCACCATCACGGCCACGGACAGGGGCCAGCCCTCACAGAGCTCCAGCTGTGGACTACGCATCCAGGTCAGTAGAACACAGACACAGAGCTGTCTTTGGTTGGAATAGAATAGAATAGAGTAGAATAGAATAGAATAGAATAGAATAGAATAGAATAGAGTAGAATAGAATAGAATAGAATAGAATGTGCAATACAAGTGATCATAAAAGGACATATGTAGGCCAAACATGCTGTGTGTTGTTATGCAATACAAAGGCGAAGTGCATCGACTAATTGGGCAGAGAAACTGTCACACATGCACACATAGTCTTGCTATACCGGACCAATCCAAGCATCTTCAAAAGGTGCGTTCAGGCGACTGAGAACCGTGCCGGTACCCGTTCCAGCACCTAATGTCGAACCTGATCAAGTCTGAGCATTCAAGAACCAAAAAGACTTGGTTTTTCTCTGCAGCAGGTTCAACAGAGTAGCAAATTATCTGATATGGCAAAGTTCCGAGCCGGGTATGGACGCGGGTGGTTTACAGGTAAGCACATTAGTTCCGGACGTAACTGGTGTGGGCACAGACACCAGCAATGTTCTGGTCTGCCTGAAAACAGTGAAAGAGAAACGTAGAGTATGAATCCAAAGTGCCCTTTGATGCATATGTTAATAAGGAAACAATCTAAGATATAATCTAGTGGGACAGTAAAAGGAAAATCATCATACAGCAGGGCATAACAGTGAGTTATTTATTCATTAGTTGTCATTAGTTTATTTTCTTACAATTCAATTCAGTTCTACTGTAGCTGCTACAGATTCACTTTTTCAAGTTTTGCTCAGAGCTGTCTTCAGCAGAACATCTGTCTGACATACTACACTGAAATCACACTAAATACATCCATACATCCCCTCCCCATGTCACAACATACAAGCAAGTCACAGAGACCTGAATGAGTCAAATGTAATAAGGATCATACGCCATGATGTTCAAGAGAGTACATGCAATGCAAGAGAGTGATGATACAATACAGCTCCGCAAACAGTGCATTACTAATGACACAGTTCAATGACGAAATGCCTCATAATTCAATAAAGATGAATGAGATAATACAATAACATAATGAGAACCAGCGTTCCCCATCTGCATTATTAAAAGGATCTTGTGCTCCCTCCTGTTTTGTTTTCACTTATCTCCTGGTAGTGCTGACTTCTTCTCAGGGCTTCCCTTGCCTCTGTCTCTGCGTTTGATTTCACTCGAATGTGGGGATTTGTCCGTGGTTGTGCGTCGTGTGTGCATGTCACACTCCCTCCGCCGGGTCTCTTTTTCTCTCTCTCGTGGGGGAGCCTGAAGGCGGGCTGGGCACTCCAAGTGAATCAGTGCGGTCATAAACATCAGTGAGAGAAGTCTTTGCAAATAGAATAAGTCAAGTTTAATGGAATTACTCAATTAAAAGACCAGACCTTCTCCAATGGGGCTTGAAAATCTGCCGCCTGTAGTTTCTTTTTTTTCGTTCTGCAGTTCCATTCGCTGCATTCTCATTACCTCATACGAGTCTGTTTGGATGTTCACTGTCCTCGATTCGCCTGCGTCGTGCAGCACAGGATGTGAAACATTCATTTATTTCTCCTCTGTTTATTAAGGATGACAAGGATTATTTGACGAGCCTCGCACGCACAGAGTAGCGCTCATCTGGCTGCCTGAGGGGGGGTGTTAGTCGTCTTTGCCTTGGCCCAGCCATTCCCCGCATCCAGTCTGGCGCTCAGCCTCTCTCAGGGCTGTTTTAAAGTGTCTGGGGGGCCCCCTACGCAAAGAGGGACTTGGGACCCCTTGTTTTGTCTGCAAACTATTGGGAAGGGGCCCCCTTCACAAAAATGTCGATAGCAGTACCATTGCACTTTTATGTCGTTGAATTTAGGGGGAGGGGGGTTGTCTCTCAGCTGGGGGCCCTAGGCAATTGCCTAGTTTGTTTGACTAGTTGTGACAACCCTGGCCTCTCTATGCCTCTGTCTCCCAACCTAGATACAACACAGACACCCCTATAGCATTGATAGCCGTGTATGATTGGCTCAGTGGTGGGAAAAAGATGTAGCGTTGTGTTTAGCTTAAAGTAACACTGACAAGATCTAGTTTTATGTTTAGCTGAAAGCAACGCTAATTCGTTTTTTTGCCATTAAAATAATGTTTTCAAAAACAATTTCATCAACTTCAAAGCGGGCCTTACTTGGGAACCAGTCATTATAGGATCATTACTGCTACCTCAAGTACGTTTTCGGACTCTAGCGGACATAGTTCCACTTCCAAACTGGAAAGGTCACCAAAGAAATAAAAACACTTAATGTTCTAGTATCCTTTAGCTTCAAAGTTTCATTTAATTATTTTTCTCTTAATGTCTTTACTCTCCAAGTTAATCTTCATAGTGCTTCATAGCGCATAGTGCATAGTACATTTTAAGTTTACATTTCTGTTTGTTTCTCTCATTTTCCAACTCCTACCCTCCTGGTGAGTAGGTGTTGGCGTGTGAAAGTCCTCCCGGCCCTGCTGGCCTTCCCATATGGCTGAGACAATTCCACGTAGAGCCTAGATTTTTTCAATTTAATCTATGGAGGATAGTAATGCACTTATACAAAGTTTTTTTTTAAATTTTAACTTTTAATTTGATTTTCTTTTTTTTAAACCCTTTCCACTGTTGTCCTCCAGTCCTCCTGGTGAGTAGGTGGTGGCGTGTGAAAGTCCTCAAGGGTCCTGCTGGCTGAAGCACTCCCATCTGGGCTTCTGATAAAGGCCAGCTGTAGCCTGGGCCACACTCGGGGCTGGGGGCCGGGGGCCGGGGGCTGGGGGCCCATATAGGCTACGTACCGTAGCTACCACTGCAGCATGACTTCAGCTCAGCTCAGCTCAGCTTCAAACAGTAGCCTGCGCCTGTCTTTGAACCACACACACACACACACACACACACACACACACACACACACACACACACACACACACACACACACACACACACACACACAGACACACACACACACACACACACACACACACACACACACACACACACACACACACGCACGCATACAGCCACGCACACACACACACACACACACACACACACACGCACGCATGCACACACACACTCACACACACACACATGCACACACATACACACACATACATATGCGAAGCACACCCTCTTCACACACACCACACCCATGAGAAACACTTGTAACATTGGAACTTTAATCAAGTTAATATTTCAAAAACAGCAATTGTAGTTTAGACACGAACAATGAACATGGACACAGGCACGAAGTGTCCACTCCCCCTTTCGCAGTAAATCTTGCACTAAGTCTGGTTTTTCGGAGGGGATCCTGAAAGTGGAAGCAGCCGCTGTGGAGTAGAATGACTGAAGCTTTAAATCGGTCCTCTCTCTCTCTCTCTCTCTCTCTCTCTCTCTCTCTCTCTCTCTCTCTCTCTCTCTCTCTCTCTCTCTCTCCCCAAAGAAAAAAGCAAACAAACGTATTCTCCCTCCACACTCTCTCCTTTCTTGCTTTCCAAAGAAAAGACCAAAAGTACGTCAGCTGATAATTAATATGTAATTGGATTAAATGAGAGGGCGGGTTTTGAGGTCTCTGTGTTGACACATCTCCTGGAGACGTAGGCCTAACCTTTTATTTTGTGATTTTTTTTGAGGCTTCCACTTATGACGACGAGAGGATCCAGACCAAACGGGAAGTGACCTCATGTTAATTTAGAGGTTGGAACCCTCTCTCCCGGCTCTTCAATCGACTCCTTAGTGTGGACTTAATTAATCAATGTCATATTACGTTGCACCGGGCAGGTTTTGACTGTCGGCGAGCTTGCCAGCGAGTAAGGTTCACATGGAGCAGGTTGTTATTTTTGAACGAAATCAATATAAAGAATAAGAGGAGAAAAAAAGTAAAAAAAGAAAAGTGCCTCTTCAAATAGAACTGCTGTCTTTGAAGAAGAGAAGAGCAGAGAGACCTCCGAGTAGTCGATAGGCCTACTGGCAGCAGCCAAGCAGCACTCTCTCTCTCAGTCTTTTAGTGCTTCGTTTTCACTACGGTGGGGCTCGCGTCACTGTGAAGTCTATTACTGATCTTGGATAGCGGGGTGAGCTTTATTAAAACAGCGTGTTAGGCATAGAGAGAGGGAATCTGTGAGAGAGCTCTGTGCGTGTTTCCATATTAGTCTCCTTAACGCGTTTGCTTTGAAGTTGCACTGATTGGCCCTTTCATGGGCCTTTGTAGAAAATATGGGTGTTTTTCTGGAGACTGAGGGTGCCCCATATCCCCTATTATGAATGCTCTGACTATTTCCTATTCTGATTGTGTTTACTTTTAATCCTTTATTATTTTTCTTGGCGGTGATGCCCCCTCCCTGATTAAATCTGATTAACGCTAGCAGGCATGTTGTAAAATGCTGTAAAAACCTGCCCCCAAAAAGTTTTGTTTTTCATTCTGGATTAAAAAAAAGAAAAAAGTAAAACATAACGAGGGAATGCGGTCCACAATGTGTTTTCATTTTCAATGCTTCCAGTCATTGTGGTGGCTTGAGTGCATTAGAGGCATTTATTTCAAACTGTCGAGTGGAACGTAGCATCTATGAGGTTTTGGCTTTGTGAAAAGAACAGTAGAACGTTTGCCAAGGTGACCATGTCTCTCTATTGTGAGTCTTTTGTTCTGGAAGTCTTAACATTCTAACTTTCTAATTTGCAGGTTCTGAGTTCCAGCAAGGGCAGGGCCAAGGCCAACTCGCGCTCCGTATCCCTCACCTCCATGGAAGGGGCCAAACCGGGCTCCGTCATTGGCTCGGTCAGGTCACATGACTCCCAGGAACTTCCCGAGTCGGGCCAAGTGACCTACACGGTGGTCGGCGGGACCGACCGTGACGGCACATTTGTGGTGGATCGCCTCACGGGAGACGTTTACCTCGCACGCGAGCTGGACTACGAGAGAGACTCACGCTACACGATACACATCGAGGTCGTGGATTTCACATCAGCCCTCCCGAGCAGTCACGTGGTGTTGCTCGACATCGACGTACAGGACAGCAACGATCACGCGCCTCACTTCCCCGAAGACCCCATCACCATTGTCATCTCTGAGAGCACAGAGCCGGGAATGCCTGTCTACACCTTCCAGGCCTCGGATGGAGATGGAAGCGGCCCCAACAGTGAGCTCCACTACACCATCCACCAGCAGTGGCCAGCAGAGCCAGGCCATCTGAACCTCGACCCCGACACCGGTGTGCTCTCGCTGGGCCAACCTCTGGACCATGAGACCATCTCCTCCCTCGTGCTGGTGGTGCAGGCCACAGACTCGCCCTTGAACACCAGCCAGCGCCGCTGGGGCTCTGTGACGGCGAGAGTGTTCATCACGGATGACAACGACAATGCGCCGGACTTCGTGTCTCCGTCCATGGTCAGTGTGATGGAGGACCAGCCGGTGGGATTCGTGGTGCTGTACGTTATGGCGCGGGACGCCGACCAGGGCGAGAATGGCCGTGTGTCCTACCGTATCCAGGCCGGAGACTCGGCAGGGAAGTTCAGCCTCAACCCCAGCACTGGTGAGTCTTCCTTCCATTACCAGTAAAGTAGAATGCACCACAAATGGAACACGGCTAATAGACTACCACAAATGTTCTACATTCTTATTCAGCATTCAGTCGCATAGAACTAAAATGTCTCCTTCGACAGCAATCTCTCTCTCTCTCTCTCTCTCCCTCCCTCTCTCTCTCGCTCCCTTCTTAAGCCTCCAGCCAAACTCTGTTTTCCTTGCCAAAGGCTGTGCTCACATGCTCCCAATCAGGCCTCTGTGTGTATCCATTCCCATGAAACTTCGAGCCGACTGACAAAAACGCTAACACCATAGTGACCCACGCTGCGCCTGCCGGACTGCTGTTAGCTATTAAGACGCGGCCCACAGAGCTGCAGTCAAGGGGCTGCTCTGCTGCATGAGAACATCTTACACCAACACCAGCGTGAGCTGTTTGGATCCACAGGCTCTTTGTTGTGGTTAGGAAGACACGTGTTACGCACCCAATACCCAAGACTCCCTCTAAGCCCATACCATCAGCACCACCACCACCACCACCACCATGCATTGCTTTGCATTACATTACATTATTTATTGTTGCCTTACATTCATTTGAGGCATATATCCCAAACAACTTACAAAAAAGGACATGAACAGCCAAAAAATATATGTGGGGAAATACAGAGTGCACAGTAAAAAAGAAAAAATGCAGTGCTAATTCAACACTTAGAGAGTACTCTGGGACTAAATACACACTAGAAGATGTTAAATCAACTCTCTAAGTGTTGAATTAACACTGTTTTTTATTGTATAAACGGGTACGATAAGGGAAGGTTTGTTTTTGACGTGAAGGGAAGCAACCAGAACCATCCTGAGTCCTTGGCCATGCTGTCGGCCTTCGATCAGGAAATCCTTACCCTGCTGTCCCTGAGGAGCAAAAAAAAGACACCGGATGAAAGTGGTTAAAAAGAAGAGGGTAAAAAAGAAAAACAACTCTGTCATGCTTGTTAAACATGCACAAAGTTCACTCTTCTTGAGGTGCGGTGAGCTGCGTTGGTCATTTGTTAAAGTAATGACACAGTCAGACCTGTGCGGCCTATGAGCACCTGGTTCGCCCCTGTTCCGGTTTACGCCAGATGAGGAAGTGCTCCTGACCCCTTACCTCTGCTTCGTTTCCTTTTCTCCACCCTTTTATGGTACCTGCATATTTTTCACATTAGCCGTCATAATATCCTAAAGAGGGGGAGCAGGAGCAGGAGAGGGAGAGGGAGATGGAGTGAGAGAGAGGAGGAATGTTTGTTCCTGGACAGACCCTGAAGGCTTTTTCATTTGTTTTTCGGAAATTGGAGTAAATTTTTCGTTCACCTGAAGCCAGCGTGTCTTTCTTCGGCGTCTTTCAACTTATCTGTGGCCAGCTACTCTTCGCTGAGAGGCACCACAACATCTTTCCTCTCCTCTCCGCTTCTCCTCTCCTTTCTTCTCTCCTCTCCTCCTCTCCTCTCCTCTCCTCTCCTCTCCTCTCATCCTATCCTCTCGCATCTCTTCTCCTCTTCTCTTCCTCTCCTCACCTTTCAGTTCCTCTCCTCTCCTCTCCTCTCATCTCCTCTCCTCTCCTCTCCTCTCCTCTCCTCCTCTCCTTTCTCCTTTCTCCTTTCTCCTCTCCTCTCCTCTCCTCTCCTCTCCTCTCCTCTCCTCTCCTCTCCTCTCCCGTTCTCCTCCTCATACACCACCAGTGTCTTATCGCAGGCTGTGGGCTTATGGACAGGATTGCTGGGGAGTCAAAGTGGCTGAAAACACTCGATTCCGTAATTCTAACCAGATTATGGGCTCAGAGGCAAGCTATCTCAGCACTCGGCAGATTGAAAACGAGCAAAAAAGACAACAACATACATAAGAAAGTCCCCCCTAAAAGAAAGACAAAAAAGAAAAAGCAGTGAAAAAAATAAAACTTAGAACGAAACCCAAAAAAACAGCCCGCAGCTCCTGCTCCGTCTTCTCATCCTCTCTCTCTCTCTCTCTCTCTCTCTCTCTCTCTCTCTCTCTCTCTCTCTCTCTCTCTCTCTCTCTCTCTCTCTCTCTCTCTCTCTCTCTCTCTCTCTCGCTTCCTCCCTCCCTCCCTCCGTCCTGACGGTCACGGCTCTCTCTCTCGACAGCATGAAATCAAAATTCAATCAATGCACGCGTCACCCCACTCCTCTCTCCTCTCTCCTCTCTCCCCTCTCCTCTCTCCCCTCTCCCCTCTCCAATGGCCACTGTTCAGCCCAGGCCGGGAGGTTAACAGCCTACTGAGTCTGAGGGTGCCTTTAATTTGGACGGGGCACGCCAGGCTGTGTTGTATTGCGTGTCTAGAAGCCGTGTTTACCCCCTCTTTCTCTCTCTCTCTCTCTCTCTCTCTCTCTCTCTCTCTCTCTCTCTCTCTCTCTCTCTCTCTCTCTCTCTCTCTCTCTCTCTCTCTCTCTCCCCATCTCCTTTCCTCCTTTCCCCCTTTCCCATTTTCCCATTTTCCCTTTTCCCCTCCCATTCCCAGCAGTGCCTGGGGCTTTTTCACTGTCTCCGTGGAAAAAAGCCATAAACTGAAATGCAGCCAGAGAGTTTGTTGCCACTGAAGCAGTGGTGAAGGTGAATGGGGGAGGGGGGGTCATAACTATAGAAGAGGGGATGCTAACAGTGGTGATGGTTTGGGGGGTGGGCGGTGGTAGATGGTGGAGTGTGGAGGGCTGGTGAAGTTATAATTGTACTTCCAGATTATAATTGTAGTGGTGCTGGGGGGAGTGGTGCTCTGAGTGCTGGTTGTGGTGTTGATAATCATGAGAGAAGTGGTGTTGGTGAAAGTGGTGCGAGGCAAGGCTAGTAGTAGTGGAGGTAGTAGGTAATCATAAGGGAGATGGAAGGGATGGAGGTGGTGGGAGAGGTGGAGGTGGAGGTGGTAGAGGGCTATTACGTAGTTGTCGGTTAGCTGTGAGAGAGAGAGCAGCAGGTAGCTAGGGGCCATAAACACAAGAAAGAGAGAGGGAAAAAAGTTGCGGTCTCACGCTCTGATCTGCCCGTCACACGACAAGTTGCCATTCCATCCCCTTGATTTCACACCTCGTTCGGTTACCGCGGAAACGTGCTGGGGCGCCGTTCGTTCGTTAACACGCGTTAACCCCAAAGAAATTACCCTGCTACGACGCACGCAACGCATCGCATCATGGCATGCAAGCCGCCGCCGACTGTGGTCCCTTTCCCAAACTGCACGCTTGCTTAGCGGCGTGGCCCCAGTATTTTGGCAAGCTGACGTCAGGCCTTGTTAGTGTCTCACACGCAATCCAACAACAACAGCCGGCAAGCAAAGTGCCGCACTCCGAGGAGCAAACCGGCTTCATCTGTTCGAAGTCCTCCTCCTCTAATTCCTCTACTACGTACTCGGCTCCCACAGGGTCCTTTGTCTGTCCGCTAGGCTCGAACTTTCAAGTAACAAATCAACTGCATCTGTTTGCAGGGTCAACAGAGCTACAGTGCGTCACATGCAAACCCTCCGAATAGTAACAAACTGTTTTCCGATGCACGTGAACTGACTGACCGGCAGACTGATATTAGAGATTTGTAGAGACACTGCACGCAACTGAAAGTGTGAGTGAGAGAGGCCTTTGGTCTCTCACTGGGGCCTCTGGTCTCTACAGGGGCTTATGGTCCTCTCAGTGTTGCTGTGGAGGTGGCAGCAGTGTTTTAACTTAATTGGTGGATCAGTTAAGGCCCTTAGACTAAGAATCGGCGGTGGGGGAAGTTAAGGGCCTGGTCTTGAACCCCTCCTGCCTGCCCTCTGCCACCAATCCCCCAGCACCATTTCCCTTTTATGAAAAGCGACCTTGGGTTCCAAGAAAGGCATTACATGAAACTAAGTTGTTATTATTATTATTAGTAGTAGTAGTAGTATTACTGCTGATACTACTACTACTACTACTACTACTACTACTACTACTACTACTACTACTACTACTACTACTAGTATCAAAATGTAAAAATTGTCTTCTCCTCTTCTCCCTCCTCTCCTTCGCAGGCTCCCTGTCCATCCTCAAGCCCCTGGACAGAGAAGAGCAGGACCTGTACAACCTGACCGTCATCGCAGAGGACCATGGGATGCCTCAGCACTCCTCCACGCAGGTGCTGTCGGTGCAGGTATGAATAATGAGTCCGAGTTACACCACACTCACCACTGAAAAGTGCCAGACGTGAACAGAGCTGAATTTTAAAGCAAAAAGGACACTACACTGAGATCCTTTCCAGATTTTCAGTGCCCAAGTTTTCGGTCTACTGTCACTCTGTATAACAAGAACAAACTACTTCTCTCTCGCGTAGCCATAATCAGGTTGTCTGAACCAGATGTAGAATGAGAGACTAACACATTGTCTTAAAACCAAGGCTGATAAACCAAGCCAATAAAATGGTATGTCAGCACACTTGTTCCCATTTTGCATTTTTATTCCCAGTTAATGTTTTCAAGCTTTTCGCTCTTCAACAAAGTCTGATAAAGAGCTTGAATACATTCACTGGGAAGAAACATTTTATAAAACAAAACGGGAGCAAGTGACATTGCATTATTTATCTTTTAATAGTTGTTTGACCTTTTTGTTCTGCACCTCCATTTTGAATGTGTGCACCACCAGCTCCTGTCTTCAATAAACCAAACAAACAATCAACCAATCAATCGTGTCCCTGCAGGTGATCGATGTGAATGACGAGGTGCCCTGGTTTGAGGATAGTCAGTACGAGGCTGTCGTCATGGAGAACCAGCCAGCAGGCCTCTCCATCCTGGTGGTCTCCGCCTCCGATCTGGACATAGGTGAGTCAACGAGCTCCTACTCCAAAAAACATGATTCAATTTCCCTTTCATTATATTACATCACGTAACACTGCATTGTATCTAGCAGACAGTTTTATCCAAAGCCAGCAACTGTTATTCAGTTGTTTACACAGTGCTTGGAGCCATGTGGGGTACTTGCTCAAAGGCACTTCGGCCAGGATTAGGGCGTAGAAGACCACCCCCGTTATTCTTACTGGTAAAGGATTCAAACACCCAGCCTTTAGATCCAGAGACCAACTCCCTAAACATTATGCACACAGCTGCCCCATTTCTGTGAAAGATTAGTATTTTTTTGTGGTGATTGTTGTTGGTGATTCTATTTAGGTTACCTAGGAGATCAAAATGAGCTGTTGTATGTGTACAAGTGTCCACTTTCCCCCGTCTCTCTGCTGGTATGCAAGCAGGGGAAACTGTACCTCCACCCAAGTATAGATTACTGCACGGGCCTACTGGGCACAGGCCTAGGGGCCCAAGATCCAAGGGGGCCCTAAAGACCATGCCTCCAGCAATTTCTATCGTCACATTGCGTTAAATATTTTTAACAGCATTTTCAATTTTTTTAAAGGGATAAACCCCAAACTACCAACAACATAAGGTCTGCAACATATGGCCTAAAACCTGGAATATTTTTGTAAACTAGCAACATGCATGGAGGGGGACCTTTCTTGCTGTCTGGCCCAGGGGCCCACAGAGTCCTAATCTGTCTCTGCCTCCACCTAGGCTGTGTGTTTGTTGGCCCTGTGCACATCTCCAGTTGGTTCTAATTGTCAGTAACACTTGGGGGCTATTGTGGAGACGGGGGAAGAGGGGGAAGGAGGAGGGAGAAGAACATTCTCCTGGAATTAGTCAGAAACATATAAAAGAGAAGGATTATAAACTCCCTCTCCTCTCTCCTCTAACTCTGTCTAACTCGCCCACCCTCATGCTTTTCCTCCGACTCCCTCTTCTTTTCTATCTTTCTTTCTATCTTTCTTTCTTTCTTTCTTTCTTTCTTTCTTTCTTTCTTTCTTTCTTTCTTTCTTTCTTTCTTTCTTTCTTTCTTTCTTTCTTTCTTTCTTTCTTTCTTTCTTTCTTTCTTTCTCTTTCTGTTTCTCTCTCTCTCTCTCTCTCTCTCTCTATCTCTCTCTCTCTCTCTCTCTCTCTCTCTCTCTCTCTCTCTCTCTCTCTCGCTCGCCCCTCTCTCCCCAGGAGCAATTAATGAAGTAAACAGGTGTCTGTGCCAGACTCGTTCTGGGTTAGCACGCAATCTGGCATCTAAGCACCAGGGGGGAAGGTGATTGCGGCCAACTGCTTAGACAGCAAAATAAACTACAAACAAATAAAAAACAACAAGGAAAGAAAAAAAACAACCTGAAGAGCATGAAGCAAAGAAAAAAATACGCAGAGAAAAATACAAGGCATACCGCTGTGTTTACTCATGTCGTGAGAAAACTCAATTGTATCTTTTTTTGTACGCAGTCGTGCGTCACAGCCACACACACACACACAGACACACAGACCCACACAGACCCACAGACACACAAACACACACACGCACGCACACACACACACACACACACGCACACGCACACGCACACGCACACACACACACACACACACACACACACACACACACACACACACACACACACACACACACACACACAAACACACACATACCACACACAAAACCACACACACACAACCCACTCACACCATACACACACACCCACACACTCATAGCCACCCCCCCCCTCCCCAATAGCTCTCCTCTGTGTGCAGATGTAGTTAATTTGGATAAGTGTGACTTACAGTAATTGGCGGTTGTCTCCGTCTGCGTTCCTCTCTCTCTCCCCTGATCCCTGTTCCCTGTTCCCATGCTCCTCTGCAGGCACCAAC
Organism: Engraulis encrasicolus; assembly: GCF_034702125.1. Taxonomy (NCBI): domain Eukaryota; kingdom Metazoa; phylum Chordata; class Actinopteri; order Clupeiformes; family Engraulidae; genus Engraulis; species Engraulis encrasicolus. Next base: position 6,748,751 of record NC_085864.1, on the reverse strand, counting down.
GGCCTGGTGACTTACGGCGTCTCCGGTGAGGACGGCTTCATTATCCACCCCGAGACCGGTGTCATCTCCACCACAAAGGCCCTGGACAGAGAGACCCAAGAGTACTACTCACTGACAGGTACAGTATTCGCCCCAAGCAAGACAAGGCAAGGCAAGGACGGCTTGGTTTGGCTTTGCACTGCAGGAGCCCATTTGCAGGATAATGGAAAGAAAACAGGCAGTTTGGCTCTTGCAACTGAGACATGCAACGTAGACGTGGAGATAGCCTCCATCCACTTCCTCCTAATTTATGACTGTTATGACTGGTACAGGTCCTTTTCCATCGTTTTCGGCTTTTCGTGTATTTTCAGATCGTAAGTCTTTTGCTACTAAGTGGATTTGATGTCTTTGTCTTTTTTCTCTCTCTCTCTCTCATTTCCCGCTCACCTTGTGACGTCTCTCTGCACCTCTCAAGCGAGTAAAAAGATAATAATATTCACAGTGAGACAATTTCTTCTTTTCCTTTTCTTTCTTTTGTTCTTTCTCTCTGACAGTGTATGCCAAGGATGGCGGGCTTCCGCCCAATTATGCCAAAGCCTCGGTGAAGATCACAGTGCTGGATGAGAATGACAACAGCCCGGTGTTTGGCAGGGTGTATTACAGCCTGGAGGTGCCCGAGAACCAGGAGCCTGTGGCTCTCTTCACCCTCAGGGCTACCGACCAGGACTCTGGAGACAGCGGAGAGATCACATATAAAATCACAGGTACCAGTACAGTAAAGCAGAGAGATCACATATACAATCACAGGTACCAGTACTGTACAGCGGAGAGATCACATATAAAATCACAGGTACAGTACAGTAAAGCAGAGAGATCACATATACAATCACAGGTACCAGTACTGTACAGTACAGTAAGAGGAACTGGTGCACTTAGCACATGTGTAGCCAGTGCTTTTAGTTTTACAGTAAATAAAGGTCTCTGTATTTAAAAAATAAATACATTTCCTTGTTGCTTTGTATGTATACAGTGTGCAGTAGTATTCAAGGATTTTTTCCATGCATCAGTTTGCATCATCTTTGTGTTTTCATCTTCTCACTGCATTTTGAAAATCCATATTTATCTCTTCTCTCCTGTTCCACAGAGGGCGACCAGATGGGTGACTTCCGTCTCGACCGGGCCTTGGGCGTGCTGTCCACCTCCAGGCCCCTCGACCGGGAGAAGAAGGCCAAGTACGTGCTGACGGTCACGGCCGTGGACCAGGGAACCCCTGCTCACAGCACCAGCACCATCGTAGAGGTGTCCGTGCTGGATATCAATGACAACAGCCCGCTGTTCCAGAGCTCCACCTACACCATTGACGTGTCGGAGGACATCCCCGAGAGCTCTGCAGTGCTGGAGGTGACCGCCACGGATGAGGACGAGGGCCCTAACGGACAGGTAACTACCTCAAACTGAATTAAATCAAACCAAATAAAGACTAGGAATGACCATCCCACCTTATTGAGGTCAGGTACCTGTATAGACCAAAAATGAGTTTAAGACAGAAAAAGATGTCCTCTGCACACTGAATGGACAGGTAATTTTGTCAAACTTCAAAGGAGTATAGTGGCCTTCTATTTGTATTTTACAGGTATGCGGTAAAAATGCAGTGTTAATTCAACATCTTCTGGATTGTATTTGGTCCCAGAGTACTTTCTAGGTGTTGAACTAACACTGCATTTTCTACCGTGTACTGAATCAGGAAAGTTCACAAAGTAAAGTGGGTTATGACACTGATAGACAAGTCTTTAGGTCAGTGTGCAAACCAACCCTACTTTTACTCACAAAGTTTCCAACATAGTAGATGCATGCACATCCCACCTTACTGGGGTCAGGTGCAGGACAAAAACATAAAACTGATAGGAAAAGAAAAGCTCTGCACACTGATGGTCCTACAGGATTGGATTCATTAAAGCAAGCAACGTTTGGACCCTCCATGGCCTGAAAAAGACCCTGGTGGCTCACTGCGTTGCTTATTTTGGAACGGCTAGTTTCAGTGTGAAAACAACTACTTTCTCAAACTCAAACCATGACAAGACAGAAGCCATAATTCCGGACACTTCCACTCATTTCTCGATCCAAGTTCCCCCCTAGGGATTAATAAAGTTGCTCTTCTCAACTCTACTCTACTCTGATCATTGCTACTCCTACACTACTGAGAAAGTCATATCACTCACAGACATGAATAATTTACTGTACAGTGTCCGTGGGGTATATGTTGAAAGACACAAATAAAATGTATTATATTATTATTATTATTATTATTATTATTATTATTATTATTATTATTATTATTATTATTATTATGGTGGTGGGGGTATGTGGAGGTGGTGGTGATGATGGTGGTGATGATGATGATGATTTACAAATGTATCTGTTTATTTATTTGTTTGTTTGTTTGTTTACTCATCAGGTGCTGTACTACCTGAGCCAGGAGGCGCAGGGCATGTTCCTGGTGGATGAGCACTCGGGCCGCATCTTCACGGCCGGGCCGCTGGACCGGGAGAAGAGGGCCCTCTTCACCTTCCAGGTGTTGGCCGTGGACTCCGCACCAGCCGCACCCCGCAACTCCACCGCCCAGGTGACGGTGAACATCCTGGACATCAATGACAACGCGCCGTTCTTCGTCCAAGACCCGCTGATCATCAACGTGTCCAGCGCGGCAGGGCAGGGCCATCGCACGCTGGCCACCATGCGGGCCGAGGACAAAGACTTTGGCGCCAACGGCTCAGTGTTTTATCGTTTCGCCAGCCCTGTGCGAGGGTTCGCCATTAACTCTCTGACGGGCGCCATCCAGGCGACGGAGGACTTGCAGGGGCTGACGCAGAGCCAGCGGACCCTGATCGTGGAGGCCATGGACCAGGGTAGCCCCGCGCAGTCCTCCTTCGGAGTAGTGGTGGTGTACGTGCGGGAACAGCCGTACCGCGGCATACGCTTCTCCCGCTACGCCCGCGACGTCAGCCTGGTGGAGAATGCGGCCCAAGGTGTGTTGTTTGGGTTTTCCGTTAAATAAAAGCGTCTCGTTCCGTTCTGTTTCGAGGTGTTTACTTTAATGAGTGCCAATGACCCGTTTCGTGGTGGTTATGTGAAGTATGATGAGTGGTTGTGTACGTCTGTTTGTCTCCGCATGAAGTAGTGTTGATAATACTGCATCGCAATGTCCCCCCCCCATGTTAATGCTTCCTGAAAACCCCTGGGGTCTGTCTGTCTGCTTACTGTATATCTGAAAAATCCATTAGGTCAGCTAAGCAAATTCGAATGCCACAACTCACAATCGTAAAGCTTATTATGGCATGTCACACAAACCCGCTGTTGTTTGTCCTGGGGACAGGTTGTTTGTGTGTGCGTGCAACTGTCTGCCCTACCAGGACATTACCGTGTGTGTGTGTGTGTGTGTGCGTGTGTGTGTGTGCGTGTGCGTGTGCGTGTGTGTGTGTGTGTGTGTGTGTGTGTGTGTGTGTGTGTGTGTGTGTGTGTGTGTGTGTGTGTGTGTGTGTGTGTATGTGTGTGCGTGTGTTTGTCTTTGAGAGAGAGAGAGAGAGAGAGAGAGAGAGAGAGAGAGGGTGGGTGTGTGAACTGATGTAAGCCTGATTGCTGCACTCAAATGTGTACTATATGCTTACTGCAATGTGTAATAATGTCTTTGTGTTATTTGTGTATTCATGTAAGCTGTCAGACGCTTTAATTTCCCTCAGGACTAATAAAAGTATTCTACTCTACTCGACTAGGTACCGTGGTTGTGCAGACCCAAGCCCAGTATCCCGATGGATCTCGCAACGGAATCAGCTACAGCATCTTCAGTGGCAACAGGTTCCAGTCCTTTGGCATCAGTGCCTCCAATGGTGAGTTCATGTAACTGCTGTCTCTTATTAGTTTTGTTGTCAAGGAAGCTGTGTAATGACAATACATGAGCCTTTATTCTGCGTGATGATGATACCTGGGGGTGTTTACTGTACACTGTAACATAAAAGGACAAGCTGCTTATTGGGACCTAGGTTCGAAATCGGCCTGTCTTTCTGTTAAATCTGGATATCACGAATATGGATCCAGGGGTCATTTCCCAACTCTAGTCTATCTCTCGCTCTATTCCGCTCATTTCCTACAGTCTCTCAAAAATAAAGTGCAAAAAATGCTTAAATGAGGCTTGCACATTCACTGTATTTTAAAGACAAATTGCCGTCTTTCTGTTGTTGCACGTGACCGTCCCAGGAGAAATCTGGGTCCAGAACTCTGTGGCGCTGGACTATGAGGAGACGCCGCGGATCCGTCTGGTGGTGAAAGCGGAGACGGCGTCCTCCAGCTCCTTCATGGCCGTCAACCTGATCCTGCAGGATGTCAACGACAACTTGCCGCGCTTCCAGCTGCAGAACTACGTGGCTTACGTCAGGGAGGCACAAGGCTACGATCACCCCATCATTCAGGTAATCGAGGGGGCTCTATAGCCCCCCAGGGGTCGTTAATAGCGAGCCCTCTCGGAGCATTGAGAAGGAGGCACCTGGGGGGGAGGGGTAGGGGGACATTCAGTTGCAAATGGGAATTTTTAGTATATTTTATTTTTTAATATTAAAGGGAGTGTTGGCAGGCTTATGATGGGGGGAAGTGGGCGTTCTGAGGATTATGATGAAGTCAAGGGTATGTTTATTCAAACAAGGTTGAGAAGCACTGAGGTAATCGAATCTGAACCTGCCCTCCATCGTCTGATCCTGTACCTCCTTTGCTGCTGTGGTTGGCTCTTTGTAAACGTGTGAAGTTTGTACCAGGAAAACCAAATTGTGTCTCAAACAAAATAAAGGTTGCGTCTGGAGAGTCTCAGTGCATGCTGCTAAGAAGTGAAGTGGTTTCACCTTGTTTTGCCAAATGTTTTCATTGCACTGGCCGAGCTCTACTATGTAGTCAGGCTCAGATTCAGTAACCCAACCCCACTCAGACGACAAAAAAAAAACACAACTCGAAGCGATCCCCAACGCGAAACTCACGCACGCACACGCGCGCACACACATACACACTCATGCACGCATTCATGCGCGAACACACACACCCACACATACACACACACATCCCTTAAAAAAACAGCTCCCCCCATCTTTCACCCAACGCCAGAAGTTCCAGGTTCCTTAATATTGTTGCAATTGTACTCAGCGGTTTGTTACACAGGGGCAGCTGGTGCGAATCTGCCATTATTTTCATTTGCAATTTCCTCTGTAATTTCCTCAGGTAATGGCCGATGACCTGGATCAGGGTCAGAACGGACAAGTGACCTATTCCATAAGGTCGTCGTCAAGGAGCGGCCTCTTCAAGATTGACCCCGTGACCGGCAGCATCACCACAGCTGCCATCATGGATCGGGAGATCTGGACGCAGACAAAGTAAATAAATGCAAACAAACAAACATTTCTATTTATCATAATCATTGTATTTTTTACTTAATTTGACTTCACTATCTACAACAGCCGCCATCATGGGCAGGGACATGTGGACGTAAACGAAGTAAATAAAGGCAAACAAATAAGCACTTTTTTGTAATGTAGCAATTTATGTTTTTCTTGTTCATAGTAATATATTGCTCAAATAACAGCAACAATCGTAGACAGAGACACCTGGACACAGACAACCAATTCTTTTAATGTAGCAATATAATTTTAATACAATGTCCAATTTTCTATATCTACTTTGTAACATATGATGACAGCTTCGTGATTTACCGCCTTTGTACTGTGATGTCTGGTTTGGCATGCCTAACATCACAGCACCTCATCCTACAGTACCGTATGTCTGTTGCATTGTTTACACACGGTTTCCAAAACAGCCTCATGACTCATTCACACGCTCGTTCCAAAGCAGAATCGAGTAATAAATCTAGCCTTGAACTTTTGCTGAAGTGCGAACGAGGGCTGATGTAACCAGCAGATAGAATGCTGTAATGCCTCTGTGCTCTAATGCGCAAATGGACACCGGTCAGGATGCACCTCATGCATACGTACAATACAACAGGAGGGTTTTCCAAGAAAATGGTTAAGTGATAACCCTTGTTAAGTTAACCTGCAGGAAGTGGTAGACCTAGTAATAGATAGCCTCCATGCGTCGTTTAGTCAAGAAAATGAGGACTCCGGGTCTCTTCTATTGGATGATTTTCCACTACCACAAGGTTACCTGGTTTACTACTGAAATAGCTTTTTGTAATACCCTTCGCCTTACATCTATGTCTATTGTTTTTGGGGACTATCAACCTGTCTAAAAATGGAAATTAACCCGTGGCTATAATCTATATATTTAGCTATAAAAAACAATGAACAATGTGTTGCTCTTTGTCTCTCCTCCCTAAAGGCTGGTGGTCACAGCTACAGACCGCGGGAGTCCGCGATTGGCTGGCTCGGCCACCCTGACAGTGATCATTGTGGACCTGAACGACAACAGTCCCACCATCCCCGTGCCCCGCGAGGTGCGGGTGCCAGAGAGTGAGTGAGCCGGACACACACACACACACACACACACACACACACACACACACACACACACAATGAGTGAGCCGGGCACACACATACACACACACACACGCGCGCGCGCACACGCACACGCACACGCACACACACACACACACACACACACAATGAGTGAGCCGGGCACACACATACACACACACACACACACACACACACACACAGAGTGAATGAGCCATGCTGTGCTGATGTAATAAAGCAGCAGCATTCTACAGTGCTGCATCGCTTCTTTCTTTCTTTCTTTCTTTCTTTCTTTCTTTCTTTCTTTCTTCCTTGCTTTCTCGCTTCTTTCTTGCTTTCTCTCTCTTTCTCTCTCTCTCTCTCTCATTGTCTCTTCCTTTGTCGTTGTCTCGCACTCACTTTCTCTGAAGCACACTGTAATCAAAGATCCTATCTCTGTCTTTGGCGCGTGCGCGCGCGCACACACACACACACACACACACACACACACACACACACACACACACACACACACACACTGGAATACATTGTCTCAGGTTGCCTCAATTATACGTCCCTATTTTTGCCAAGTTTTTCACAGCTCATTTCCTGTGTAATGCTGCAAAACTATTGCATATCCAAGAGCAGGCTTACGCATGAAAAAAAAAATGTGCTCATGGTTTTTTCATACAATATAACATGCTCACAGTGTTTTAAAAATAGGATTACACTGGAATCATGCATAGCATATAATTTAATGTCAGTTACGTAATTCCCACTTGCTCAACTCCAGGTGATTTTATTTTTTCTTCCTTTTCTTTTTTCTTGTAAACAGACACCATGATTGGCACGGTGATCACCCAGGTGACAGGAAATGATGTCGATTCTGGCCCCGCCCTTTCCTATTCCCTGCACTTGGATGAGCATGCGGAGGGGAAGTTTGGCATCCATCGGTTCGGGGGCGGGGTGTCCCTGACCGCACCCTTGGACTTTGAGGAGAGGACCTGGTACACCGTGACCATTCGCTCCTCCGACTCGCGCCATTACAGCGAAGCCAACCTGACCGTGCTGGTGGAGGACGTGAATGACAACGCCCCAACCTTCACACAAGACCTCTACCAGGTACTATATGTCTGCCAGGGACGGATCTAGCTATTTTGGGGCCCTAGGCGAAATATATGGTAAACATGGGGCCTCAAAAGTCATTCTTCAAACTCGTCACCAATGGCCATGTCCACTTCTGTTGATGGGAATTTGTCTTACAGAAGAGGATGGAAGAGACAGTGAACAGTAGAGAGTACCCACTCATCATTGAACAAAAAGCAGCTGGACTTCTTTTTTCTCCAAGTTCCAAAAAAGAATGTTTTTTTTGCTTACAACTATAGTATTTGGTCTTACCACTTACCCAGAATGCACTTCACCACCTGCCGGCATGCCTGCCATATTGTGATTGGGATTCATTAGCAGTGACAGACAGAAGGTTGATTGCATAGACCGCGAGAGCATTTGCATTTCACGCATAATAGTGGCAAATTAAATTTTAATAGCATTTTAATCAGTCCTGTGTAAAGTGGAACAGGAGTGCATAAACAGGCAGCGGTGTGCTCAGCAGCGGCTCCTTGTCCTGACAATATGGTATCTATTGCTCATTCTCATTGCAGGTGACATTACCAGAGCACTCGCCAGCTGGCAGCGCTGTCATCACTGTCACCGCCACAGACAAAGACAGCGGCGAGAATGGCAAGATCTTGTACAGAGTGATGTCTGCGACGCAAGACATTTTCTACATTGATCCCAACAATGGTAAGGAAAACTGTAGAAGAGTTTCATATTCTCTGATTCTTTTGTGCTGTACGGTACAGAGGCAAATGGGTTTTATGCTATATGTAAATGTTAGTATTCAAGAGCTTTATTTCAAAAAGCTTTATTCAAAAGCTTATATTTCTCATTTTCACTTTCAAATTCACATTTTTGCTTTAAAATTCAGTTTTATTCCTGTCTATTAATTTTCAGTCTCGAGTGCGGTGCAGCCCCCTTCAAATTGACATTCACTTTCAATAGGGCCCTCATTTATTCTCTCTTCACCACAAATGAGAGACGTTTAATAAAAAATTCACTGTCTGTCTGTGCTTTGGCTTTGGCAGGCACCCTGTTCATCAACCAGCAGGCAGAGTTCCACACGGAGCGTCCGTCCATCCTGGTGGTTATCGAGGCCCGCGATGGAGGCAGTCCAGCCCTCAGTGCCTTCACCACCGTCCAGGTCCACATGTCCGACGTCAACGACAACGCCCCCGTCTTCCAGCAGTCCGAGTACCTCACCACGGTCTCCGAGGACGAGCTCCCCGGGTCAACCATCCTCACCCTGGAGGCCGTCGACGGTGACACGTCCCGGGAGAACTGCGGCTTCGACTTCGCCATTGCCAGCGGCAATGCTGGAAACGCCTTCCAGATCGAGAGCAGCGTTCGCTTCCTGGAGGGGCGTGGCTTCCAGACGGTGGGCTCGCTGATCCTGGCCGACCAGCTGGACTTCGAGGCCCTGCCCAGCTACAACCTCACCATCGTGGCCTCCGACCGCGGAATCCCCCAGCGCAGCTCCGTCGTCCCTGTCCTGGTCACAGTCACCGACGCCAATGACAACCCTCCGGCCTTTAGCCGTGCGGAGTACAGCGTGGTGCTGAGCGAGAATGCGGCAGCGGGCACTGAAGTCCTACGGTTGTCAGCAATAGACCCTGACTCCAACCCCATTGGCAATGATCTTCAGTACGCCATCAGCTCAGGTGACGACACTGCGCTGTTCTCGCTGGACAGGCGGACGGGGGCGTTGCGCCTCAAACGGTCCCTGGACAGTGAGCGGCAGCCGGCACATGTGCTAATCGTGCAGGCGTCAGACGGTCAGGGCCACTTCGCCCTGGCTCCCGTCACAGTGGAGGTGAAGGACATCAACAATAACAAGCCCTATTTCCCACTGAAGATGCTGACGTCCAGCATACGCGAGAACCAGCCCCAGAACTCTCTGGTCACCATGCTTCACGCAATCGACCACGACACAGGAACGTTCGGCCAGCTGAAGTACTTCATGCTGGACAAAACGGGCGATGGCAAGGACGCCTTCTTGGTCAACCAGACGTCGGGGGAGATTCGGGCGCGCCTCACTTTCGATTTCGAAAAGGTCAACTCCTTCAGCTTTGTGGCTGTTGCGGTGGACGCCGGCAACTACTCCGCCACTGTCACGGTCCAGGTGTACGTGACTGGAGAGGACGAGTACGACCCGGTTTTCACGACCTCTGACCTCATGCTCCACGTGCCCGAGGGAGCCAAGAAAGGTCAGAGCATTGGTCAAGTACTAGCCAACGACGAGGACAGCGGTGTGGACGGTATCGTGCTGTACTCTCTCTCTGAGAACTCCCCCTATTTCGAGGTCAATACGTCCACAGGAGTGATATCCTTGAAAATGGACAGTTACAGCAGACACATTAGCCGCTCCAAGAGGGAGACCCGTCAGATGGCCATAGACGTGATTGCACACAGTCCCCTGGAAACGTCTCGTGTGACAACAGCGAGGCTCACCATCGACGTCACGCACACAACGTTCGGCCTGGCCACAGAGGTGAACATGCTTCTCGTCAGCGTCATCGCCGTGTCTCTGGCCATGGTCATCATCCTGATCGTCATAGCCGTGGCGCTCTGCCTGTTTCGCTCCAAACGGCAGAAGGACCGCGAGGACCGCGAGAGAATGTCCACAGCGGGCACCATGCTGGAAAAGCTCGATGAGGCCAAAGTCATCGGGAACGAGAGGATCTATCACCAGACCTTGCCTGGCTACGCCCCAAGTCCCGCTGGGACGGGAGGGGTGGGAGGGCCCTACACCCGAGGCGGCTCCCTCGACCCCTCTCACTCTAGCGGGCGCGGCTCTGCAGAGGCGGAGGCTGCAGAGGATGACGAGATTCGCATGATCAACGAGTACCCGCGGGTCTCCAGCATCTCCTCCTCCATGCAGGAGCGCATATCCGCCCGCGGGCCTGACTCCGGCATCCAGCAAGACGCGGATCAGCTGTCGGACATCTCCTGCGAGCCTGCAGGGATGGGGTTGGACGCCAACCAGTGGTTCAAGGCCAAGAAGATGGGCACCAGCATGAGTATGCAAAGCACCCTGTTGGCCGGTCAGCTCCCCATGTACCGGGACGAGGGGGGCTGTGGATACCTGGGCGTCGGGAGGGGCCTCAACATCTCGCACCCCAAAGACTACGCCTTCCCCGAGGACGGCAAGCCGGCGGTGGACGGCTCGCTCACAGCCATCGTGGCCAGTGACGAGGAGCTGAGGGGAAGCTACAACTGGGACTACCTGCTCAACTGGTGCCCGCAGTTCCAGCCGCTAGCAAACGTCTTCACCGAGATCGCTCGGCTCAAAGACGAGACCGCCCCGCCGCAGAACCCCCGGAGGCCGTTCCCGCAGAAGGCCAAGCCGGTGGACCCCAAGCCCCGCATCGACCCGCCTCCGCTTATCACCAACGTGGCCCACCCGGGGGCTAAAACTGTACCCGTGAAACCCGCTGTGGGTCGGACTTTCCCGCAGCTGGCCTCGTTTCGGCGGTCCCCCCTCAGCAATGACGGGTCGTCCATCTCGTCGGTGGCCATGTCCCCCAGCTTCTCCCCGTCCCTGTCCCCGTTGGCCGCCTGCTCGCCGGCCGTGTCGCCTTTCGGGGTGACGCAGGGTCCGCCCGCCTCGCTCATCAGCACCACGGAACACTCGTTAGAGCACAGCGAGGAGGCCGAGCTGAGGATTTAAAGTAAAGACAGACTTGTGTCTTGTTATTGGACCTTCCTCACTTTTTCCCCCTTATGGACATACGGAGCTACACAGCTGCGGGAACAGTAGCACCTTGTAGGCTTGGTATAGTGGGGAGGGGGAAACGGATTGACTTACCAGGGACAATACCAGGAGGACTTATCTGGAATCTTATTATTTGTAATTGCAGGACTGGGGGGACCCGTGTGATCTGTGTGTGTATATAGGGCCCACAATTTGGGTGCTGCTATGACCCTGCCTGGCCTTGCAGGAGCAGGAGCGGTAGCAGTTAGCACCCCACCGAAACCGACCAAGCCCAACTTTGAGCTGCAACTCAATGAGTGAGTGCCCTAATATAGTATGTGGACACCCGTATCTGGTGCAATCAGACTGGTCAGACATTGTTGCCTCACTGGCTGGCCAGGGAGCGGAAGGGCATGTTCTCCAATGTTGGATATATTATTATTATTATTATTATTATTATTCGGAAAAGAAGAAGTCTATAGACTACATTGCTTATGGACTTTCAATAGACATAACTTTTGTTTGCACATTTAAAAAAAATGGAGGAGCAAGCATTGATGTCAATTTCTTTTTGTTTTTTTTACATGAACACTTTTTTGTATTATATATTTTTGTACTTATTTGCTTTTTTGACTAGAACAATGACATTCCTTGTGTCAAAAGGTTGTTATAGCCTCTGATTATATTTGTATATCTGTAAATTGGTGACTGTAATCTTGTGTTAGCCCACAGAAGTAAGTATTAATTGATTCACTAATGTTTTCTAACATGTTCATGGACAAAAGAAGCTCTTAACCTATATTTCATACATTTTCGGGGAATTTATTGATTTGTGTCTCTCTTGTAAATATTTACACCACTTGGAGAGATGTAATTTGCTGGAAGAACATGTACGTGTAAGCTGCATTTTGTAGTATTGTTTGTACATTTTATTTCCTTAACTTTGATGACATGCTGCTTCCCATTCACACTCACCCTTCAATGGCGTGATGCATTCAAAAAGTAAACAACATGGGGTCCATCCGTAATCCAGCTATTGAATAAAAGGTCAAGTCAGTAGATTGTATCAGATGACATGTATTTTAGAAAATGCCACCAAATGCAGGTTGGCTTTGACTTGAGTATAAACTACAGTTCGTTGTTGCAGTGCAGGCAAGGAGAAAGTGTACAGTACAAGTAGAAGTGACTGAAAGAGACAAAGACAGAGTTCAAGAGGAAAAGAGATGTTGGGAGCAATTTGAGGCAAAAAGGATGTCCAGACCAGTCCAGACATAATTTAGCCGCAGTACATGCCTTAAAAGGCTCTTTTACTTTTTCAGTGAATAGCCACTTTATTGTGATTGAATGACTTTAAATTCACTGGGCCATCATACGCAGTATGCATGACAGCCTTTTAGCACATAATCGCTCAGTGTACCAAACAAAACACCAATTTAATACTTCAAACCCATAAATTAGAAGTGGCATCTCTGGTTTGAGCTGAAAGCCTAATCCATGTAATCAATATGCAGCTCCGGCTCACTTTTCTCTCTCTACTGAGAAAACACAGGAGTTGAAGATTTGCAGATGGTTGGAAGAAAATGCATTTATCTGTTCAGAGGCAGAGAGTCTTGCGGAGGGGTGGGAATGTGTTTAAGAGTGCAGTCCACATGCCGAAAATGAATGAATGTGGACCAATATCCTGGACATGACCTCCAGTGTTAAGCCATTTATACAGACAACTGGATCATACTGTAGTTCTCTCGTTCATTTTCTGTTAGCTATAGTAGGAGCTGCTTACTTTTTTCCCCATTTCATCTGTACTGTATACCATGGGACTTCTATGAGACTTCCTAGGTGTTTCGAGATTGACCATGAAAACACGATACAAACAATTCTGTGGCTCCTACTATAGGCCTAATCCATGTGATTTTCTTTTTTAGTTTATGTCTTTCCTCACCTAGATATGTCAGATTCATTTTTATTTTTTATTATTTTTCCAACGTTGTGCTACAGAATGTTTGAATTGGTTTATTGCCTTATCATTGCTACGGTGCCATAGATTGTTTTTAAAGTGAATTCAAAGCCTGTGCCATTTAAGCTATGAGTCCTCAATGGAGGTCTTCTGTCGGCCATATCTTACCATGAGTCCTGTTGGTGACACTTTATTTTTAGGGTTCACCACGTGTTAGCCACGAGTACATGCACAAATACAAGGCCTTATTGGCAAAGAACAATACATTTGCGAATACACACAATAACAAATGATAATTTTTGCTTGAGATGTGTCTTCTAAGTCACTTATGCAGGCAGGAAGGCATGCATTACTGGCTAACATTTGAACCCTGAAAACAGTGTTGCCATCGTATACCACTGAAATGCCTTAGGTTGCATCATCGGATCTCGCTACACCAATGGAAACGTTTTGGCTGTCTTTATTTCCACTATATTTTTTTCACATTGTTGTTGCCAGGAATAAAAGAGAAGTTCATTTTGGGAAGTTTCTGGGAACATCAGTCAAAGAGACCCCATGTGTGCCGTTGTATTTATTACTACAAAGGCTTTCTGCCATGTACTGAATCTGGAAATGTAATCGCCTCAATATTTCCTCTGGAAATGAGTTACCGACATTTTCGAACCAACTGGCAGCTGTTAAATTGTTAACAAGCAAGGTGAAATAAAAACAAACACGCTTAAACGCCTCAAATAATAAAATCATTGGTCCAATGTTGAAACGATCTTTAAAGGAAGTCTGCAGTTGTCCTCTTTTGAAGACTGTCAATTGTTTCCAGCAAAATGCTGACTTGCCCATTTCCCGTAATGTAGGCAAACAAAAATAAAACAGTAACTGTGAAATATGTTTTATAATACATTGTCTCACCTTCTCTCTGCCTCTGTTTCTGTCTCTCGCTCTCTCATTTGCTCTCCCTCTCTCTCTCTCTCTTATGATCTCCACACTCCACACTCTCAGACACACACTTTTACAACAATGTAGCAGTACTCTGTACCCTTGAAATAGCTGTTCATTCACTCATGCCTTGTCTAGTTTTTATTTTCTTCCAAATGGAATCCACAGCCTCCTCCCCTGTCTGAACTCCTCAATACCCCAGTGGAGAAAAAAAAGTTGTTTTATTTGTTCAAGTGCCTGATTAAAACGTATTTGTAATTACATTGACTCTGCCTCCTTGAACTAATAAGTCTCAGACAGCAAAACAATGTTGACCATACGCAGCCAGGTCAGGAAGTCTAACCCCAAAATGACCTACCAACATCCCCCAAAACAAGTGTCTCTCTCTCTCTCTCTCTCTCTCTCTCTCTCTCTCTCTCTCTCTCTCTCTCTCTCTCTCTCTCTCTCTCTCTCTCTCTCTCTCTCTCTCTCTCTCTCTCTCTCACACACACACACACACACACACACACACACACACACACACACACACACACACACACACACACACACACACACACAGACACACACACACACGCACACACGCACACACGCACACACACACACACACCTCCACCCCCAACATTCCAACAACCCCATGCAGATATGTCTGTAATATGTCTGACAACACACTCTGCACAAAAAAAGAATACATATTAAGAGACACCAACTGACTCCCAGACACAAAATCCATGCAATTTTCATGGGCGGTGAGAAGAGAGGAGAGGAGGGAAGAGGAGGAGCAGCCATGCCCCTCAATACCAAAGTCTTTAGCTGGGAACTAATTCAGTTTCCCAGCTTCTCCATGCCCACCTGTTTTGCTTTGAATTAAATTCCATTAAAGCCTTCGCCTAAGCCAAGACAGACCTATGCTGTGCTTACATCCCATCCGGGGTCTCCTCATTTACCAAAGGACAGGGGGAGAGAGGAAGACAGAAGAGAGAGAGAGAGAGAGAGAGGAGAGAGAGAGAGAGAGGGAGAGGGAGAGGGAGAAGACAGAGATGATGAAGGAAAGAAAGAAAGAAAGACAGAAAGAAAGAGAAAGAAAGCGAGCGAGCAAGCGTCTGAACTTCTGGCGAGCTCATAAAGAATGGAATGGTAGCTAAGCCCGGGCAGCAGAGTAGTGTCAGCGGCTAGAGCACTATCCACTAACCGAACTCCATAATGCGTTCCAGATGCACCCAGGCCCACGGAACAGAGATGGCTCAAATATAGACGCACAATTTATTGTTTGTGACTGAAATAAAAAAAGCACAACTGTCGTTTTGCACTAAGTCCATACCTCAATGATGAACATGAATGCACACACACACTCATGGTTAGACGTCTTTTATTGTATAGAATTTCACTTCAGATAATAATATAGTGCGCTTGATGAGGGTTAGGGTAGACTTGCTCGTAGGCCGTCTCTCTCTCTCTCTCTCTCTCTCTCTCTCTCTCTCTCACGGCAGTAGCAGGGGGAAAATAAAACATCCACACCAAAGTCGTCCTCCACCATGCACAGGCAGTAAAGGGGGGAGGGGGGGAGTGACTCCTCCTGCAAAGTGTCACTGTTCCAGGGTGAATATATAGTGTGCATGAAGCCTTTGGGCCGCAGCTAGCGGAGTCTGGGTCTTGTAATTACCGCAAGTCCACTGACAGCTCTGCCTGGGCCCTGGAACAAAACCATCTGAATGACACTCAATACATACAGTTCGATGTAAATGGGGACCCGATTCTGGGCCCACCCTCTATCTGGGCCTGGGACAACTGACCCCTTTGCCCCCTCCCACTCCCCTGTCGGCTTCCTGGATGTGGAACTTGGGTCTTGTAATTATCACAGCCCAGTCCAGAGTATGTTGTCCTAAATCAGCCCTGACCTGGGACTGGGAGCACAGAGCACGGGGAGAAGCAGGAGCAAGAAACTGGCTACTACTGCTGCTGCTGTAGCTGCAGCTCATTGAAGCTTTGGGAAGGCCAAGGCCTGGCTAGCCAAGATTTAGAGTGAGGGGACGGAAGAGAGAGGGAGGGAGTGTGTGTGTGTGTGTGTGTGTGTGTGTGTGTGTGTGTGTGTGTGTGTGTGTGTGTGTGTGTGTGTGTGTGTGTGTGTGTGTGTGTGTGTGTGTGTGTGTGTGTGTGTGTGTGTGTGTGTGTGTGTGTGTGCACATATGTGTGTTACGTGCATGTGTGTGTGCGTGAGAGAGAGAGAGAGAGAGAGAGAGAGAGAGAGAGAGAGAGAGAGAGAGAGATGATGATGATGAATGCTTGCTAATACCTGCACAGACAGACAAACATGGTAAGACAGTAAAAGAGGAACAAAGAAAGATGTGATCGAGTGAAAAAGTGATAGAGAGCGAGAGAGAGACAGAGAACACCTGAGGCAACGGCTGTTCAGCCAGTGAGCAGGGAGCAGATAGCATATACAATTTGCCAGAAGAGACAAAAGACGAGACCTGCAGCTCCTCCAGACAGCTCTCAGGGCTTTAACAATGTCAAACATCTGCTCCGGTGCATGGGATTAAGGCCGAGACGAGAGGCCTGTTGAAATCAAACCACTTAACTCTGGATAGCTGGTAGCACTTTGCCTAATATTCAGCGTACACACAGGATTAGGACGCTGATGATGGCAGTCAAACACAGGCTGCTGGTATAACTTATTAAACCAGCTGCACCCATATGGAGCAGCTCTATATATGGAATAGAGATATAGCTGTTCGACATTCATCTCAGACGCCGTTGAACGAGCTTTTTGCAAGAGACAAAATGTCTTTCAGGTGGCAGAGATATAGTGCCCTCCATAATTATTGGCACCCCTGGTTGAGATGTGTTTTTTAGCTTCCAAATATTTTATTTTTTTTCTAAATAATATGGGACCTTAATGGAAAAAAAGAGAAAAATCCAACCTTCAATACAAGTGCATTTATTCAGTGGGGAAAAAATCCCACATAAAGAAATAATTATTTGACATCAAATAATGTGTGTCACAATTATTAGCACCCCTGGTGTTAATATTTTGTACAACCCCCTTTTGCCAACAAAACAGCACCTAATCTTCTCCTATAATGTTTCACAAGATGGGAAAAGACAGAAAGAGGGATCTTCAGCCATTCCTCTTTGCAGAATCTCTCTAAATCATCCAGAGACCTGGGTCCTCTCCTCTGTACTCTCCTCTTCAGCTCACCCCACAGGTTCTCAATGGGGTTGAGGTCAGGGGACTGAGATGGCCATGGGAGGAGCTTGATTTTGTGTCTGGTGAACCATTTCTGTGTAGATTTGGCCATATGTTTAGGGTCATTGTCTTGCTGAAAGACCCAGTGACGACCCAGCTTCAGCTTTCGGGCAGAGGGCAACAGATTTTGATTTAAAATGTCCTGGTATTTCAAAGCATTCATGATGCCATGCACCCTAACAAGGTTCCCAGGGCCTTTGGAAGCGAAACAGCCCCACAGCATCACTGACCCACCCCCATACTTCACAGTGGGTATGAGGTGCTT
This sequence comes from Engraulis encrasicolus, assembly GCF_034702125.1. NCBI lineage: Eukaryota > Metazoa > Chordata > Actinopteri > Clupeiformes > Engraulidae > Engraulis > Engraulis encrasicolus. The sequence goes on along the minus strand of NC_085864.1, from coordinate 6,731,087 downwards.
TTCAGCATGCGCATCTTTCGTGGTACGCCAGACCCACTTAGAGTGTTTGTTGCCAAAAAGCTCAATCTTGGTCTCATCTGACCAAAGCACACGGTCCCAGTTGAAGCCCCAATACCGCTTGGCGAACTTTATGATTGTGAGTGAGGAAATGTTTACTCCGTGCATGCCTCCCAAACAGCTTGTTGGCGTGTAGACAGCGCCTGATGGTTGATTTGGAGACTTTGTGACCCCAGGATGCTACCATTTGTTGTAATTCTGTAACAGTGGGCTTTGGAGATCTTTTGATTTCTCTTACCATCCTCCTCACTGTGCGTGGTGGCAAAATAAACTTGGGTCCTCGTCCAGGCTTGTTTACCACTGTTCCAGTTGTTTTGAACTTCTTAATTATTCCTCTCACAGTGGATATGGGCAGCTGCAGTTGAGTGGCAATCTTCTTGTAGCCTCTGCCTGACCTGTGAAGGTCGACGCACATCTGCCTCACTTGTATGCTGTGTTCCTTTGTCTTTCCCATGTTTAAGAGTGGATAAGAGAAATGGCCTCGGTGTCACGTCATATTTATACCCCAGGGAAACAGGAAGTGATGAATTACTAATTAAATGTTCCTACATACTCTGATAGACTTTGTAAACTACTGTAGAAATGACAGAAATGCTTATATTATATTTATTTCTTGGGAATTGTTAAGGGTGCCAATAATTGTGGAACAGGTGATTTAATGAAAAATAATTATTGTTTAGTCAGGGATTTTTTTATTTTCTTGCAATTCATTTGAGTTGAAGGCTACATTTTCCTACAATTTTCAGTGTGACAGTATTCTTCTGCAAATAAACACTGAATTTATTTTAAGGCTTTTAACACATCTCAACCAGGGGTGCCAATAATTATGGAGGGCACTGTATGAAGTTAGCTCCAGGAGTGCTTCAAGTCACCATGGTTCACATCTTTGGTCTATGCTTTGACTTTGAGGAGTGCCATCACAAATGTGTGATTAGAGTGGTGCCAAACTTTTGAGTTCACATTATGACGTCACAAGGACTTTGCAGGATTTTTTAAGACATTCCATGGGAGCTGTAGAGTGTTCAAGTGAAATTCTAGAAGAACTTGCTCCTTAAAGGGTTAAAAGTTAAAAGGTTTCCAGAAGAACCTTCACTTTGCCACTGTGGAGGCCCAGGTCCCTCCTGTATTGATGGTGGGGGCCCTGTTATGACCTTTTTGCAGGCAGTATACATGTGGTATATTAGGTGACTGATATGGAAAACAACAGAACGACACATCAAATAAGTACTAAAGTTTGCGATGTGACACTTCAACTCAAGACACAATGCTGACCTGGCCGTCATCTAGTGAGTGAGATTTTAGTCCGTCAGTATACAGACTCGCTTATGGGCAGCTGTGTATATGGAAAACAACGAGAATGGGGAGGACAAATCAAATAAAAGCTGATCTATTGTCAACACCCCGCTGCTTTGCATAAAATATTCCCCGGCACTGCGCTGTATTGCCGCTGCTGAGGTTGGCTCTCACGGGCTTTATTTGTTTAAATCAGGACCATGTGGAGAACAGATCCCAAATGTAAAGCTTTTAATCTGCAGTCCTGAAGAAGTCAGACCATGGTCGTTATCATAAAAGGTTATGGAAATAGCGCGGCATGGCCCCGTGCCCACGTCTAGGGCCTACACCAGTACAGTACCCCTTTACATTGGCCGGGCTTTAGTTTAAAGCCTCTCCCCTTTACTTTCTTTTTCCCACCTCCCTCACTTCTTTGTTCTGTATTTGTTAAGGTTAATGTAGATACATGGTGTCGGTACAAAAAAAGTAAGTACAAAAGTACAAAGTACAAAAAAAACCCAGGCTTGTCTCGCATTTGCTTGAAGTGGTGAAGGAGAGTGAGTGAGACTGCAGAGGCTGCTTGTTCAGCCTGCATGGCATTGGCTCAAAGACCTCCTAAAATCAACACTGCACTCCTACCTACTTGTGTTTCACTGTTCATGCTTACTGTAGATCCATTATAAATGTACCACTACATTCGTTTTGCATTTATTTGTACTGTAGGCCTCTATTGTTGTGCATGGTAAGTCCTTACAAGTAAAAAAAACCCTGACTCTTGAAGAGAGCCCACGTGACTTTCTACTTTTTCTCTTCCCTCATTTTTCACGAATCTGTGTGCGAGTGGAAGTATTTAGGCGTGGCGGTGATAATTCATAGTGCTATTATTTTCAGTAATAATACGCCTGTGAATGCGGGGTCAGTTAAGGAGAGGATAAGGCTTTGATTTTGGAGCAAGCCCCAGTGTTTTTCTATCAGTGTGTGTGTGTGTGTGTGTGTGTGTGTGTGTTTGTGTTTGACGTAGAGAGAGAGAGATAGAGAGAGAGAGAGAGAGAGAGAGAGAGAGAGAGAGAGAGAGAGAGAGAGAGAGAGAGAGAGAGAGAGAGAGAGAGAGAGAGAGAGAGAGAGCATGTCATGTTGCTTAGCAGACAAACCGAGTAAGTGGCAGAAAATGTTTTTGCTTGGCACGCTGGTCTAGTACGGCACCATTGGGGGAAATCCAAAGGGATGCAAAACTCCGTCCATTTGTTTTCATCTGTTTGAATCCATGTAGTGACCACAAGTAGCCAGTCGTTGGGCGGCAGGCGTGGCATAGTAATGGCACAGCTGTGCTAGCCTATAACGTGCAGTTTAGTAAGGGATGATGGCCAACGATGAACGTTGGTTTGGTTGAGCCGCGGCTGTGGTCCAGTAGTTTTGTACCCCCAGGCATGTTTTGGCTAGGGCCAAAGTGTAACAGCTACCCTGGACGCGGTCTAGGCTACTTTCTGGAGCTCCTTGATCATGTGATACAGGTTGTCTTTTCTCTGTGCCATTTGTCAGCTGTCTCTGGGTGTGACTCTATCATCTCTGCTACTGGGAGGTGAATGAGGGTGTTTGTGCAGTTTGTGTTTGATAAGGAGTGCCAAGAAGGTGTAACAGGACTTACAGTACTTAAGTGAGGCAGCAGTAGCCTAGTGGTTGTTAGGGAGTTGGACTTTCAATCTGAGGGTTGTAGGTTAGAATCCCACCTGACCCTCACCCTACACCTCCATCCATGGCACCTAACCCCACCTTGCTCCAGGGGCTGTAAACAATACCTTCAAAAATAATAAGTGTAAATTGCTTTGGATAAAAAACGTCAGCTAAGTGTGGGAGACACACCAGCACTGGCTGTACCCTCCAATCCACCCACCATATTGTACACTGTAACAAATAGCTGTTTATTTACGGCAATTCTGCAACAGCATTCTACTGTTTTTCGAAAAAACAGACAACTACTGTGAAAGTATTACTTTGAGTCACATATTGAGCATAAACAGTAAGTACTGCACAATAGCAGTATTCGCCGTTGTGGAAAAAACTAGAGATGCACCGGATCCTGATTTTTAGGATCCAGCCGGATACCAGATCCACTGAATAAGATCCTGCCGGATCCGGAACCGGATACCGTATCCTACAAAAGGGTTGAAACATATAGTCTACTCGCACACGTGGGCCCTTTTTATTACGTTGGCGCAAACTATTTTTTAGACTCATTGGCTTATTGCCACACTGCCTGCAATAGCCGCTTCCAAAGGGATTTCACTCCATGCAGTGATTGGGGTTGTGAAAGACTGAAAAGCCTAGGCTAGACATGCACCAGACCCTGATTTTTAGGTAACATGCCGGATACCGGATCCACTGCTTAAGATCCTGCCGGACCCGGACCCTGTGAAAAACTCTATTATCCTGACGGATCCGGATCCGGAACCGGAACCGGAACCGGAACCGGAACCGGATCCGGTGCATCTCTAGAAAATAACAAGTTATTTTAGGCAGCACCATTGAAACCCATTCATCCTCCACTTGTCCGTGATCACCATCAAACTTCAATACCACCTGAAGAACTGAAGTCATTCTGACTGGTTAAAGATTATCTGATACTATCAAGCATGATGAAACAATTTCTAAGGAAACTACAATACTTAAAAAGTGCTTGATGCAGCACAGTGTGAGTAGCACATGCATTTTGATAGTGATGAAAGTGTGAATGGCTGAAACATTTTAAGAACTTGTAACACTCTTGCAACAAGCAGCCCCATCTAAACCAATCTGCTAATCAGTCCCTGGCCTCACCTGAGTAGGGCTGTTATGCCATTATTCAATTACGGGCGTCACCTGCCAAAGGCCTGATGACTCTGGTCACATGGTACTCTTGCACCTGTATATAAATCTGGACTATCAACACTTCAGTTGCTTGCCTGCCTGCTGGCTGGCCTGCATGGCACAGCATAGCACTTGTTTGCCTACAAGCTTGCCTACAAGCTTGCTTACATGCTTGCACACTTTCCTCTTTGTGAAAGCTTGCTGTATGTGGCATCATTTGTGGCATTGTTGCATATAATGTGCCTGCTGCAAATTAGGCATTGCTTTGAGAGCTAGCTTGTAGTGCTGCTTGTTTGCTGTGCTACTTGGTGCAAAATAATGTTTTAAAGACTGACCAATGCTATATTCATCATTGGCTCATCAAGAGATACAGTAAAAAGCCCACCTTGCACACTATCATTGTAACAATGATTATTCATGCCCACACTTTCAAAGGACCACCGCAAACCATTTTCTCAATACAGCATAGCGACATAGTATCATGCTCAAGGCACTCCAGTCATGGTGAACGATGGGAGGGTGGGGTGGTAACATGGCCAGGGTACCACAGTTATGGAGAATGATGGGTGGGGTGGTAACATGGCCAG
>NC_085864.1:6718827-6721327 GCF_034702125.1 Engraulis encrasicolus | reverse complement strand
GCATGCAGCACGCATCCCAGGCTTCTGTCACTTAGCAACCAGCTCAGGCTGTTCCTCATTAGCTGACCAGCTGCATGCGCTATGGGCTTTCAGGCCTCCATCGCTGTATTTCACTTTTTTTAATTTATGTTTTATTTTTATTTGTTCCTTATATATAGTTTTATTACATACTCCAAAACTGCACCACGGTATGTCTGAACAACGACTCTTTCTCTCTTTTCCTCTTTCTCTCTTTTCCTCTTTCTATCTTTTCCTTAACGAATGTTAGTGCAGCCGTCAGATCATCTGGGCAGATCAGAGGGTTGCAGGTTTGAATCCCTCCCTACCTCTCTCCTTGAGCAAGGCATCTAACCCCACACTGCTCCAGGGAATGTAACCAATATCCAACTTAAAAATATCTACATATCTAATAAGTCACTAAGGATGAAAGCGTTAGTCAAGTGTAATTTACTGTAATATAGATCATATACTGTGGCATAATTTCTCCCATGAAGTTGAAATATTATTTGGTTATCACATTTGTTCAAAAGGTATCACAAATGTTTAGTTGACAAACTTGTTTTCAGGAGAACGAGCAGTGTTGGAAAAGTTACTCAAAAACTGTAATGCATTATTTATTACATGTTACTATCTTTTCAAAATAATCCCTTACACTAAAATATTACTAGCATTACTTTAGTTACTTCCACCAAAAGAACTGTAGGCTTAAATATGGATCTGGCAATGTATTACAGTGGTAATCAAGCTCATGAGTCATGACTTTTTACACCTCCCATGCAGGAGGTGTTTTTGGCAACATGCAGACTAAAAACTACCAGGTTCAGGAATAGCTTCTTTCTGAACCACCACACTGAATACCACTAAAATCCAGGTCATTGTAATGCAGCTTATGTTATTTAGCATTGTAACTAAGTAAATATTACAGATTTGTTTGCCATGTAATGCCTTACATTACTGCATTACAACAAAAAAGTAATGCATTACTGTAATTAATTACTTTTGTAATGCATTACCTCCAAACACGGAGAACGAGTAGGGTCACCACTAAAGTACAGTTACAGGTCTCTTTACAACTTCTTTACCACACCTCAACCATAACTTTTCAATCACTGCCACATTTTGTCATTAAAAAAACACCAAAAGGGATAATGACCGCAGTAGTGTCCTGCCCCTCACAGTGAATAACCCCCATCATCTCTTGAGCCTTGGCTAGAACTATTCATTACACCAGAGCCGTACACAGATCCTGAATGATGAGGTCATTGTTTACCAGGTTGTTTTTTGATGGGAGTCTGTGCTCACATGAGGTCGGACTGTGCTTACATGGGGTTGGTCCTAAGTGTGTGGCCATACTGTACATGTACAGTATCGATCTACTTCATCCCATGAAGCATTGAAATACTTTACTTTCAACTGCTTTACAACATTCAAACTGTAACTTTTCCATTATTGTCCCTCACGAGTCAGACATTCACCCCTCGATTTTATCATTTTTGAGAAATATCGAAAGCGAAATTGATCTATTTCCCCCTCCATAGTGAATTCCTGCCGTCATCTCCCAAGACTTGGTGAGTGCTATTTATCACAGCAGAGCCATACGCAAGCGGGCTGGCGGGCTGGCGGGCTGGCGGGCTGGCGGGCTGGCGGGCTGGCGGGCTGGCGGGCTGGTGGACGAGCCAAAAGATCGCGCCTCTGAATTATGAGGTCATTGTTTACGAGGTCGACCCTCAAGATGGGAGTATGTGTTCATATGAGGCCAGCCCACTCCATGAGAAGGGAGTGTGTTACGGTCCACAAGATGTGTGTGCAGTCCACCTCATGGGATGGGAGTGTGTGTGCGTGCGTGTGTGTGTGTGTGTGTGTGTGTGTGTGTGTGTGTGTGTGTGTGTGTGTGTGTCTGTGTGTCTGTGTGCCTGTGCCTGAGCTGGATAGATATACAGTATCTGGCAGGGCTCCAGGCTCGCTTGGTGTTTTGTGATCAACAGTTCTTCCTTTTTAATCAATACATTTTTGACAATACAAACCGAAAATACAGTTCCAGTATATCAACAGTCATTGAACAAAATAGTTTAGAAAAAGGCGTCCCCCCTCCGCAGGGAAAACATAATGTCAAAAAAAAATCCAAGATGAATCAAAGGCCTTGGTAGTGGTCCAGATCATGGCAGGGGGATTCCCCTTCAGTGATTAAGGAGGATGGAATGAAGCAGATGACAGACATACAGACAGACAGACAGACAGACAGACACACACACACACACACACACACACACACACGCACACGCACACGCACACGCACACGCACACACACACACACACACACATACACACATACACACAAGTCAAGTCAAGTCAAGTAGGTTTTATTGTCAATTTCTTTACATGCACTGGTCATACAAAGAATTTGAAATTACATTTCTTGCTTTCCCATACAGACATAGACTAATCTAGGTAAGGACATAGACAGTATAGACATAGACAGTACTTATACATGGACTTAAGA
>NC_085864.1:6693827-6703827 GCF_034702125.1 Engraulis encrasicolus | reverse complement strand
TCAGACATCGGCTCTGTTTCACTCCTCTCCTCTCCTCTCCTCTCCTCTCCTCTCCTCTCCTCCTCTCCTCTCCTCTCCTCTCCTCCTGTACTCTGCAACGCTCTGCTCCCCTCTCACCCTTCTGCTCTCCTCTGCTCTCCTCTGCTCTCCTCTCCTCTCCTCTCCTCTCCTCTCAGCTCTGGGGGACTGGCAGCCAGGGCCACACAGTTTTGATCTTATGCTTTCTCGCAATAATTGAAGGCATTGATGTGCAAATGTGCCTTCTTGTGCTGAACTGTAAAGGAAATGCGAGGGAGGGAAGGATGGCGGAGGAGGAGGGAGGGAGTGAGTGAAAGAGTGAGGAAGGATGGAAGGAAGGAAGGAAGGAAGGATGGAGGGAAAACGGCTAGGAAGGCTCTTAACTCGCATTTGGGGTTGGTCACAAAATCTGCTCAGGCGGGCCAAGCGAAATGCATAATTTAGTTTTTTAGGAGCTTTGGACTTTTCAGCAGTCTGTTGGTCAGGGCTGGCAGGTCTACTGTAAATCGGGAAGAGTTTTGAAAAGCGGCCTCAGTAGGATTTTTTTCTCTCTTTCCTCCTTTTTTCCGTGCTCTGTGCTCCCTAATAACGGCTGATTGATATGCCAGGTCTGTAAGACACACCGCCCTTCTAACCACCCATGAAGGCTGACCTCCAAACCCGCTCCAAGGTCGCGCAGATGCAAGCTTCAAAAGGCTCGGGACACTTGAGGGTCGTGCACTCGGGCGGGCCGCACTATTGCAATGCATTGTGGGAGGACCTTTCCTCCGAGGTCCTCTGCTTTGGGAGATGGGAGGGTTTCCTTTAGCACTTGTATTCTGCAGAGAAAGAAAGCCTGTTTTGCAGCCCACTATCTCTGTCATAGTCTTCTGCTCTCTGGAAGATACATAGATTACATTGTTATATAACATTTCATTTCACTTAGCTTACGCTTTTATACAAAGTGATTTACAGTTATTATCAATACTGAGTATTGGTTACAGTCCCTGAAGCAGTGTAGGGTAAGTTGCCTTACTTAAGGTCACCTCAGCCATGGAGTAAGCTAGAGAGCGGTGGTAAGGTGGGATTTGAAGCTGTAATCCTCTGATCTGAAGCCCATCTCTTTCACCACTTGGCCACGGCTGCCCCAGGTAGATCTGAATGATTTGGGCCATTGGTATGTTGGGGACAGATAAAGCCCATTACCACTTGCCTTCCAAGGTCTTCCTATTTGGAAGATGGGATGTTTGACTCAAGTGCTTGTTCTGTAGTCTGGGAGAAAGAGCTCTGGGAAAAAGTTTGGCCGCACTCAAAATGAGGGAATCATGGGGTGGGTGCTTTTTACACTCAAAGCTACTGCAGAAATGTGGCGAAGCTCAAAACACCACAAGGAGGGAACAGCTGTCCTGACACAAACCCCAGCGTGGACCTGCATGGGAATAAAGTTTGTTCGTTTGCTCGCTTGTACAGCCATGATTTGCTGAATATGTACTTGTTGCGCCACCACCACCACTGCTTCGGCTGCCGAGACATTCCATGTCATACGAAAAACCGCTGGCGTTTCCACCTCAATCAGCATCTTCGCGGAGTCTTACGAGGTGTGGACAGCCGCTTCATCACGCGAGTTGACTCCTGGACCTGGAAGCGGCGGTCATGAAGCTCTGTGGGTTCTCGTCTGAGTTGCACCGCCATGGTAACACGCTGCCAAAGGTTCCACAAGGTGATCCATGTCGTAGCAAGGGTGAAACCGCAGGCATAAACCACTACTTCACGGCCTGCCTACAGTAACGGGACAGACCTCTGTAGCTTTGTGTTTGTGTGTGTGTGTGCGCGCGCGCGTGTGTGTGTGTGTGTGTGTGTGTGTGTGTGTGTGTGTGTGTGTGTGTGTGTGTGTGTGTGTGTGTGTGTGTGTGTGTGTGTGTGTGTGTGTGTGTGTGTGTGTGTGTGTGTGTGTGTGTGTGTGTGTGGAGGCACAGTATTAAAAATGCACAGGTGGAGTGGTATTTTTACTTTGTGCTACACTGTTCATATAGGATAAAAACAGTCCAATGGAAATAAAAAGTAAACTTATTCGTCCTACTTCATTACACTTGATTAATTGTCCTTCTGTCCTTTTTTTCTCAGATCCCTTGATGCATACTGTTGAAGAGGCAGGCTGCTCTGACTGAAGGCCACAAAGCTCTGGACCTCGTACAGGCAGATAGAATGTCTTGAACCTTTGGAGAGTTCTAGAACCTTGTTTTAACAATCAAATGTGTTCTACAATGGTATAAGATTCTAAACGTCCATATTTTATCTGTATTCTCTTTCTCAACCTTCAGTAGAACCCTTATCCTGGCAACATTTCTGCACAGTCAAAAATGCAGTGTTAATTTAATACTTATTCAGACTACTTTGGAACCAAATAAACTCTAGAAGATGTTACATCTACTTTCTAAATGTTGAATTAACGCATCATTTTTGTGTATCTAATCAATACAATAGTGCACACTTAATGATTTACTTCCCCCTCTGGGTGTTGAGACCACCACTTGAACTCGAATGGTAAAAAAGTAACACGTCCTGTCATCGGCCGTGTTTTGTAAAAATCCATACGCTGACCTTGCTACCCGTTTCCCATACGCAAATGAATGATTTAAACGCGCAACCGAAAGCAGATGTGGCATACTTTCCATTCCGCCACCAAACGGGATGAAGGCGAAAAGCTATTTGCAGTTTGTGTGTTGGCAGAGAGGATGATGCATTATGCAAACTTGCCGATAAATAAATACAGGCGCTGGCCGGGCCCGCTCTCATGTCACCAGCTTCATGGTCAACCGAAATGATGAGCAGCACCCTGCTGGGAGATTGTGCACAGCGTGTCTCCTCATCGCACGCACACACACACACGCACGTGCGCGCACGCACACACGCACACACACACGCACGCACGCACACACACACATACACACACACCACCACCATGCTGGGGGATTGTGCACAGCGTGTCTCCTCATCGCCCGCCAATAACTGCCCGACTTCAACACACACACATAAACACACACATGCATGTAGACACACATGCAAGAGCACGCACACACACATAAACATACACACATGCACGTAGACATACGCGCGCGCGCACACACACACACAAATGCACACACACACATACACACACACTCACACACACCCACATACACACACACACTAATACACATATGCAGGAATACACACACATGCACACATGCACACACGCACGCATACACACACGTGCCCACGCACACACACACACACACACACACACACACACACACACACACACACACACACACACACACACACACACACACACACACACACACACACACACACACACACACACACACACACACACACACATACACACAAACAAACAGAGTTTCACACACCTACGGTAGAAAGTACATAAACTCTCTCTCTCTCTCTCTCTCTCTCTCTCTCTCTCTCTCTCTCTCTCTCTCTCTCTCTCTCTCTCTCTCGCTCTCTCTCTCTCAGAGCATCATGTAAGTCACATATCCAGCCCTCCTATTCCCAGAGTATAGGGGATGCTTTTTTGGCTGCGCAGCAGAAAACATCCTGGACTTTACGTAGGAGAAAACTTTTTTGCTTTTGCAAGACAGGGTCGTCCGTGCCAGTTGAATTGGCGTGTTGAAAAGCCTGTCCTAGCAGCACAGGAATGGCTGTCTCTTGTAAATCTAAATCTCAGCAAAAAACAGCTGAATGCTGAGTGTGTAAGAGTGAAGCATTGCTTCATTCCCCAGTGAAAAGATGCTATATGTGATTTATGCCATATAGACTTTTTCTACAGAGCTCTGGCAACCTGAAACTTTTGGGAGACTGTTATAATGCGTGTGAGTTCATTTCAAGTGCATTTCAGGTCTATCATGAGGCCATATGTACATGAAGAGTTCAGTGTCTACAGAAAAACAAAAGTCCAAACAAAATAAGACGGGCTGATTTTAAGTTAACTCCATTAGTGTTATTTTTTGTAAGCTCATCACAAACTTACTTAGATAATTCCTTTCTTTGAATAGTGATGATGTATAAGTTATTATTATACAATGCATGAGCGTTTTCAGGGTATTACATCCTATGTGCATTTTTGTTATGTGTCAAAAAAGCAAACACCATTTATTATATTATGTGACATTGCAACGATATATTTTTTAAGAAATAAGGTCATCATCAACTGATGTAAACTTGCTTTTGTCTGCAATGTGTGCTGTATTGCATGTGGCTAGAATGGGGCCAGATATAAGAATTAGAATTACAATTAGATTTTCTAATATCTTTTCAACATTGCCATGTTGCTTGCCTTTTGCTTAAAAGTCAATACAATGAAAATACACTTTTGAGGAAAGGTCTTTTCCCAGCATTGCGGTTTCTTGCACTTCTGTTATCTTTCAGCTGAATCAGGAGAAGAGAGCGGGCCCACAAGGGAACCTCTCTCTCTGCATTTTTGGGTTACCACACACACACACACACACACACACACACACACACACACACACACACACACACACACACACACACACACACACACACACACACACACACACACATTCATACACACATACACACACGCACACGCACACACACTCACGCCGCACTCTCTCTCTCTCTCTCTCTCTCTCTCTCTCTCTCTCTCTCTCTCTCTCTCTCTCTTGTCTCTCTTTTTTCTCTCTCTCTCCCCCTCCTCTCTCTCTCTCTCTCTCTCTCTCTCTCTCTCTCTCACACACACACACACACACACACACACACACACACACACACACACACACACACACACACACACACACACACACACACACACACACACACACACAAACGAACAAGCAGAGCTTCTGCGGGTACTTTATTTGACATTAAACAATTGGTCTCCTGAAAAGAACAGAACACCATAGCGATTTTTCATCCGCAGTCTGATAAAAGATATAATTTTGCATTCATGCCTGTTGACTATCATAACAATGGCAGAGACTGGGGAGAGAGTGAAGAGGGGGGTGTTGGGGGACAAGAGAGGAGTAAGAGAGAGGGAGAGAGAAGGGGTGAGTGAGGAAGAGAAGAGAGAGTGAGGGGGAGAGAGAAAGAGAGGGCGAGGGGGATAGAGAAAGAGAGAGCGAGGGGGAGAGAGAGAGAGAGAGAGAGAGAGAGCGAGGGGGAGAGAGAGAGAGAGAGAGAGAGAGAGAGAGAGAGAGAGAGAGAATAGCTTCAGAAGAGAGAGTGAGGGGGAGAGAGAAAGAGAGGGCGAGGGGGATAGAGAAAGAGAGAGCGAGGGGGAGAGAGAGAGAGAGAGAGAGAGAGAGAGAGAGAGAGAGAGAGAGAGAGAGAGAGAGAGAGAGAGAGAGAGAGAGAGAGAGAGAGAATAGCTTCAGCATATGGACCGCATGTGGTGGGAATATGAAACAAAGCCAAGAGGGCATGACATGTCTACAGAGGTAGCTGAGGTGCACATTGTGAAGGCTTCAATCTCAACACAAGAATACAAGAATGAAACCATTGATCTCAAATTGCATACTGCATTTCTAAAATGTAATGAGTGCTGTCTTTATTATAGGCCTATGCTTGCAGAGTGGACCATTGTCAAGGATTATCATTGGTAATAGATTAGAAAAGCTAAACTTGGTGAACCAGAAGGCCTTTTGCTTTTGTATGACTTAGTTTAGCAATATGGATTGCAAACCCCAATTACTGCTATCAAGACCTCAAGAACTGTATAATTATTAGACGAAGGAAAAAATGTAAGATCTTGCAGTAGGAGACAACGGGGTCGAGAGAGAGAGAGAGAGAGAGAGAGAGAGAGAGAGAGAGAGAGGGAGACACAGAGAGAGAGAGATGGGAGAAAGAAAGAAAGAAAGAAAGAAAGAAAGAAAGAAAGAAAGAAAGAAAGAAAGAAAGAAAGAAAGAAAGAAAGAAAGAAAGAAAGAAAGGTGAAAGAGAGGGTAGGGAGACAGAAAAGAACGGATAGACAGAGCTACAGTATATAAAGACAACGAGTGTGCGTGGGCCAATCATAGAGTTATTGTTTTCCTACAGTATCTGCTGTGGATGCCAAACCTCAGAGAGCCAATCAGAGCCTATGTGAACCGTGTTGTGGGGTTGGATACACTCATGCTTCTCCAATGTTATTTATTTGTATCATCTGACACCACAGACCATGCCGGAGCTGTCTTGGCATGTCACTGTTGTTTTTTAGTGGTTTCTGAGGATCTGACCTGTTTTTCGCAAGTAGCTCTTAAAAGACAGGCATGAAGGTATGTGTCCGTCCAAGTCTCTCTCTCTCTCTCTCTCTCTCTCATTCCCAGCTGCTAGATTTCGCCTTTAACAGCATTTGGTGTATGATCAAACGCAAATCGTACCACCATACCGCAAGCTCTGCAATTTCTCCACACAAAAACCCTCCGTTATTCACCTAAGAGATATTGCAGATTTCAAGCTGTCAGTACTACAAGCTCTATGCCATGGAATTCCAATCCTACGCGAGCGCTTAACTGGGAGACCCCAGAGCCATGGAATACAGAGTTGCGACAACAGGGATACAGGCAGTCGGTTGGTGACATAATGGTTCAAATAGGCCAAATTTGTAGGCAGCAGCTTTCTTTTTTTGCTATAACTAACACAGAACTACTACATAACAAGGAAAGATGACGTAAAATGAATTAAATTCCATTTACATACAAAATTACATTTACCTTTACTGCACTTTCTGTGTTCGATGCTCACTTCCTGGAACTATTTTAGAACGAACTATGTCAATGGGAATTTGTGTGGTAAAGCCTCCATGAGCCGCTGTGTAAAAATGGAACACGGAGGTCAGTGGGATTAGCCTATCTCTTACTTCCATGGCTCTTGAAGACCCCATGCATTTTCAACTCGCCATTGCTTCTAGCCTGGCTTTCGCAAATGCAAGTCTCTTCGGGCAAGGCAAACCATCTACAACATTTCCAATTCCCCTGACAAAGGGATCCAATCCATTTTGATTTGAGCATTTCCAACAGCTCGATGGGGCGTGTTTAAGGCCATGACGCAACCTTTCAGTGCAGAGTTGAGTAAAGGAATGGATGGTGTAATCCAGGGCCGGTTCTGGCTTATTTGGCGCCCTAGGCGAGTTTGAGTTATTTTTTTGTGTATACCTTACAGAACACAAGAGTAATACCGGTAGTAAGCTTAACTAAATAGCATCAAGAACAATAACTGTTTTACATCAAATGGATTTCTGGTTCTTTTGGACAGCCGACCAACACATCAGATTGAGTCGCATGAAAGTACCTTCACTGTGTGTCTTGGATGTAATGGTGGTGGTGCCCCCAACCCCAGATGAGAGGGAGGTTATCAATGTGTTTGAATTGTAAAATGGAATTGAAATGCCAGGAGAGTGGTACAGTACATTTGCATGTCAAATGCATGTGTAGACAATAGGTCTACCAAGGAGGTCTGCATTGATAGCCTATCTACACTACCTACAGCATCACAAAGCATGGCAGCATAACAATTTTAATAAGCTACACATTTGTGCTGTCTATGATTCCAAACCAATTTCATTTCTGTACTGGAAATAGTGGTGCATTTGTGAGTAGGAGAATGAGAAGGGGGCTATCTATGTGTTTGAACCGGAGGGACAGGGTGAGAGAAAGGGAGAAAAGCTGTCACGCTTTTGAATTTCATAATATACAAAATATAGTAAATAGCCTCACTTATCTGCAATACTACATCACTCAGCATGAAAACATGCTGTGCATGGTTCTCTTACATGATTAATGTAGGCCTATATGTCATTCTGGTCTGGAAACAATGTTTTTTTTTTTAAGCTTACAACAAGCAGGTAATTCATTCAAGTGGATGGAAGGAGATATGGCAGCTAAACTTGTTTTAAACATGGCACCAGTCTTACTTTACATTGCTGGTCAACCTAAGCAAGTATTATGATGTCAGGTGGGTGTTAGTGAGTAGGCTACTAACAGCTACTTTACTGGATTTCATTGCTTGGCATACTTGGCTAATGTTAGCATGCTAACTAGCGATTTCTCAGCTCAAAAGCAAAGCTCTTTTTCCCTCTAATTCCAAACAGTAGCCTCATAACTATTAGGCTTTACATTACCACAAACGGTTGCTGATTAAACCACATACTTCCAAAACACCCTCTGCAACTCCTGCATCATGCAATGACTGGTTTATTGAGAACATAACAATTCTCCACCCAGCAGAGCAGCATTGCTGTTCGCGCTTGCCCTCTGTCTCTCGAATCAGTCTCCAAATTCAAAATAGATCGCACGATGTCACTCGTCCCGCCCCCTTTCTCAGGACTGTCTGTTTATTGGTTCACAGACTTCCCAGAGACAGTTGAAAGCGATATTACTATTGGCTGAGGGGCGCTTTGCCGTGAGGAGCGCTTTCGCCACGCTTTGTTGATTGCTACTTCATAAAAAGAACCTCCATATCGGAAAATTATGCATCGGAGAGCGCCATTTCGGCGCTCCTTCTTCACATTGCGCTCTAGGCGACCGCCTAGCTGGCCTATGCTTATAACCGGCCCTGGTGTAATCGATTGAAGCTGGCAAACAGTAACATACAGTACAGTGGCATTTTGTGAACATGAGGTAGACACGCCTTTTGCATCTCCTGTGGACAAATGTTGTAGATGGATTGACTGGCCAGATTAAGGTTTCAAAGAGACTTGGAGGACATCACATAGCTAAACAGGAAAGATGTTGGCTTTTTTTGCTGTAACCTAAGCCAAACACACACACACACACACACACACACACACACACACACACACACACACACACACACACACACACACACACACACACACACACACACACACACACACACACACACACACACACACACACACACACACACACACACACATACACACACACACATCCAAATGAACGCACGCATACACACTCTGTCTGTCTGTACACACACATTCGCGCGCACACACACACTCACACACACCTCATTTCCACCAACCAAAAGACATTTGCCACTGTCCCAATGCACAAAGTACCACTTTCTCAGTCCTGTCCTACCGGTGAGGGGTCGCTTGGGGGTGTTTTAATCAGAAGATGGCATTTTGCTGGATCGCTTTAATGCCAGAGTTCTAGGAGCTCTCCAACGACCTTGAAACTCTACTTGAAAGTCTTCACACAAAATGCGCCTGATACTGGAGAGCTCTCAGACACCCTCCTCTCCTTGCAAAGAATCAGTGGTGAAAAAAAGTATAATTTTGTTATAACTTGAACACGGGTATATACTCACAATGTTGGTAACGATAACACAACTGTAAACCTGAAAAAAGATACAACACCTTGGTGGGTTACCGCAGTCTGCACAGGAACAACATTGTCTATCGTTTTCATTGGCAGCGTAAGGCCTATCACTTCGTCGACACGGTGGAGGCCTGGTGAGTGAGTGTGTTTTCGCCTCGCGTTCGTACGTGTGGTTCGAGTTGTCAGCACCTCGTCTCACGCTGGCTCGGGCCTGATAACCTGACTGCACACATTAACCTCGCATTAGAGAACAGAACAATGGGCCGATCAGAAGGCACGCACGCACACACACACACAGACACACGCACGCACCCTCTCTCTCTCTCTCTCTCTCTCTCTCGCGCACTCTCTCTCTCGCACTCTCTCTCTCTCTCTCTCTCTCGCACACTCTCTCGCACTCTCTCTCTCTCTCTCTCTCTCTCGCACACACACACACACACACACACACACACACACACACACACACACACACACACACACACACACACACACACACACACACACACACACACACACACACACACACACACACACACACATATCTATGAACAATAGCTTGGGCCAAGATGGTGTGAGCCAAGTCTCTTGTCTTGTAGATGGTGTAGCAGAGCTGGTTGCCTGGCCCACATCCATGCACACGCAGACAGACAGGCAGGCAGACACAGACAGGCAGACAGACAGACAGGCAGACGGGAAGGGAGGGA
>NC_085864.1:6678827-6681327 GCF_034702125.1 Engraulis encrasicolus | reverse complement strand
CACACAGGCATATGACGACTTGTTTATATGCAACTACCAGGCTCCCATCCCTGGCTTCAATCTTTGTGGTGCTGTGGTGCAGTGTGTTGCTGCACCTCCATAAGGAAGGAGGTTTACTAATGTTCCACCACCACTCTGCTAGTTGGCATCCGTTATAATATAAATATAAATATGAAAATAACTGTCCTAAGGTTAAGTCCAAAATATGAATGTGAATATGGATGGGGATTTAGGCTGATGCTTGGATGTACTGCAGCTGGTATCAGGGACACTAACAGCATTGACCAGGCCTGGGACAAAATCAATGTAATTAGGACACAATCCTGGGGCCCCTCTGTCCCTGGGCCCAGAAAAACTGACCTCTTTGCCACTCCCCGCTGTAGACCTCCCTGATTGAATGACCTGTAGATGATACTGTATAGCCACAGGTTTCTGGACACTTGGTGGCTGTGTGCACTGTGTGCGGGTCACTATGGTTACAGGCAGGCCATCAATCACGTCTCCACAGCTGTGATCTGGGATCACGGATTAGCCTCTCCTCTCCGTCCACAGGTGCATACAGCACTTTGTGTGGTGGAGGGGAGGTGCAGGTGGAGTTCAATGGGTGAATCAAGTTGTTTGAGGTGTGTGTGTGTGTGTGTGTGTGTGTGTGTGTGTGTGTGTGTGTGTGTGTGTGTGTGTGTGTGTGTGTGTGTGTGTGTGTGGTGTGTGTGTGTGTGTGTGTGTGTGTGTGTGTGTGTGTGTGTGTGTGTGTATCTGTGTGTCTGTGTGTCTGTGTGTGTGTGTGTGTGTGTGTAGGCTATACAGTATGTTTATGAGGTTGAAGTAAGGTGGGAGCAGAGAGAGAGAGAGAGAGAGAGAGAGAGAGAGAGAGAGAGAGAGAGAGAGAGAGAGAGAGAGAGAGAGAGAGAGAGAGAGAGAGAGAGAGAGAGAGAGAGAGAGAACCTGTGCCCTCTTCCTTCTTTCACAAAACCAGCATCTGTTTCCACGTGATAAGCAGGGGGATGTGGAGGTCAGCCTGGAGTCCTGCAACTACCCCACCCCATCCCCCTCTCCCCTCCACCGTCCTATAGATTTATATGGGGAGGCAAGAGGGGAACAAGGCAGTGGAAATGAGGAAAGATGGGGTGGAATGGGGGGATGTTATTCTTTGTGCTATGTAATGCAGAGATGTAGAGGAAGAGTTTGGGAGAGAGAGAGAGAGAACAAGAGAAGAAGAGAGTGAGAATGTAAATACGGACAGAGAGGAGGGTGAAGAAAGATGACATCAACCATAACCGGAACAAATACAACATCTCTTTTTAAAAAATGTATGTTTTTCCCTCCCTTTTTGTTCGCATGACTGACAGGTTGATAACTATCTCAAAGATGCATTGGCCACTGTGCAGCAATTAGCGAAGCAAAGCTGATGGAAATTAATGAGACATACACGTAGCATGATGCAAGCCATTATTTTTTAGCTCGGGGAGTCAAACTCATTCATTTTCCTATAATTAGGAAGAACAGAGGAGTGTCTGGACCGGGTCCAACACAAATGGCCATTTATGGTTTAACTTTCAAACATATACTTTGGAACTTTCAGCTATTCGAATGCATCTTGATTGCTCTTCTATGCCTCAGTGCTAACACCGCCAAACCTTTGCAGATCGAGGAGACTTAGGTGAAAGGTAGCTATTTGTTTCCTTCGGTAGATCCAAGCGAATATTATGTCTTAGCTAGCCTGTCTCCGCTCAAGTTCATTTCACTCCAGCAGCAAGGTCATGTCCCACCCACTTTCAAGGTTTTCTGCCGCTGCCATATCATTTCTGTTCGGCTACGGTTGCCATAATACCGGTATCATGACAAAGCATAGATTTTTGAAATAGTCGTTCCAACGTGATAAAGATATAACTACGACAGTGTCTACAACAATCAAATTCCATTCAAAAATGAAAAGGATAACAACAAATTGATTCCAAACACCATTTTGGAGATTTGTAGGCTACGTCAAGGAACAGATGTTACAAGTGGAAACCGTCCTTGTTCAAGAGAAGAATAAGGTCATAGGTCACATCATGCCCTGTTTTTCACCATGACATCAGAAAAGTTCTGTTTTTGAAGCGAAGCAGAAAAAATTACTACCGGTTTCCATAGAAGTGCGGTGTAAATTCATATGCTATCGTTTGCTACTTTTCCTGCTTCAAATGCATTGAGTCAAAGGGGTGTGACGTCACATGAAAAACTCTAATTGCCTATGTCGCAATCAGTGACTGGTTAAATAAAAGAAGTTCACGTTTAAAATAGATGGATAGAGTTCTGAAGATCTGCAAGGTCAGATGGCGTCCACAATGTAAAATGAAACGGGCGTATGCAGTATGTACGTATATGTCTAGCCAGTCTGGACAACGCAGCACTACAGATGCAACTATACATACTGCAGAAGTCTCTCTACATTGTCATTCTGTGATGGGAAACAACACCCCAACAAACCAAACAACACCTTTGTAATGCGCACAAAGAC
>NC_085864.1:6673827-6676327 GCF_034702125.1 Engraulis encrasicolus | reverse complement strand
TCCCCTTCCTGTTTATGTGTAGACTTATATGTGGTGGCCAATCCTGGCCAGCTAGCCACGCAGGTGAAGTTAACGGGGCCCTGAACTGGAATCAAAAAGCGGCCCAGGCATGTTCAGTTCAGTTTGCTTTATTGGTGCCCGTAGGTAAACTGGTTTTGCAGTTCAAGAGAGAGAGATGGGTGTCCTTACTTATTATACAGCACTCTAGAATGGTGCAAGAGCTCCCATTCACTTTCAATGGGCGGACCCAACGTTCGGTGGTCACTACTTTTCTGTAATGCCCACCTAATAATACCCACTGCCAATGGCAACGAGTTTGGTCACTTCGGAGATCAGTCGGCAAGTAGATCGGTCATATCTTCTCTGATATGTCTTGCCTTCTGATTTTTGGCAGTATGGCAGCAGCGCGATTAACGCACGCTGCTGGTGGCCCACTGATGCTCCGGTAACCAACCACTTCTCTAACATCTCAAGACGAATTGCAACAACACTAGAAGTCTCATTCAGCGATTTATTTTAACAGTTATGTCATCCTGACAAAGTTAATAGCCTAATAACAAAAAAGGCCGAGTGGTAGCCCATCAGGATTCATCAGCAACATCCTATGTCCGAGTGTTGCCGTACCAAGAAAGCAAACTGTCACTGTCCGCCGGCCGCTGTCGTGACATCTTTTGTTAACACTAGTATTTTTCATTTCTTTTTTATTGAAAGTGAGGAGTTCGTTGACAGTTTCCTTCAGGGTCTAGCCTGTAGGCTAGAAGTTGCCTCCTCCAGCCAACCATCCGGCGCACAGTGCTCTGCCTGTAGGATCGATAATGGTCAGGGCGCACAGCAGTGCTTGGGTTGCTATGCTTTTTTTCTGGAATACTGTTGCCGATTAGATATTCCTGCTATGAACCCGAGTTTAGTAGATATCGCGCAGTGAACGAGGCAGCCTGCAAACAGTTTGAAGTGCAACGTGGCTGTAACAAGTTAGAAAGTAGGCTAGCCAAACTCTGTTGCTTGGTAACCTTTTTAAATTATGAGCGTTCCACGAACTATCTTTCTTTGCGCACGCTATAAAATGGCAATAAACATGTTATTTTAAACTACTGGTTAACTATTTATGCTTTCTAATGTTGGTAAAAGCCGTATAATAAGCGGGATAATGTATTGTCCACATGTGACTATCGGAAAATATTTCCCTTCGAAGCGGAATAACACCCCTCCGCCTTCGGCGTCGGGGGGTGTTATTCACCTCGTCGGGAAAATATTTTCCGATAGTCACGTGTGGACAATACATTATCCCTTACATATAAGCTACAAGACACATGACACATGTAAGTTGTAAGTTGGTAACATGGAATCTCAAAACATACACAAGAATAAATGGTACCAGGACAATGCTGACATATATACTACAACATGCTGCACACACATATATGAAAAAAGGGTTAAACTGTGTGTCATGCTCAGGGCCGCTGACAGCTTTTGCTGGGCCCAGGACAGTCATCTGAAAGGGCCCCACCCAGATCCAATACCTACAATGTAATGGAAACCCAATTTTGGGCCCCCTCTCTACCTGGGCCCGTGACAAATGACCCCTTTATCCCCTACTGTCAGCTTCCCTTGTCATGCTAACCCACTAATGAAAAAAACAACAATTGCGGTCATGTCAAGTGTGACGTTTTTCTACAAAAATGCACATATCCAGTTACCCATACCCAAAGACCGATATATAAAATATTTCGAGTTGAGAGCTCTTCAAAAAAAAAAACGTTAAATTACAGATGTTTCTATAAAGCACCAGCCTCTAAGGACCCACCGGGAAAATGCCCTCTATGCCAGATGACTAGTCCAGCTCTGGGGCCCTATCAGAGAGAGCTTTTGCTTTCCCACTAGGCCACACGGAAGGGAACTGGGGGGAGCCAGGCAGTCAGGCAGGCAGCTGTTCTCTTATAGGCCTCTTTTTTGGGCTCCCCCACCCTCACACACACACACACACACACACACACACACACACACACACACACACACACACACACACACACACACACACACACACACACACACACACACACACACACACACACACACACACTGTTGACTACTTTTACGAGCTGAGCCGCTGTCACGATATTCTCAGGGTCACACTTGCAGCGCCACACCAGAAGTGCCTACATGTGTGTGTGTGTGTGTGTGTGTGTGTGTGTGTGTGTGTGTGTGTGTGTGTGTGTGTGTGTGTGTGTGTGTGTGTGTGTGTGTGTGTGTGTGTGTGTGTGTGTGTGTTATGTGTGTGTGTGTGTGTGTGTGTGTGTGTGTGTGTGTGTGTGTGTGTGTTATATGTGTGTGGGTGTATGGGTGTGGGTGTGTGTGTGTGTGTGTGTGTGTGTGATGGTGGGGGAGCCGGCCTCAGCTGGTCTCCACAGTATCAAGCGTGTATACGGTATGCATGTGTAGGCCAAGACTGGGGAAAAACATTCCGCTCCCTTGTCCCTACAGCATGCAAATAGCTGGATGA
>NC_085864.1:6668827-6671327 GCF_034702125.1 Engraulis encrasicolus | reverse complement strand
CGTGCGTGCGTGCGTGCGTGCGTGCGTGTGTATATGCATGTACAGTGCAGTATGCGTGTATGTGTGGGGTACTATAGATTTCTGTTCCCCAGGCAGTCAGGCGTGTCAGGCCATCCAGCTCCATATAAGAGTATCGGCTGTCAGCGCCGCTCTTGTGATGAATTTGCTATCGCGAAGCACAAGCTAAAACACAAAACGCTGAGTAAGGATTCTGTGACGGAGATGCACTTGGCCGGCCACTCAGACCTCTGAGGCAGCAGGCATTTGCATAGGGGTGAGTGAGCGTGTCTGTCTGTCTGTCTGTCTGTCTGTCTGTCTGTCTGTCTGTCTGTCTGTCTGTCTGTCTGTCTGTCTGTCTGTCTGTCAGTTCGTGTGTGTGTGTGCGTGGGTGTGTGTGCGTGGGTGCATGTGTCCCTGTGTGTGTGTGCACGCATGTGTATGTGAGTGTCTCTAGCCAGTGTCTGCATTTGTGTCTGTCTGTGTGTGTGTGTGTGTGTGTGTGTGTGTGTGTGTGTGTGTGTGTGTGTGTGTGTGTGTGTGTGTGTGTGTGTGTGTGTGTGTGTGTGTGTGTGTGTGTGTGTGTGTGTGTGTGTGGGTACGAATGTGTGTGTGTGTGTATAAAAGTGACTGTGTGGCGCCACTATCTGCTCCGCTTCCTGTGATTGTAGCCCCTTCATCCGACCTCAGGAATGCTCCCGGGTGATTAGGCTCCCCTCGGCTCCACTCCGCATGGTTCTGGTTCTAGTTACCCCCGGGGGCAAAACCCACATCTTCTCCCCAGCTGCAGGCTCAACTACCCAGCTGCAAGCGACCAACACCACCAGGCACCCTCCCTCCACCTCCAGCACCATCCAAACCACCCTTATTCTACTGTCTAACATCAGGTTAAGTTTTTCAAGAAAGAAGCCGCACCTTGCATATAGTGTTTTTATTGTACAATATAACAACAACAAAAAACCCACTATATGCAAGGTGCAGCATCTTTCTTGAAAATCTGAGTTGAGCATTTGGGCCAGCACCCTCACATAAGAGTGAAGCTAAAAATGTGACTAACAGCACGTGCGCAAGAGGTTCACGGGGCGTTCAGTTGTCCTTTTCGCACTGGATGGTCAACAGCATGCACATTCTATCCTCAGGAATCATCATTCCAGCCTTTCCAGCATACATTCCAATGGGCGCCCGTTCACAGCACGTGATTAGAGTTCTATTTTCAAGTTGGAACGCTCACTTTTCTGGGCTCCCGCTCACGGGCCCGTCCGTGCGCTGCACCGACATCATGCTTTGGTGTGAAAGGAATAATCCGTTTTCCAAGTGTTACAGACTGAGCATGGATACTGAGCAATGGCCTACTACTGAGGCATGGTGATATAACCATCATCTCCCTCCTTCTATTGTCCAACCTCAAGTCAGCCAACACAGGGGCATAGCAGAAAATTGTGGGCCCTATGTACAATCAGCTCCAATGCCCCCCCCTCCAATGCCCCCCCTAGTATATCTACATAAATGAGAAACGGTGTGCACCCCCCATACACACAGGGCCCTGGTGACTCATCACACTTTACTGTCCTGCACGACACCCCTGAACCAACAACTTGGGGTTGAGGTAGCTGAGTGGACTAAAGCGCCCCATACCATTAAGCCATAGATTTCCAGTCTAATGTCATTTCCTGATCTATCCCTGTCTCGCTGTCCCACTTATTTCCAGCCATTCTCTCATAAATAAAAGTTTACCAACCACTTAACATTATTTCATCGATATTTGACTGGAGGCTGCCACCTATGTCCATGCCTGATCCGTAGGTGGTGTTGTAACCATGGGAACTACAGAAACCACATCTTCTCCATGTGACCCCCAAGACTCACTCAGCAGCACTACCGAGCAGAGGAGCACAGTCAATAAACTTAAAATCTTCTGGAGTGTATTAGAAGTAAGTTCATGATGTACGTGCACACAATATTATACAGCAGTTGTTACACCAGCTATTCCACTGTGAGTACCTAATGTGGCTTTTTGATGCTATTTTACTTTAAGTTTAAGTTATACCTCTGGATAACACTTCACTGTTTCTCTTTCAGTGTTACTATATGGGTACACATTACAAGTTGGTAGTACATGCATAAGCATGTGTAACATTGTTTAGTTGTGTGCCAGCAAGCCGCAACAAAAAGAGGCAAGAATTCTCTGCTCTCCAACATTGACCTCTCACGACTTTATTGATTTACACTTGCCTGTATAAATTAGATGGCAAGGACAGAAATATGCAGAGACAATCCATTGCAGCGATGAAAATCAATTCCGTGCACATTTGTGAACCTTTACCACCGGCACAGGCAAATTAATCATCAGCCATATAAGCGTGGAAGTCAGACAGGCTTATGATGACGTCAGGGGGCGTTGGGAGTCTTATGATGAGGTCCATTGGGGCGTTTGTTTAAAAAAGGTTGAGAACCACGACTTGAGCATATTCTGCCCCTTTTCTTAGTTGTCTGCAATGGTGGA
>NC_085864.1:6621327-6656327 GCF_034702125.1 Engraulis encrasicolus | reverse complement strand
ATCCCCACCAGCTCTATTAAAGGTACAGTGTGTGTGTGTGTGTGTGTGTGTGTGTGTGTGTGTGTGTGTGTGTGTGTTTACGTGCGTGTGTGTATGTGTGTGTTTGTGTTTACGTGCATGTGTGTGTGAGAGAGAGAATGAGTGAATGAATGAATGTGTGTGTGTTTATGTGGAGTGATTAGACACAGTGCTCTCATCCTGACACAGCACAGCACAGCACAGCACTAGACATCTCCTATCTTGATTTATAAAGCCGGGCCCAGCATACGTAGCTAATCATCTTTTAAAGTTGTTATGTTCTCGCTAGCTCAATATCCGCCCTGCCGTTATTATACCTCTCAGGGATTTCTGCTGTGCTGGAGCAGAGAAGGTAATAATATAATGTCGCACAGACTTCAGCATTCGCTCTCTTTCAGGTGGGTAGGCATAGTGGAGAACATTACCATGATTTGCAGGTCCATTTTCGGTGGTATGTTCTCGCCAGTAAGCTTTGTTGTAAGCTATTGGAGCTCACCAGAGTTTGGCTCAAGTGGTGAAACTTTGGATTTGAACCAAGCTTAGTCTATTGCTATGTGATGTTCTTGTGAAGTTTGTTAGTGTACAGGACAGATATGCAATCCTTTTACATTCGATCAGTGTCGCATATTTTTAAGCCTGAGTTGGCCTGATGAGTTTTGTCATTTTGTAAAGGGAAAGGGAGTTGGCTGAAACTCACACTTATTATATATATACTATATGCAGTACATATAGGTACATCCGGATAGTCGGAGTATTAAAGGACCAGTTCAGTCAATTTCAATATGCTGTTGTATTGCTCACGCTACCCTTGACTTGTCAGTACCCGGTGATGCCACATTTTTCGGCTAAGCCCTTTCCGAGATATGAGCTATTCTAATAGGGGCAGCGTTCGTTTACATTTTTTTTTTAAATAACATAGGCCTACTCCAAATATTTTCCCAAAAGGTACCGCTGTTTGCTAGTTGTCTGCTGATGTTGTATAACCTTTCGGATGTTATTGGGAATAAATCAAAATGTTTTTTTGAAATGTAAACAAAGCGCTGCCCCCATTACAATGACCAAGATCTCGGAAAAGGCTGAAGAAGAAAAAAAAAACTCAGGTACTGACAAGTCCAGGGTAGTGTGAGCATTACAACTGCATGTTGAAATTGACTGAGCTGGTCCTTTAACAACACTGTGGAGGGCTAAAACAGAGTGTTAAGACAGTGAAGTTAAAAGTCAGTGTAAAATTCTGCTAGTGGCCAGTGTAATACTGTGTAGAATTAGAGTAGAACACTATTTTTGAGTGGGACCTAATGTTATCTGAAAGTCAATTTAAACCCTTCAAGAGTTATATTAGTTATATGATATCTTTATGTGCAACTACATTTCTTTAGAGACCAACCAGCCATCAAACAAACAAACAAACAAACAAATTCTGCTGGGAGAAGTCAAGTGCTTTACGAGAGGGAGCTGATGATGAATGGGAATTAGTGCAGGAGTAGTGGCACTGCTCTCTTCATTGAGAATGTCTATGTTGATTTGCTACCGCCACTGTCAGTGTTGATTTGCTAGAGCCACTGTCAGTGTTGATTTGCTACCGCCACTGTCAGTGTTGATTTGCTAGAGCCACTGTCAGTGTTGATTTGCTAGAGCCACTGTCAGTGTTGGCTTGCTGAAGGTTCACACACACAGACAAATTGAATTTGCTCTGTTTGGTTTATTTATCAGTTAGTCTCCAGCAGAGCTCCACACTGAAGACCGTCCTCCATTGCCTAGTACTTTTCTCGCTTAATGCCTTAATGTTGAAACCTGTCAGACAAACCCAGAGCAAAGTTTCTCTGTGCTTCTTTTGTGGAAATGATGTTGCCTCGACTGAGAGTGAGTGATTATTTGAGTGTGTGTGATGAGAATCGATCTCATTAAGTAATAACAACCTTTTCAAACCTGTTTGCTCAGGACCGGCCATCTTTTTTAACCCAGAGTACTTGGAAAAGAGGAAGTCAGGCGATCCCAAAGAAGGTGGACAGCTGCATACAGTAGCTTTGTGACTGAATGCTGTCTTGTTTCTTTTCTCCCATCCTCTCTGCTATCTCTCAGACTTACATTAGCTCTCAACTTCTTGTTTTACCCGTTTAACAGAGGTTTTTGCCTCTCTCTTTTTTTTCTCTGAAGATAGAGGCGCATTGGCAGCATGTTTGCAGAGATCTAATCAACAGGGACATGGCAAACTAACCAGTGGACTGTTGTGTGCCTTTACCTCTGTGCACCGGCAAGCTGTGTGTATGTGAGTGTGTGTCGGTGTGTGTCTTGTGGCATGTGGACACAGTTATACTCTGATGGAATGCATTTTATCATGCACAAGATGCTGGTCTGAACAACTGTGTGTTGGCGTCTTTTACGTTTAACAATCTTGAGTTAAACCAGGCATATTGTGCTCTTGGACTAGACCGACCTTACTGTATATATTCATTCACATCTTCTCATTTCCCATTTTGTCATTTCTCTGCTTCACCCAATACTGCCCAATCATTTCCTCTTGCATACCTTCCTCTTGCATACCCTCACTACTGAAACTTCCACCTAACTTGATATTAAATTTCTATGGTTTTGCCCAATGCCTATGCTGCTCTGATAACCATTCAAACTGCTGCAATACTTACCTTGTCACCAATATTCCTACCTGACCATCTTTTTCTTAACTACTACTACTTCCCTCTGACTTTTGCTGAATCTAATCTGTTACAATCACGTTTACAACTTCAATCATCATACACATTGCAATTATATTATAATCATATTATGCTTACAAATCTGATCTGACAAATCTTTATTACATCGATTTATTATAACTCACACAAAAATCATTACCCATCCACCATCACATAACCTGTAAATAAACCACTGCATGAGTTTTGCTCCTTGAAATCCACCACCTTCCCTCCCAAACCTTGATTGGTTGTTGATCCCAACCCTGCACCCCCCAACCCCCCATTCTCTTTCTCTCTCTCCACCCNCCTCCCCCCCCCCCCCCACGGCCTTTCCAGACATACGCAACAAATCACGTGGCATCCCACCCAGCCAATCAGCCACCAGCCGGATAGCCAACCAGGCGCAGCGGTACCCAGGTATCCCACAGCCGATTGGCCAGTCCGCCCCATTCCATTCCCATCCACAACATTCCACTCCAATTCACTCACTCCTCTCCACTCCACTCCACTCCACACCATTCTCTCTGTAGCTCAACAAATACATGTACGGTACATGAATTATGACATTGGCTAAAAATGAAGAAAGGTAAATGAACCAAAGGAGATACTGTATGTTTTCACTGTAAGTTTACATGTAGTCAGTTTTTCCTGACCCCATAAGCCAGTGCTGTCAACATCAAAATGTCCAACACACATACTGAACTTGTGGGCAATTTATTTAATGAAAATACTGAATTGGGAGGTACTTCTGAAATTCACACAAACTTCGATTTGCAGAGAGTTGTTCTATCTCATAGTTTTAAAGGTACTATCAGCAATCACTACTCATGGTTGTGCTCCACACACAAATTTGTTGCCTTTTGTTGACAATGACTATATCTCTTGAACTTTAAACTGGAACACAACTTTTGTTAAAGCGCAATGCCTTTGAAATAAATAACGTTCAGCTAATACCTCTGCATGATATTCTGCCAGCTTACTTTTATCTTCTTATAGCATGGCTTGGTAAGTGTTCATATTCTGCTCGATCATCATATTCCCAGCCTATACATTACGCCTACACAGTGCACCTTTATGGTGTTCATCCAGATTGAGTTGGTAGAGTGTTGATGTGACACAGATGCATTATAACAGCCTATGTAGCATAACAGGCCATATGGGTTGGCCCACTCTCTTGTCTACATGCTGTGGAGCAAAAAACATGATAGCTAAAACATGATTAAACAAATACAGGATCTACCAGCATTGCTGATAGCACCTTTAAAATTTTCAGTAAGCCTTGTTCAGTATTCATATCAATATTTATGACATCATCAGTATTGCTATAGAGATGTACTATTTGACTGTATGTATGTATTTTGTCCTAAATGTTTTGGTTATATTTTTAAAATGAAAGCAACTACAATCCAGTGTTTTTTTCAGTGTCATTAGAAGTATGTTTAATATTTAAGACCTGTCCAAACACGAAAATGTATTCCTCGTGTGTGTATGTGTGTTGAGTGTAGCCTATAAACCTGTATGTACATCATATAATATATACATTAATGCATACTCTACTGCACTACAGGTCCCAGCATGCACCACAGCAACAGCAACCCCATGATGGCGGAGGAGGCCACGCGGGGCGTCGCCGTGGAGAAGTTGGACACCGTCAAGAAGTGGGGCATCAACACATACAAAGTGAGTGCAGCGTAGTACTACAGGCCAAATGAATGGCATCCTCATATTGTCTTGCTTTGTATTTCTACAGGAAATGCTAGAGGATATGGGTGTCAATATTTCAGAGTAAATGTATATACGTAAATTCAGTATTTCAGTATTGAATTCAAATTCAGTTCAACACTGCTATGCAAGGTCCGGCCTCCTTCTTGAAACATTGAATGTAATATTTGGGCCAGTACCCTCAGGCATTAAATAACCAAGAGTGACGCCTGCTCCAAGTGGAAAATTAACTCTTCACAAGTAAAATTGACACTTTTTCATGGGGACCAAATGTCACCTGAATGGAGTTCATTTTAACTCGACTCTCGTGAACTCATATTTACACTGGCATATTTACCGCTCGCCCCTATCAGTGTACGAAGCAGATGTTTTCGGAGCGTTTTGGGCGTGGCTCTCGCACGGTGGACCTGGAGCTGGAGGCCCAGATAGACCTGCTGCGGGACACCAAGAGCAAATATGAGAACATCCTGCGGCTGTCTGGCTCCCTCACCACCCACTTCTACAACATGGTGCAGACGCAGCAGGCACTCGGAGACATCTTCGCAGACCTCAGCCAGAAGTCGCCCGAACTACAGGTCAGAGAGGGAGATGGAAGGAGAGAGAGAGAGAGAGAGAGAGAGAGAGAGAGAGAGAGAGAGAGAGAGAGAGAGAGAGAGCGAGAGAGAGACAGAGAGAGAGCCTGCATCTGTCAAACCAACTACTTTGGGAAACTAATGTCCCCAGTGTTTTTTTCTTGGTTATTTTGTTGTTATTGATAAACTAGAAGTTAAGTCAGGGTTAGGTGTTTGTTTGCTCTTAGCACAGTCAAGCTTTCTGTATGAGTGAGTCAGTGAGGCTAGCCTATAAAGATGTCTGTGTGTGTGTGTGTGTGTGTGCGTGCGTGCGTGCGTGAGAGATTTCATGAGTTTGTAGTGCAAATACAACATGTTATGCTCTTTAACGTCCTGTCACACCACTAAGTATGATGAAAGACTGCTTCCTTCTGAGTAGTAGCAAGATATTGCTTAATGTGCTTACAGTGTATACAGTTACTCATTAAACCAATGTTCTTGCAAGTTTTATTTTTGACTAGCTGTGTGTGTGTGTGTGTGTGTGTGTGTGTGTGTGTGTGTGTGTGTGTGTGTGTGTGTGTGTGTGTGTGTGTGTGTGTGTGTGTGTGTGTGTGTGTGTGTGTGTGTGTGTGTGTGTGTGTGTGTGTGTGTGTGTGGTTGTGAGGATGTTAGTGTGTTAGTATATGCAGCTCCAGCAGATGGCAGGAGTGTGTTAATTATTTTCAATTTCAAACTTGGGAGTTTTATTTGTTCTATTACGTAATCCGGAGACTCCGGCGAATGGCATAGTGCCGTCTCTATTGAAACATTTACTCTTGTTTGATGTTTGTTTATTTGGTAGTTAAAGGGACACTGTGTGAGATTTTTAGTTGTTTATTTCCAGAATTCATGCTGCCCATTCACTAATGTTACCTTTTTCATGAATACTTACCACCAGCATCAAATTCTAAGTATTCATTATGATTGGAAAAATTGCACTTTTCATACATGAATTTCCAGAAATAGCCATTTTTAGCTGCAAAAATAACTGTACTTGGGCCATACTAGAAAATATTAGTTTATTACTTAGTAAACTTTCATGTAAAGATCAAATTTGGCAATAGGCAGCCCAATTTCAATAAGCAGCATAGTTGCAGTACCTTTTTTGACCATTTCCTGCACAGTGTCCCTTTAAGTCAAGGGTCATAACTACAGCAAGTATGTTAGTTTTTTTGTTAGTTTGTTTTGGGTCTTTTATGCCCTTTGTTTGACAGAAACAGTGAAGAGATGACAGGAAATAGTTGGGAGCGAGAGATCGGGAGAAACATCTTGAAATGACCTCGGCCTGGAATCGGACATGGGTCCTCAGTACAATGCCCTACCCGTTTGAGCCATGGCCAAAGCTCAAAGTGTGATAGATTTGACAGTGACTTTATTATGGATTTACTGTGTGGAGTTGTTGTGAGAAATGACCTTGGGCTGGAATTGAACCCAGGTCCCTGCATAACCCTACAATGCCTTAGCTGTTAGATCTGACAGTGGATAGTGTTATGCCGTGTAGTGCATTAATGAAAAGACACACACGGTCAGCGTGGGGTTTATGCTGAAACTTTCCTGAAGGACTCCCTATCTGATGACATGGTCTCCGAGGTAACCTATTGCCTATTGCATTATGGGTATTGAAGTATATTAAAGCAACACATAACAACACAGATTGATTTTATTGACTCTGTGTCCTTGTTGTGGTTGTGCGCAGGATGAGTTTGGGTACAATGCGGAGACGCAGAAGCTGCTGTGCAAGAACGGGGAGGCGCTGCTGGGGGCCATCAACTTCTTTGAGTCCAGCGTCAACACGCTGGTCACCAAGACCATGGAGGACACCCTCATGACCATCAAGATGTACGAGAACGCCAGGTATGTCACGCTTGATTAACAAAGGCCAGGGAATCTTGAAATAATAATAATCTTAATAATACTTCGGTTTTGTATCACACTTTTCCAGACACTCAAAGACACTTTATTGACCATCTAACATCAAAATGTATGCACTATTCCAGTGGGACAAGCATGTGGTTGTGTGCCTCTAGTATACGTATTCACAGCATTTTCTTTCTCCCACTCATTTCCTGTCATCTAGTATTCACTGTCCTATCATGAAAGCATCTAATCTAGTCCAAAGGGACAATAGGACAGGATGAAGACACATGCATTTTCTATTTGCTAGTAAAGCACTGTTGAGCAAATTTAGTTTTGGGAGAAAAAAAACAGCCAAGTAATTTAACATTTAAGTACATGTATGAACATGCACATTTTCATTAGTGGCATAGGCCGACGTGCAAGTACATACACACACTGAATAAATGAAATAATACATTCGTAAGTAGTAAGGTGTGCTGATGACATCCACTTTACCAGATAACCAGATACTGTAGATGTGGGTCTGACGTGAGGGAGTTAAACTGAAGGTGTCTAATCTGGAATTGCTCCAGGCGAGACTCATGACTCAGTCATCATGTGGTTCTATCATAATGAGGTTCACGATATATCATATGTGTTGTCTGTAGGGTATTTTATTTGGCAATGTTACACACCTTGTCTGGTAAAACAGTAGATTCCTGTAAATTCTCCTGTTTCTCGTTTCTTTCCCGCCTTACTGCCGTATCAGGTGTTGAAATTGCAGCAAAGTTTGTTGCTAGCTACTTTACTTCAGTGGTTTCTTCCAAGCCAATTGTGTTGTAACTGGAAAGGGTTGACTGAGCGCTCTTGTTCTCCAACTTAGTAAACTCCAAACTGTGGGTGCTCTTGAAGTAAGAAGACTAGAGTCCTTTCATTTAGAGCGAGTTGGCACTAGGGCTGACTTCAAGCAACTACGCAGGCCGACAAGGATTGTCCTTAGTATAAAAACCCTTTATTAATCCATGAACTGTAATACTACTTATGTTGTCTATCGCCTCATATGCCCTTGTAATCATTTTTATGTCGGGAGAACCAAGAGGCGCCTCAAGGATAGAGTAGCGGAACATAAGTACGCAATACGTTGCAATAATGAGGATTACCCGATGGCGCGTCATTTCAACAGCGCGCATAATGGAGATGCAAGTTTACTCCAAGTAGAGGCATTGGAGCATGTCCAGACGCCACCTAGAGGCGGTGATCGGCTTAAGTTACTTCTCCAGCGTGAAACTTACTGGATTCACAAACTTGACGCAATGCGCCCCCCTGGTCTCAACGAAGAGATAGATTTCAGACCATTTTTGTGACTATCTTATGATTTTGATTAAGTTTCCTTGTAAATTGAAATGGTTATGTTTGTGCCCATGAACATGTCTATGTGAATGAATAGAAATTAACTGCTGTGATTATGCTGGTTATTCCATGATACATTGTGCAATGTTCATGTGAAATGGTGTTTATTTTACACACCCAGAATGGACTATATTCTTTAAATATATTTCTATTTTAACTAATTTTTGAAAGGTCAATCATCACCGAGGTAACCATGTGACCCCCTGAACTTATAAATAGGTCACCCATGGGACTCCTCCTCTGTTTACGCCCTGATGAAGACCCAGTGCGGGTTGAAACCGGTTGGCGGTTTTATCTCTGTAACAATGCCCATGGATTAATAAAGGGTTTTTATACTAAGGACAATCCTTGTCGGCCTGTGGAGTTGCCTGAAGTCGGCCCTAGTGCCAACTCGCTCCAATTGTGTTGTACTCCAGTTGCAGTACAGAATAAAGGAAACATTTTCATACACATCAGTGCAACATAAAGGAAATTACCTGCCTCTTATGGATCAGTGGTTACTTAACGAATGTAAGATGTTCTGAAAAAGTATCCATGGTACTGAGTGAAAATGAAGTGAAAACGATGGGTCACGGTTTCATATAAACACGGCATGTGGATGAATAAAAACGCCATAGTGACAGGTGTCTTTTAGCGTGTAAACAGCATCTTAAACTGTAATAATAATATGAACCAGAATTAGTTATGGTCATGTACTGTATGTACATTTACAATTGAAGCAAAACATGCAGACAAAAGCCCTGTATCCATATCCACAAAGATGTGGGTCTGACGGGAAGCAAACTGAATGTATCTAGTCAGTGTTTTCCATCCCCTGTCAGACAGAGGTACAATAAATCTTCACTTTTAAATCATCATATTGGGTTGTATCATGACAAGGCAGTGTGCTGGCAGCCACACAGATGGATGTGGGTCTGACGTGAAGCAGCTAAACTTGAAAGTGTCTAGTGTGTAGTGCCATACCCTCAGGTGAGACAGGTACAATCAGTCATAATACTGCTTGCATCACAGTGTTCTCCGTAATGGTTATTGGCAGTGCTTCACACCTTGTCTCGTAAATGTGCTGAATACAGGATTTGTCCTGGATCTCCTCTTCTTCCTGTTTTCGTCCCTTACGCTCAGATCAGGTTGTGAAATAGCAAAGATATATGAAATGCATGAAATTGATATGGAATACTCTGAAGAATTACGATTAAAGAATACATTTTATATTTTTAAAATTTGCACACAGGTACTATGAATTGGTGTTTTTTGTATAAAAGGCAAAACATTACTTCAACTATACTCTTTTTGGGTGTCTGTAAATTCCCAAGTTCATTCCCTCACTAAGTTCTAAGTAGGGAAACACATTTTGCTAATAATCACAAGGGCATTATTACTGTAGTTATTATGATACCAGGAGTATTTCTGGCATCATATATCACTTATGACTTATGATCTATGACAACTCTATGACCGCAAAGGTGACATCTATAAGCGTCCACATAAAAATGAGCAATATTTGTCACGGCTTCATGCTTGCTTGCAGATGTGTTTCACCTTAGATTACTCCTGTGTGTGCGACTTGCATTCCACTGGCCAAACTCCAAAGTCAAATACTCATTGATTGGCACACAAATCATATCGGACCAGAGCAGTGCGTGCTTCCATCTGTCACGCGAATGCCTGGACTTAGTAGAACAGCTGCAGCAGGAGCAGGAGTAGGGCAGGGTTGCCAGATTAGGCAGATTTCCGCCTAATTGGACTGTTTAGGATGACCATTCTGTGGTGAAAAAAAAATGGTGGGTTTCTGTAAATTCATCGCCGTAGATTTCAATGGAATATACAGTTTTTTTCAATTGCTAACAAGCTTTTGTCCAATCCTCAGCGACATTTGCAAAACTCTTCACACAGTTAACACAGCAAGGACTTTCCATGGCCATGCAGTTGACACATTACATGACTTTTTCACACAATTAGTTGTCAATGAATGCATTTTTAAAATGCTAACATTTCCTTTACACACAGGATAACCACAGCAACAAAACAATGTATATTTGATGGCTTATTTTCAAATGCTATCACACAGTGTGTCAAAACTGGAAATACAACATCCAAATCAAGTTTCAAGTTGGTTTTATTGTCAATTTCTTTACATGCACTGGTCATACAAAGAATTTGAAATCATCCTAAATCCTTATTTCAGTAAAAAATGCCTTTTCTTGACATTAGCAAGAGTACAGTAATCAGATTATTTATAAAAATTGAAGAAAACCCTCCAATTTTAGTTGTTCGGTTCTATTGACAGTTTTTGACAACCGTTTTTACAGTAAAAAGTTGTGTCACAATCACAGAATGGAAATGCT
This sequence comes from Engraulis encrasicolus, assembly GCF_034702125.1. Classification (NCBI taxonomy): domain Eukaryota; kingdom Metazoa; phylum Chordata; class Actinopteri; order Clupeiformes; family Engraulidae; genus Engraulis; species Engraulis encrasicolus. The sequence continues at coordinate 6,645,716 of NC_085864.1, read as the reverse complement.
TTTGTAACAGTTGGAAAGAACTGTTTGTTTACATATAAGAAGAATGTCTGTAGACCTAACAAAATCTTCACAATTCACGTTCATGTAAAATTACCGAATCATGTTTAGAAATTGTATATATCACTCTGTCAACACATCTGCCGAAATTGGTATTTTACGGTAAATACAGTAAACGTCTTAAGTCAATGCTGTCCATGAATTCATGATTTGGAAATGCATGAAAAGGTATTATAGATTCAATAATTTCAGGGCCGTTTCTAGTACATTTGCCCTTGGGAAGTACCCCGGTTCCTTTTGTGGATTTTCAAAATTCGCATCTGTAAGCATAGTGTCTTCAATTTGATCTAAGATCTACTGTGGTACCTGCATATATACTGAATGGCCATGAATACCATTGACAGCATTGTCAGTGTAAGGTGTACTGTATTGCTTTATGTATTTTGTGTGACATTCTAATTCTGTGTGGACTTTTAGGCTTATCCTCCCAAGACATTTGTGGGCCTACACTGTAGGCAACCGTCTTGCTTGTGCTTTTATATATATATTTGCTTCATGATATTTTGTTCACTGTAAGTAACATTGCAAAACTTTGTTTGTTCTATCATACTATAAACAGTATTTATACTGTATCTCCTGTAGTCAACGATAAAAAATGCTTTGTACTGGAATCATCTTGAATGTCAACAACACATGTGGTCAGAGTCCTGTTGCCTTTAGAAATTTAGTGCAAACAGTGAATTGCGTGATTTGAATGCATTCAGTAGGCTACCTGTAAAACTAATACATAGAAGTCTATATAGCTTCTGTAATGTTGACAATAGCCAGTGTTTTGAAGTCTTGCGTAATTTGATTGACTCAATGTACCTTGTGAAATGAAAACAAGTGTTACTGTTTGACAGACGTATTTCATTTTGAGCCATGTTTCTAGTGTTTTTGTAAAGTGAGTTTGTACAGAAAACGATGTGTTCTGTTTTGAAATGAGTACTTTGTGTATATTTAACAGTGTGTGCTTTTGAGAAGAAAATTAACTGTTTGGCCAATTGTGTTTGGTAGGTGGTAGTCTGTGTTAAGAGTTTAGAAAAAGTATCCATAGTATGGGTAAGTGCTTGTTAGCAATTGAAAAAAACTGTAGTTCAAATAGGGTGGGATTTAGAGCATCCGGGTGGTTTTTGAGCATTTATTGGGCTGGAAATCATCAGTCACATCTGGCAACCCTGACCATGGCAGATAATAGAGTAACAGCTTGCACAGTGAAACCTTGGTGGACAGCAGATATCTTGTATTGACCAGGGGTCTGACCCTTCGTCCCTTCGGAACTGAAGGATAAGTGTGTGTGTGTGTGTGTGTGTGTGTGTGTGTGTGTGTGTGTGTGTGTGTGTGTGTGTGTGTGTGTGTGTGTGTGTGTGTGTGTGTGTGTGTGTGTGTGTGTGTGTGTGTGTGTGTGTGTGTGTGTGTGTCCTTTGGGGTGGGAGGTGGTTCACAGGAGTAGCCTTGTCACTGAAAAGGTTGTAATGTTTGTAAGTGAACATCGTGTTGTTTGGCAACTAATGAGAGAGCAGCGGTGGGCAGAAGGACTCCCTACTTGATCTTAGAAGTGGCTTAATAGCAGAGTGCTATACGGTAGATTACTATAGAATTAAGCTGATGATGGCAAGAGCAGTGTCAAGTCATTTTATTTCACAAGACCCTTGTGTGTTTGTGTGTGTGTTTGCACGTGCACATGCATGCATGCATGAGTGTGCTCAATGTGTACCAGGTCGACCTAAAGGAACTGTGTGCAGATCGTGTTATTTCACAACATGCTTTGTGTGTGTGTGTGTGCACGTGTGTCTGCACGTGTGTCTAGGCTGGAGTTCGATGCCTATCGGGCGGACCTGGAGGAGTTGAGCACGGGTCCGCGTGACGCGGGCACCATGGTGAGGATGGAGATGGCACAGGCTCAGTACCAGCAGCACCGGGACAAGTACGAGAGGCTGCGCAGCGACGTCTCCATCAAACTCAAGTTCCTCGAGGAAAACAAGGTATATGTTACTATTGTGTGTGTGTGTGTGTGTGTGTGTGTGTGTGTGTGTGTGTGTGTGTGTGTGTGTGTGCATGTGTCTGTGTGTGTGTGTGTGTCTGTGTGTGTGTGTGTGTGTGTGTGTCTGTGTGTGTGTTTGAGAGAAAGAGAGTATGTGGGAGAATGGCAGGCTCCATATTTCATATACAGTAAAACTGCACAAAATTAACCTTTTTCATGATAGGGTCACATGTCTTTGATACCATCTCATTCCCCACTCAGCATGACTAACAATTCTGTAGGAAACACTGGAACAAATGCTTGCTGTGTGACCTTAGGTACTCGTACAATTGTGCTCAAACAAGTGCTCCTACTTGCTGTATCACCATACGTGACACTGGAGATGTCATCTAAGGGGCAGATAGTGAGTGAAGCCCTCCACGTCACTGACCTATGGAAGAGCTCTTAGTAGTCGTGTCAATATTACACCATGTGGACATGTCACGTTACCTTGCGTTTAAGGGAGCTACCACGCGGAAATTTTGCCATGTCATTGTCGTGTCACTCAATAGTCATGCTGCACGTCACTGTAGGATGGATAATATGTTGTGTTTTCAGGAAGGGCAGACCTGAACCAAACTCCAGTGGCTCCAGACGTATGGTGGGATATAGGACTACACGATTGTGGAAAAAAAATGATAATCACGATTATTCTACAGCAATAAAGAATTGAATTTTGTGAATGAAAGATTAAAGTGAAATGTAACCAACAATGTATTATATAAGGGGAGAACAAAATAAAACTGAATTGTAATCGTTATGTAAAAGGCAATAACATGAAGCTTAGTCAGGCCCACATATATTTGGCCTAAAACACCAGCCTGTCAGCATGTTCTGGCATCAACGACACCCAAATGCAGGTCCCTATATTGCCCCAGGTGTGATCACGGTTAAATCTAAAAGGTTGCAATCTAAAGTTGCAGCTAAAATTTGATTCGAATTAATTTCGATTCATTGTGCAGCCGTAGGTAGTGGTACATGTCACCGCCTATGAGAGGTACAAGTCACTGTATCAGGGGATAAAGATGATTGTGGTGTTTTGAGGAAGGCATGTTATTCTGTATCCAATATACTCAGTTCTTTGAGAAGGATGAGGTACATATACAGTACATATGATACAAGGCAACGTTATTATGGGATAGATTAGAAGACCTTTCTGAATTAAGAAATAATGTTCATGTACATTATGCATATAAAACTCTTTATATTATATGCTATTTCAAATCCAGTTGTAAAAAGAGACTGACACTGTCTGTGTGTGTGTGTGTGTGTGTGTGTGTGTGTGTGTGTGTGTGTGTGTGTGTGTGTGTGTGTGTGTGTGTGTGTGTGTGTGTGTGTGTGTGTGTGTGTGTGTGTGTGTGTGTGTGTGTGTGTGTGTGTGTGTGTGTCTACTCTACAGGTGAAGGTGATGCATAAGCAGTTGCTCCTCTTCCACAACGCCATCTCGGCCTACTTCGCCGGGAACCAGCAGCAGCTGGAACAGACTCTCAGACAGTTCAACGTCAAGCTCAAACCCCCCGGCTCAGACAAGCCCTCCTGGCTGGAGGAGCAGTGACACACACACACACACACACACACACACACACACACACACACACACACACACACACACACACACACACACACACACACACACACACACACACACACACACACACACCTGACCCTGGCCTACCAGTGCTATCGAAAAACGTCAACAGCAAGTCATGCAGTGTGGACACGCACACACAGACACACACACCCACATTTGCGCGAGACCTATGTGGAAATTACAGATGGATGAATGGATGGACTGAAAGATTTACTGAAATGGACTGACGGAGAGACAGAAGACATCCTCAGAGGTGGATGGCGCATGTACTGTATATATAAACTAGTGTCAGAGAATCCAAGCGACCTGAGACAGCGAGCGCGCAATATGGTGGCAGGGACTCTTCGCCATCCCCTATTCTCTTGTGCTTTCATTTCTCTTCTCTCGGATGTATATTTTGTTGTTTTTTCGTCCTTTTGACCATCATATCTGTGTTTCTGAAAGCCTTTATATGTTCTGGATGTAATTTTAATCATCGGTACTTCATTCTTCAATCCATGTACGTAGTAAGAATGCAGAAGGTCTTTAAAGTGATACTTCATCATTCCTGGAATTGAATCATTTTACACCTCCCCTTTCGTTTAACAATTGCGTTTTAATTGTTTCTCATTCTTCCAGCGGTCCTCTTAGTCAGGTGATATTACCTCTACACAGTCCCACGCTAGCAATTATCACTGAATTGTATGGGACCAGCTAGCTGCTAGCTGGTCCAATGCGACTCAATTATGTACGCTAGCTTTGAGGTAGAATTTGTTTTGCCAGACATCAGAGAATGGCTGAAAGTACAGGAGAAAAGGTAAAACTCGACCATTTCGCTGAGGGAAAAGTGAAAACTTGGCTTATTTCCAGAAATGGGAGAGTATCACTTTAAAACCGTTGAAAGTGGTTTTGTACTTAGAAATGAATGAATATCACTTTTGTCATTTGTCATTCAGCAGAATGCGCCAGTGAAAGGTAATGACAACATCAGATCGAGTCACTTTAGTCATGTCAGTGTTGATCAGAATTATGTTGTATATGTACTATCTCTTAGTGTGCAGATTCATATTTTGGGGAATATAGGGAGTCAATTCTAATCTGTGCAACATTAGTACTGAATGTTGAGGAAAAAATAAGGGAAAAGAGATGAAACCGTAGTCAGGTTTATATATGAAAGTTATTTATGAATTAATCAAAAGCTAATAGCCACTTTTTTATTTATTTTGATTGTCACACTGCTTTGTAAACACTATCACATCGCTTAAAAGTGCTTCTCATAGCTGTATTATTATTTGTTCTGTTGTTTGAAAGACATTTTGCGGTTTGTGTGGTGGTAACAGAGCCGAAATGGTCTATAGTATATTGCATAACTGTAGTACGCACCTTACCCTATGCTCATCACACTTGTGTGCTGTGCACACAGCAGTGTGGTGGTAATTCATCGCAATGCAGTATCTTTGGCAGTTATTTAAAACAGATCACTCCATATCTTTTTCTAGTTTGCATCTTCGCACTTGCGAAAGAACAGACGTACTGTAACCATTCATAGCCCTCAGACCTTGTGCTCTGTCATACACAGAAATTGAAGTTGAAGCCCTGAAACTGACTCTTAGTGGTGTTTTTCACATTTTATTTAAAAAAAACGCTTTTCAATTCATCAATACACCATAGGCTTTACCTGCATTAAGCAAAATTGGAATGTCTCTATTTAAATCTCGATGACAGAAGATTCCACTTCCAAGCTGTATGTGGACTGAATATGGGAAGGGCGGTACGGAATTTTGTCGAAGCAGTACAACTCAGTTGCTCTCTCTACCCGACTCAGCACCCCCCCCCCCCTTTATACTCACCACAGTTTACTGTCTATACCTGATCACTGTCTCCAAAGAAAAAAAAAACATGTTTAACTGAACCTGATGGTCATGTTTATGTTTGTTTGTTTGAGTTATGAACCTTGATGTGCCACATGAGGACGGCAAGGGTCAGTGTCAAAGGTCACATGAAGGTGACGACCAAATACAGTGCCATGTTATTCACAGGCACACACTCCATAGCAGGACCAAACCACCAACATCTCTCCTCTGTTCTATGTTTGTTTAGCCTGTCAAAATGGATGACAGGCGATTGGCATTTTCACAGTAACACCGTGTCAACAAGAGAGTTGTTAATTCATATGTTATCTCCACTGACCACTCCATATAAAATACATTTCTAGGTCACCACTTGTGGTGCTTCTTGATGGCAGTGGGCCAAATTTGGTTGTCCATCATAATGCCTACTTCTATTGATTTGCTATATTCCATTGTTAAATCCCATATCACCGTCTGTTACAATATTAGTGATTGTAACTAGTCTGTTTAATTTAATTTAGTCTGTATATTTTCCCTGAAATGGCTGTCAATTGATTTATACACAACATGAAGTAAATGTTTTGATTTTAGTTTTTGTTTCTCTGGTGGATGTATTTCCGTAATGATCCTCATGTTCAACTCAGTTCAATGCTGACCTGAACGCCACATGACATGAGGGTGTTTGTTTATTGACTTCACCAAAAATTGCTGAACTGTTTGCAACGTTCTGCGTGTTCATGGATCTTATCGTGCATATTTGCAATTGTGTTGCCTACTCTCGTGCATACACAATCAGTGGTCAGTGATCTAGTTCATAAAACATTCATTCCTCTTGATTATGGATTTCTTGGATAGGGTCATGTTTTTTTATGTAAGTGGACCAAGTTCTTCATATAATACACCTCTGTGTTGAGCCATATATCACTGGTCTGAAAAGTGGGCTCAGTAAATTTTACTGTATTTGATTGTCCTAACAAAGAAGCAACCCCACTTTGTAACAGTTTTACTGCAACCAACATTTCATCCAATACAAAAAGTGACATTTTTAAATTTTCCTTATTTGTGCAAATGGATTGATGGGATCATGGAAGGTTTATAAAAGAATATTGTTTGCATATAATCTATTTTTTTAGGCTGGTGTGTCATATTCTAATATTGTGCGAGTGGAAAAGATTGATGAATAATATACAATAGGGCCTATGTAAATGTGAAAGTAACTCAGTTATCTTCCCAATGTAAATGTGTTGTGTTATGCCCTTACAACAAGACCCCTGTAATTGGCACAAGTAGTGAAATCATGATGTATGATTAAAAATCGCAATAGTTTACTGTCTTGTCTTATGTGATGGTCATTTTTCATGTTTGTCACCAAAAAGACTTAGGTTGGGCATTTGGCACCTAGGGGCCATAGTCATAGAAATGCATTCAATGCATGTCTATGATGATGACGACTAAAATGTCAGTTTCAGGGTTAAGTTGACAAGAGAAATAATGAAAAGGCCATGAATGAAAGGTGAACCCACACGGTGAAGCGAACATCACAACGAGTACAAAAAACATTACTTGTTTATTTGATAACCTCTGATATGATGTATTCTGCCGCACTGTCATCGCTGTCAGTTACCTAAAAGTGTGCGTCACGACGGGGGACAGTCTACACTTCAGTGAAACATGTCCAGCATGCAAGCGTCGTAATCTACGGAAAGACGAGCTAGGTAAACAGATACATCTTCCTACAGAATGCCCAGGATGTTTACCTTAAGATATCTCAAGCGAACAAACAAAAATTTCCCTGGCTCAAACTTGCTGTTTCGAAGAACCATGACTTCACCACGCAACACCACGTGCGTAAAAGGGATTGGAACACTGGGGGTTAACTGGGCGTGCCGCCACTGATACCGCAGGTAAGAACATTTCAACACACTACAGTGCGCCTGCATACTTAGAGGTAGGGAAGTGCTCTTTCCCCAGTCAGTTTGTGGCTGGTGATGTGACAAGAATACACCGTGAATAGGAATAACATCGTTTGGTTAACTTCCACCCGAAACTAGACCTGGTGTAAAGGTAAGAGCTTCTCGAATCTGGCGTGTTTTGATGTAACATTTAACAGAGAGGTCAGTCAGTTAAGCCAATTAAAGGTAATATCCAACGGATATAAACTAGATCTGATGCCAGTATGACCATTATTTTCAATACTTCAAGAAAAAAACATTTATTAATGTTGAGGCGCTCTCTGTGATTGTAGTGGGGGTGATGCTGACATTTGTATAGTCAACAGTTGAACAGTTAAAAGTAGTTATTTGTTGTAGGCTAAATGAAGTTCGAGAATTCGACTTGGATTCCAGATACAGATTATGAGAGGGGGTTTACACAATTTGTTTAACCGTCACGTGACCAGTCAGTTCCACTAAACAGCATTACCTGATGAAGCTAAACTTCTCCTTTCCCCATATTTGTTTTCCACTCCTCTGTCGTTGTCAGCTGGCCATCAGCAGGTCTGTCAGTGGACGACAATCCCATAGACGTCACAGGAAGTTGGGGAAAGACCTGTCTCTTCACATTGCCTAGTTATCTAGTCTGAGTTTAACAGCAGCAGCAACAACAACAAAATCAGCAACAACCAGGGCCTCTGAGCCCTATGGATCTGGACAAAGACCTTGTTTAATACACTGGTCTGAATCCATGGCACCTCCTCCTCCGCCACCTCCTCCTCCACCACCACCACCACCTCCTGGCCCTCCACCTCCTCCTGGTCCTCCTCCTCCTCCTGGTCTTGGTCCTCCAGGAAATGGCCTCTCCCGCACAGGCTTCACCCGCCGCTCCAAGATGCGCAAGTTGCACTGGGAGGTCATTCCCCAGCATAGCGTGGTGGGCAAGGACAACATCTGGACTGAGAAGCCCACGCGTACGGACTATGAACTGGACACCAAGGGCATGGAGGAGCTGTTCAGCCACAAGGACCAGAGCCCCGCACAGAAGAAGGCCAGCCTTCGCCGCAGTATTCATGGGATGCCAGGAAGCACCCAGGGAACTGAGGTAAGCAGCAAGCAGGTTGGATTGTTTTCTACAGTAAACAAACAGCCCCCCCAAAACACCAGTTGATCACTCAGTAGCACACTTAATAACTTGCATTGTGCCAGGACAGACACCGGTGTAGGAACTTCGGAACCATAAGCTTGTTTTCTAGACTGTCACATATGTAGACAAACACTTTAGTCAGAGGGTGAATTTGGAGTGACATGACATGCTATGGTAGCAACTCAGGTCAGATATAGTGACAGCTGATGGGATTCACTGAGATCTCACTGAGGTGACAGTATTGTGTGTTGTGAGCAAATATGTCCTCTTCTGTCTGCACTGAGGCATTCAAGGATTACACAAAGGCCAGGTATTGCAAGGACCCCATTTGTCTATTTGCGTGTTTGTCTACCAAACTGATTTGTAAATAACTGTCATTAATGGCTCAAATTACCAAATTTGACTCATACACATTCTATTGAACTGTCATTGGAATCCAATGTCATGTGCATCTAGTTTGAGAGTGTGACAGGAAATGAGTGGGAGAGACAGATAGGTTGCTTTCTAAAATGCGGACTCCCGTCCTCCCTTGCTCACTTGCATGCTTGTGGGCTCCTATTGACGTCACTGGCGACAGAAGTGTTTTTCAATATCTTGCAAAAGCGCAATTCTAATTTAATTTTCTTATTTGCAATCGGTAAGGTGAATGAAGAGCAGTGCCCCAAAAGTTTTTTGTGGTCAGGCTGACAGCGGGGAAACGTTATTGTTTTCTCCCATGGACGTGGGGCTTCAGCGAAATGTGAGGCTACAAGCAGGTTGAGGACGGGAGTGTGTATATTGGAATGCACCCATGGAGTGGAGCTGGAATCGAACAGGGGTCCCAGGTGAAGCAGTACCGTGCCTAAGCAGTCTGAGCCATAGCCGAGGCCATGTTATTGTAACATTTTGTGTGTTGGCTACTTTGCGTTGTGTCAATGTGGACTTTGACTGGTGTGGTGTCATCCTTGATGGTTCCGGCTTCAAGCCGCAACTGTCACATCATTAATTGACTGCCTTTGTCCCCATTCTATAACCAGTTAGCAGTTAACAAAGCATTGCTCTCGTAGCAACTTAGTCAATAGGGAAGTAGAACTGCAAGACAAGACACTGACTGTCATGGAAGTATTAACTGGTAAGGAATTAGTTGACCTCACTCCAAAAATAAGAATGATACTCTTGACTCATACTGTGGCAGAACACAGTGTTCTTCCATACTGTGCGTTGGAGAAATATTCTTGATGGAAACGAAAGACAAAATTGCAGCCCGTGCGCCGGATTTCTCCCATTAACTTTATTGCAGTGACGCTATGAGCCCTCCAGGCCTTCTACAGAAGTCTTCAGTTCTGAGGAAGACCAAACCCCAACACGTCCCACACCAAACCTCCCAATGGCACAGTGATAAAAATGCCTTTAATGGGAGCTGTACAGTGTACAGATTTCTTTTACCTGATGCAGCATTCCAATTTTAGATCCTTTTGCACCATTTTTATCTTACGTGTGCTTGATTAAAACTTCAATGTGGAATGGGGAAGTCATGCAATAGTCAGGCACTTCAGTATGATTTTGTAGGGAGCAGATCAGCTTTAGGATATGAAAATGTTCACAATAAGCTTTTGTGACCTAACAAGACCACAACATGTGTTGCCATTCTATTGTTTTAGTCAGGCATGGACATAAAAGTTTTGCAGAACCATTGCCTCGAAGTACTTGCAGATGTAGTTATGAACACAGTATTGGTGGTTGTGTGGTCACTGGCTGACGTGGAGGTTCATATTTCTAAGCTTGTTCTTCAGACGTGAAATCACATTGCCATTGTGCTACGTGGGTCAGGTTTGAAGTGCTTTGATGTCCACTGGCCTGGAAGCCGCGTGACTCACTTGCTCTGTTGTTTTCACTTGTTTGCCAAAGGAGTACAGAGCCTCTTGTGCCTGTAGAATAATAGATCGTATGAAGAGCTTCATTGCAAAATGACTTGCGTTTATATCCATTTTGGAACATTTTGGGAAATTGACGGTTTTTTGTATTGGGCATTTCATGGCATTGCATTGGAAAATGCATTTTATATAGGTTTAAAAAGTATTTTCTCAAAAGATTTGAATGGTAAGAATTCACACATACAGTACTGTAGACGAAAGGACGTCTGAACATTTATCATTTCGTCATTTCCAACAGTAACTAAAAAAAATGGCGTTTAACTCATTTTGCAAGGAAACTCTTCACATACCACGCATCCTCTCATTTCAGACCATCTATTTATTTTCATGTCCTTGTTCTTTTGTTTTGAGTTAAGGAAAGTTAAACACATTTTAATGTAGCATCATCTTGTGCCTGGTTGTGTCTGTTTCTGTTTCTGTCTGTCTTCGAGTTTTATGCAGGGAAAGACACTTGAGTAACTTTATTGATCCCAGAGGGGAAATTAAGGATAGACTAGACAACTGTTTTGAAATACTTTGTGATCTGCACTTCCGCTTACAGTATATGACTACAGTAGTTCCCTTCCATATCGCCTGCCAACACATCTTTATTATCGCGCATTTATTGTGTGATTCAGCGTTTGGGATTAATATCTATTCGACCCTGAGAAGGAGTAAACAGGTGCTAATGCTGAGGTGTGGATGTGTTGCCAGCGACCCACACCTAGTTACCCTGATCCCCTGAGCAGAAGTACAGTGATCCCTGCTTCCTGTGTTCATGCTGACCATAACAAAACCACAACATGACCAATCCCTGTGAGACCCATTCAGTGGCCAGAATAAGAACTGACAGAATGTACTAAAAACATTAATTCATCAGGCCCACTAATGATATATTATGAACTGTGTCGTAATTTCAACTCATTTCACGCACAACAAACCAGTTTATAAACTGCGAAAATGCAGTTCATGAGAGTGAATGCTTACCTCACTGATCTCACAGTATAAGGTTAAAAAGGGACTGTCTCCATCAAGGGGAATCCTGCTGACAGCAAATACACATGATCTAGTGGTTAGGGAGTTGGTCTATCAGAAGGTTACAGGTTCGAATCCCACCCTCACTTCTACCTACGCTACACCTCAATCTAAGTCTTATGGCTTCTCTTGAGAAAGGAACCTTGCCTCATATTTCTCCAGGGAACGCAAGCAATATCTTCTAAATTACAGTACAACACTTTGGATTAGAGTGTAATGAAGTAGTATAACGTTACATCTGTCTATTGTAACATCACTCTATAAGCTGCTGAAGAATGATAATCATGAATACCAATTATAGTGTTTTGAAATTGGATACCTAAACTCCAGTGAAGTATATATTTTTAGGCTATGCTAATCTGAAACGACTCCACTGCTCTGTGCCTGTAGGTAACCATCCTGAGCTCCAAGAGGAACATGAACATTGGAATTTTCCTCAAGCAGTTTAAGCGGTAAGTAACCAAGCATAGAGAAATAAGGACAAACTCAGACAACATCTGTGTCTCTAGGCTTGCCCTGCATACCTCAGTACAGCCTGCAAGCCCTAGCAGGCGATAGATTTTTGGATGACAACCTCTGAAGTTATTTACCCCACAAAAGTTTGTGTGTGTATGCGCGCACAGTGAGCGGATTCACTTGCATGTGGCCTTTTTCAAATACTTGTCATGTTCCAGTATTTCCACATTGGAATTTCATCTAAATATTCCAGCCTAGCTTGTTCCAATGCAATGTGGAGTCACTGTTCATGCAATCTGGATGGACCAGGCCAGGCCAATAGGATTAGAGACTGGAAACTCCTGTTGCCTGTGGCTCTGCAGCAGGCCAGGACATGCCTGGGGTTGCAGTGTTGTTTTTTTTCTACACAGCGGTCCAAGCACAGGAGTGTGAGTCAGGCAATCCTTAAAGGCTAAGGGTTGGAGCTAAGCAGCACTAGGTGTGTGTGTGTGTGTGTGTGTGTGTGTGTGTGTGTGTGTGTGTGTGTGTGTGTGTGTGTGTGTGTGTGTGCGTGCTGTCTGTCTGTCTGTCTGTCTGTCTGTCTGTCTGTCTGTCTGTCTGTCTGTCTGTCTGTCTGTCTGTCTGTCTGTGTCTGTGTAGTCTTTGTATTCTGTATTGTGTGCAGGGACGGAGCTACAGGGCACTTGCCCCTGAGCCTTATTATTGATAGTTGGGGCCCTGTTATGAACTTGGCAGACTGTTTGGGGGCCTTGTCAGTGTTTTGTGCTGGGGTCCTGTGTTCCACCACATTGTGTGTGCGTGTGCGTGTGCGTGTGCGTGTGCGTGTGCGTGTGTGCGTGTGCGTGTGCGTGTGCGTGTGCGTGTGCGTGTGTGTGTGCGTTCTCTACCTCTGCCCTGCCCTGTGTGCATGAGTAATCCACCCACATATACTCACTCGAGTCATCACCATCAACTTCCTCAGGGCTCTAGCTCAGAAACTCCTTATTGGCTAGACGCTGTCAACATGAACCCCAATCCCCCACCCCAACCAGACAGACACACACACACACACACATTCTCGATGTGCTACATTTTGTTGAGTAGCTGAGTCACTGGTTCAACGAAGGCCAATCCTAATCCCTGTTTTGTGTGTGTGTGTGCGTGTGTGCGTGTGCGCGTGTGCGCGTGCGTGTGTGCGCGTGCGTGTGTGCGCGCTTTGTGCGTTTGTGTGTGTGGTCTTTGGGTGCTTGTGTGTCTGATTGTCTCGGACTGTTTACGTGCGTGTCCTCCACCCCCACCCCCGCCACAGGCCCATTTTGGAGCTGGTGCGGGAGCTGAGCCAGGGCCGCAGGGAGGGGTTCGGCAGGGGCAAGCTGCGGGAGTTGTGCAAGCTACTTCCAGAGGACGATGAGGTATACCACACTACACTTCACCACTGGCTGATGTTAGCACACTTTTTCTGTGACAGTACTCTGTGACTGGCTGTTGTGTGTGGACATGAGGGTTGGAGAATAGGATTTTATTCTAAACATCAACTCATAATGACATACCTGTTACAAAGAGTAATTAGATTAGATTATACTTTATTATCATGCAAGCATGAAAATTATCTTTGGTCTCACAGGGTAAAAAACAGACAGACAGACAGACAGACACAAACAGACAGAAAACACACATACAAATGCATCCACCCCCCTCCAGCCACCCCTCCCAGCACACACATCATATGCAAGTCAGTCATTAGTTCAAAATATCTCTAGCTTTTCCATAGCTTATTGACTATGGAAATTGCATTTGGAATAAAAGAATGGTTTACTGCTAAGCAGTGATCGGCAATCTGGATTCTTTTGGTACATTCCAGTGCCACATATTCCATATGACCTGATTTAACCTGTCCAATTCAAAGAAAACGGGGCCCTACCGTGGCGCTGTGGCATTCGCCTACCACCACACGGCCGACCTGGGTTCGATTCCTGCCAGGGTTCTTTTTGCCCACCCTTCCTTGTCTCTCTTTCCCAACTGACTTCCTGTGACTTCTTCACTGTCCTATCTGATAAAAACTAAAAAAGGATTGAAAAGCCCCACAAAAATACTTAAAAAGAAAAGTGAAACGCGTCATTGAAAACATCTGTTGCTCCAGTTTTATCCATGGACTTCTTTTGTTACTGTTTGGCTGCAATTTACAGTGTTTTGACACGAGCCTTGTATGCGCCTCATTTTGTTACCTATCCAATTCAATCATGTTATCATCCAACCAGGCAATCAGATGATAAAACCAGGTCATTTGGGAATATGTGGCACTGGATTGTAACTAATGAGTTCAGATTGTTCATGACTGCTGTTAATCCCACTTTTCCATGACTGTTGATGTAGGATAGTGGAATGTGGATGGGAAGATGGCTTTCATACTAATCAACTCCCTGATAATCACACACTCATTTCAATGATATGAGGTATGGTTTGATGTTAGAAACTTTTAGACAGGGGAGGGGAGGGGAGGGCAAGTTACGGGCGTGTCACCAGAAGAGGGGAGTGTGGGTTTGGGGTGTATCATTAGGGGAGGGGAGTGTGAATTTGGGGGCGTGTCACCATCAGCTGATTGGGCATTGGTTACTGTTTGCTGTTAACACCTTTTTCTGTGACTGTAATGTCAGGGTGGAAGTTTTTCATGCTGATGAAACTGATAATGACACACCCATAGTATTGTTTCTCAACAGGGACTCTAGCCCCCCAGGGGGCATTGAGAAGCCCGGGTGTAGGGGAGCGTTCAAAAGGATACAGCTAAAGGGGACAGTGCTTTATTGCCACTGGGGCGCAATAGTATACTTTATTTTTCAATGCTAAGGGGAGTGTTGGCAGGGTTATGGTGAGGTTAAGGGGGAGTTGGGAGGCTTACAGTATGATGAGGTACAGGGGGCGTTTATTCAAAAAAGGCTCAGTACCACTGCTTTAGAATGAGGTTGAGATATGGTTTGCTATTGAGAAGACCTTTTCAGGATTGCAAGGGAACCTACCTTAAAGGCAGAGATTCTTTAAGTATATAGAGATATGCCAATGTAATAGGTTGCTATGGGCACCTAACATGACCAGGTTCCGGTCTGCCTAAAGGGGCGTGTCATAATACTCCTACATTGAATAGAACAGTCACTTAAAGAATCTCTGGAACAGTCCTTAGGTCTGCCTAAAGGGGGATTCCCCCTCCCCCTTGCAATAGTAGAACCCGGAAACAATGGGCCAATGGAATCTCTCTCTCTCTCTACTGTACTCTCTCTGTTAAAGGTGCACTGTAATATTTTTAGTAGTTTATTTCCAGAATTCATGCTGCCCTTTCACTACTGTTACCAAATTCTAAATATTCATTATAACTGGGAAAATTGCACTTTTCATACTTGAAAAGGGGATCTTCTCCATGGTCCGCCATTCTGAATTTCCAGAAATAGGCATTTTAGCTTAAATACTTACTTTACTTTGTTCATACTTGTAAATATTAGTTGGTTAATTAGTAAATATTCATGAAAAGATCAAATATGGCAGTAGACGGCACAGTTTCTCTGAACAGCGTAGGTGCAATACCTACTCTAGCCACCATCTTACACAGTGCACCTTTAAGCTTTGCTAGTCAGATAGTCGTACTGTCAATATAGTGTAATATGACATGGTGAGGGGTGTGTGGGTGGAAGGTTGGGTTTCGTGCTAAACCACAGCTGATGATGACTCATTCATGATCACTCTCAGCCTGGGGGAGGGGGACAGGAGATGGGAGGGGGTTGACATTGATTGCACAAATTCAAAAGTTAGAATTCCAACAATGTCATGCTGTACTCCTGTCATGCCATAAATTGTGTGTGTGTGTGTGTGTGTGTGTGTGCACGCGCGCACGCGTGTGTGTGCCCCTGTCTGTCTATGTGTGTGCAGGTGAAACAGCTGCGTGCGTATGAAGGTGATATCTCAGTGCTCTCTGAAGCTGACCTCTTCATGGTTCTCCTCATAAAAGTTCCTGGGTGGGTATGCTCCAGTTATTATACACACCACGCTAGATTAGTGTTCAAACACAATTTAATACAGTACTCAAACAAACAAGTCAAACAAAACATCTGTAACATATGTATATCGTTTTGTGACCATAAGACATTCTATTGTATTCAATATTCTATACTATTCTACATGGTCTGGAAAATGACCTAGGTGAAAGAAGGCAAAAGATGGAAAAGGAAAAAGGCTAGGTTAATCTTAACAGCTCGTGAGCATGAATGTATACACATGCTAAGAGCCCAAATTAAGGTTCATTTATAGTATACTGATCTGACGTTAAGTTTTAAAAAAATCTACCTTTGTGCAATGGTACCAGCTTGCTGCAGTTTCTTTTATCTGTATCTTATCTTATCTGTGTCTTCTCTCTACCTGTTTGAAGTGGTCATCACATGTACTGTACTGTAAATGAGAGCATTCATGGTGTGGATGTTTTTTATATGTACAGTATATTTACATTTTGTGGTCTTTTGTTAGTTTATTTTTATGATAGGACGGTAGGGCTGCACGATTATGGAAAAAATCATAATCACGATTATTTTGGTCAAAATCATAATCACGATTATTAATCACGATTATTGATTTTTGCAGATTTTTTTGAAAATTATAACAAGATTAAATATAACCAAGAATGAATTACATACGGGATGAGCAAAATAAAATGAATTGTAATAATTATGTAAAGGCAATAGCATGAAACTTAAGTGGACAGATTTCTGACCAGAAACACCAGGCTGTAAGTATGTTCTGGCTTCAAGGACGCTCTCAAAAGTAGGTCACTATTGCCACGATTAAATCACGATTAAAATCATGAGTTCGATTTCACTATGTTATCACGATTTTGATTATTTTTCGATTAATTGTGCAGCCCTATAGGACGGTGAGAGAATTGACAGGAAATGTGTGGGAGAGAGAGATGGGGTGGTCCGGCAAAAGACCCGAGCTGGAATCAAACCCGGGTCGCCAGTTAGAGCCTCGGTAGGGCCATGTTGCGGATGTTTGCAGTTGAATTAAACCCATGCTGTGGTTTTCCCTCCCCTCTCTCAGCTATGAGCAAAGGCTCCGGAGCCTGGTGCTGAAAGAGGAGTTTTTCCCCTTCATGGACGAGCTTAATACATCCCTCGACACCATGACCGCAGCTGGCAAAGGTGAACGCCAAAAAGGCCATTTTTCATGCAGCCATCTCACACACACACTAACCTCAATATCATTATTCCACAACACATGCGCATGCACGCACACACACACACACATACGCAACCAATTACCTTTGAAGCACATCACAGATGCTCCCTCCTTCCTCATGTCATTCTTTAATAAATACAGAGTAGGATTCATGACTTTTGTATGTGCCTGTGTGTATGTGCGTGCACGTACACACACGTTTGCTTGCACGCATGTGTGTGTGTTTGGAATTGTTTGGCGTTCCTCTGATTTTCTGGTGTGTGTGTGTGTGTGTGTGTGTGTGTGTGTGCGTGCGTGCGTGCGTGCGCGTGCGTGCGCGTGCGTGTGTGTGCGCTTACAAATGTGCGTGCGTGCGTGCGTGCGTGCGTGCGTGTGTGCGCGCGCGTGCGTGCGTGCGTGCGTGCGTGCGTGCGCTTACAAATGTGCGTGCGTGCTTACAAATGTACGTGTGTGTGTGCGTACGTGTTGACGCGTGAGGCGTTCTCCTGATTTGCCTGTGCTCCGCAGAGCTGCTGGAATGTGCTGATCTTCACTCCATCATCCGCTTGGTGCTGAAGACCGGCAACTACATGAACGCAGTGAGTACAGACCAGACAGATGCCCACGCAAATTAATCACGACTAACGTGAGTGCTGACGAGACATGCTCAACCAAATGAATACCATATATAGTGGGAAATACATGAACGCCGTCAGTACTGTACTGACATGACACATGCTTAAGGGAATTAATACCACAACTACATGAATGCTGTGAGTTATGATGCTCGCTCAAATTAATATCATCTAGTGGTTTGACAGTACGATTCATATTTTCTTCTTTTTCACTAGTTTGACAGCACAGTGCATGGGATTTGTTAAAGAGAAATAAGGCAGAGTGTCTGTCAGCAGTTTTCTGACTTTGATGACATTACAGAAAGAGAGTGGATGTGATTTATTAATTTCATATTGTGCATTCTCTGTTTTTGTGCATGCAAAATGAACACGTGGAAATGCGCGCACACACACACACACACACACACACACACACACACACACACACACACACACACACACACACACACACACACACACACACACAAAATACAGTATATCACGAAAGTGAATACACCCCTCACAGTTTTGCAGATTTTTGAGTATATCTTTTCATAGGAAAGCATTACAGAAATGTAACTTTGACACAATGATTAGTGACCTTTTAACAACATATTTAACCGCTTAAATTTCTTGTTCACTCAGAAAAAAACAAAGTACAGCCATTAATGTTTGAACATGTACTCACAAAAGTGAGTACACCCCAGATTAAAATCCGGTAGAGAAGGGGCTATGTTGGCTCGAATCGTCTCGAAATGAAACGAAATGAAAAGGGATGACAAGGGAGGTCATCAGTGTGCGTTTCAACCTTTCTTTGCATTGAACTTTTAAATTTTGAGTCTGCATCTAGCTTAAATAGATTGGTGTGAGATTTGAATGCAATCCTATGGAGAATATCATGATCTGCTTCAGTAGTCACAGTGCATGTTGACATGCATGTTTCTTTTAGGTGTATTTCAGATTGCCAATGTTGACAGCATTCATGCATCCCCAAACCATGTCAGTCCCACTACCATGCTTGACTTACGAGAGGATACACCTTTTTTGTAAAACTCACTTGTTTACCACCACACATGCTTGACACCATCTAAAGCAAATTTGTTTATCTTGGTCTCTTCAGATCACGCAACATGGTTCCAGTTATTCATATCCTTGGTCTGTTCATCTCTCTTGAGACCAAGATAAACAAATTTGCTTTAGATGGTGTCAAGCATGTGTGGTGGTAAACAAGTGAGTTTTACAAAAAAGGTGTATCCTCTCATAAGCCAAGGTTGAAAGGTTGAAACGCACACTGATGACCTCCCTTGTCATCCCTTTTCATTTCGTTTCATTTCGAGACGATTCGAGCCAACATAGCCCCTTCTGTACCGGATTTTAATCTGGGGTGTACTCACTTTTGTGAGTACATGTTCAAACATTAATGGCTGTATTTTGTTTTTTTCTGAGTGAACAAGAAATTTAAGCGGTTAAATATGTTGTTTAAAGGTCACTAATCATTGTGTCAAAGTTACATTTCTGTAATGCTTTCCTATGAAAAGATATACTCAAAAATCTGCAAAACTGTGAGGGGTGTATTCACTTTCGTGATATACTGTATATACATGTATTGTCATTCTATTTGTGTTTGCAGTTGGCTTGACACAAACCCCCCCAGCCCCACGCGCGCGCGCACACACACACACACACACACACACACACACACACACACACACACACACACACACACACACACACACACACACACACACACACACACACACACACACACACACACACACACACACACACACACACACACACACACACCAGGTGTATTTTCTGTATGCACTTATGTACGTATGTTGTCATTGTGTTTGTGTGCAGGGAGGCTATGCAGGCAGTGCTGTTGGCTTCCGGATGACCTCATTGCTGAAGCTGGTGGACACCAAGGCCAATAAGCCAGGCATGAACCTCATGCACTATGTGGTCATGGTAAAGAGCTGCAGCATTTCATACATTTGAGTTTTAAAAGGAATGAAAATAATTGCTTTTCATAAAATGAAATAGTTTGAAAAGTCATCATTCAGTAGTTTATATGTTGTCTGTTCATGATTCTCCATTTGATGCATGTAAACATTTTGAAACACACACATTGCGTTTTGAAAAGTATTGTATTTCCTTTTCATTCATGATTTACCAAGTGTCTCAACTTCATCAGAGTTGGGATTTGTAAAATAATTCTCTGTTTAGAGACCCTTGTTAGTAATAGTAGTGGCCATAGGGGCAATAAAAAGTCTAATTGTCGGATTGGCACTTCATGGCATATCGGGAAAGATGGGAAACGTGGTGTTGGGTGATATAGTTTACAGTGTGAATTTCATGTATTTTTTCTCTCAGCAAGCCCAGAAGATTGACATGGCCTTGCTGAAGTTTCCAGACCAGCTGAAGCACCTGGCTGATGCAGCACGGTAAGATACCGTACCAAATATCCTCCTATTACAGTAAGATGCATCAAGCCTTTACCTTTCCTGGATCCCTGCAACGTCAGGTTAACGCCCCTTTAGGAGACCTTTGGTTAGGAGACTTAAGGCTGAGAATAAGTTCCATTAGCGCTGTAGATGATGGTAGCACCCATCGTATGTAAGGCATCACCAAACACCTCAGAAAGAGAAGAAGTAGGAGGGGACGACACCTCCTTAAGAGCCTGAACTTTAACACACTCCTTTGCGTTGGGTAGACAGGGTATGTATTATCTTACTCTAATCTAATAATAGACTATTCTTTGACAGTACTTTCATATACAGTAGGAGGAGGCCAAGCACTGGTGAAATGCTCTGTGTATGGGGCAGCTGTGGTCTAATGTTTAAGAGCAAGGCACCTAACCTCACGTAGCTCCAGGGTATGTAACCTTGTAATAACTGTAATTCACTTTGGATAAAAGTGATTATTATTACCTTCGCTAAGGAGGTTATGTTTTCGATCACGTTGGTTGTTGTGTTTGTCTGTTTGTTTGTCAGCAGGATGAATGATGAATGATGCTATATCTATGCATAGATACTATAACTATGGGCAGCTTTGCGAAGTACCTGGTTCAATACTCATACTTTGTATTATTCGAGCATTACTGAGAATTGTGTGGCCTGTCATTTATTAAACAAAATCAATAGAAGAGTAAAGTTCACTATCGGTTTGAGGTATTATGGATAAGGAGTGGCTGATGGTGCCTTTGTTTAACTTGTCAAATCTCTGGGAATATTAGCCTTAAGACACTACCCCTGTTATAAATTAGCTGTTCCAATAATGGTTAAGTCGTAATGCATTACTAAAGGCCCTGTGCATAGTGGTGTTGTACTATGGTAGTTAGTGTACGCTTTTTTCAGTGACTATTACAACATCCCAGTTACTGGTAAGGGTCTACTGTAAAGATATAGTTGTTTGGACATCAGTAGTCAAATGAGAAAGTGTTCAAAAGGTGTCCAGGAGTGTCAAAAGTCACTGTGCATGGTCCAGGGGAAAAAAGATGATATAGATAATAGAAATGCTGATAACTTGAGATTGCAAGCGAAAATATCAATATGTCCTAATTTGTTTTCCAATCATAGTACTTCCAAAAAAGATCACTAAATGACCTCGGGCCTCATTTATAAAATTTTGCGGAAGGAATGCGCCAAAAGATGGCGCACGCACGAAACTCAGGATGTGCGTGCGCAAGAAAATATTCAGATTTATAAAGCATGGCGCACGCACGTTCCACGTCGATTTCCCTTTATAAATCCCAACTGACTCTGAAGTTGCGGCAAATGTGCGCACCTGTGGACACACCCATAATTATCTATGAATATTCAGTGAAACGCCCAAAATGAATATTTATATCTGTGGACGGCGTGCGGAAAGCAGACGAGATAGCCTATTTACCACATGTGGAGCAAACAGTTTTATTAGATAGGCCTAGAGAACGTTGGGCAAAGTGGAGCGGTTAAGTTTGGGAAGTCGTAGGCTACAAAAATAAAACCTTGAATTGCAGCATGTGGATGGTTATGTTGACAAAAATCACGCTATACCAGAAGTAAAAAAGAAATAAAATAAGGATGGCATGGACATGAATCTGCCAAGTCATGGACATGTAGGCTAGTATTAATTGAGTTGTGAACAAAGGGAAAAATAGCTGCGTCAAAGAAACATCTCACATGGCATGTCCCCATGTGAAATTCACCGGTAGAAAATCTATTCGCTGTCTCATCGCACCTCATATGCACCGGGTTTAAACTTTTTTCACTTATTGCCGTTGGTCACTGCGCGCAGCTGTCTGCTTTCAGTTCAAAGCGACGCCCCAACTGTCGATCGACATAGGCCTATCCACAGACAGCATGACATATGGGCATTTTCTGTATTTATTGAATGTGTGTATTATAAACGTACATTATCAGTGTATAAGACCAGCTGTCAAATGCACACCTCTGCTTTGGTGACAAATAACCGCATGGAAAAGAAATGACATGCAACAAGAGAAACGAAGCTGTCCATTAGTATGGCACTTGCGCTTGCCTGTATGGCTGAGAAAATCAACCATTACAGATGCACTTGGGTCTCGAGCAGATGATTCTGCAACTGGCTTAAATGTTGACGTAATTCCTTGCAGACTCGGAACACTTTATAGCCTACCGATACGATTATAGCCCGATACTGGAAAGGTCCGTGGTTATTGTTAATATAATGTAGGGTATTTCCAAATGTAACGTAGGCCTATCCTAAACGTACAATTTGAAGCGTCTATTACATGCATGTGGCAATGGATAGGCCAGGTAGGCCTACTTATTATTTTCCACCATTACCAAACAACAAACAACCGTGTTTTCGTTGCGAACTGGATTAACTAATGTTAAAGTGGCTATCGTGACACGTGACCTTTGATTTTTTTCTTCAACCAATTTCGGGTCGTTCTTCCAGCTACCTCCCGAGGTCGCGCTTTCCGCGTTTGGTCTTTTGTTCAGTGCCTACGCATGGGTCAAACTTTGCGTGGAGCTGCGCATGTTTACCGCCAAGTTCTTTTTCTATAAATACCAAACCTTGCGGTGAACTTGGCGTGCGCAGTCTTTTGTGCGTACGCACCCGTTATAAATGAGGCCCCTCATGTTCTCGTGAACGGAGGCGGTTTGACTGCCTGCTTGCAATTAAGAAAAATAAATGTGGTTTATGTGTTGGCCAATAACAATTGACTTTCTACCAGACCTGAGTTATGTTATAAGGTGTTTTCTTTTTCAGTATCATTCTGCTGTATTTTCTGGAGCCCTAATTTGTCTTCCACCGCTGTGGTTATTTGTAGTGCTGCAATCAGTGAGATGGGGTTAGATTGGGACTGGATATGACCCCAGGCCAGACTTGAACTATGGACAACCTCCCATAAACAGTATATTTGGGCAGTCGTGATGTAATGGCTATGGAGTTAGACTGTAGATCATAGGGTTGCAGGTTCAATCCCCATCCCTTCCTCCCTCCTTGGCTGAAGTGCCCTTGAGCAAGGCACCTAACCCCACATTGCTCCAGGGACTGTAACCAATAATAGCCTGTAATATCTGTAGGCCGCTTTGGACAAAAGCGTTGTCTAAGAATAATGTAATGTAATATTTGGTGTAGTAGACTGAGTACTGCACCACATAACCTCTCAGTTCACAATTTTAAAAAGTTTTTCTCTCTTTTATGAAACACGTTAACTCCAGAATTCAGAAGCAGGAACTGGA
This sequence comes from Engraulis encrasicolus, assembly GCF_034702125.1. Lineage (NCBI taxonomy): Eukaryota > Metazoa > Chordata > Actinopteri > Clupeiformes > Engraulidae > Engraulis > Engraulis encrasicolus. The sequence continues at coordinate 6,622,273 of NC_085864.1, read as the reverse complement.
AGCTGAGTTTCAGCGCACGGTAAAGAGGGTTCAGGTCCTGAAGGCTGATGCGGAGAAGCAACCTGAGCTGAAAGAGCAGACGGAGGAGTTCCTAAAAGTAAGGGCCAGGGCTCTATTCTACATTCTATGCTATACACCAGCTGCCATAATAATTATCCCTGTTGTTGAGCTTACCTCGAACACATGACCCATAGACGTGCATAGACACTTTCTCTCACGATCTCTCTCTCTCTCTCTCTCTCTCTCTCTTTTTTGTGTGGAAAAGAACAGATACAAATGTATTAAATCATAAAAGTGAAATGATTCATAAATAAGATTAGAAATAAAAATAAGATTAGAATCTCTCTCTTATCCTGTCTGTCTCTGTCTCTGTCTCTGTCTCTCTCTCTCTCTCTCTCTCTCTCTTGCTGCTTAACTTTCTCTCTCTCCCTCTCTCATTCAATCTCTATGTCTCTTTCTGTCTGTCTGCTGTCTGTCTCTCATTCCCTCTGCCTTTCTCTCTCTCTCTCTTTCTCTCTCTCTCTCTCTCTGTCTCTGTCTCTGTCTCTCTCTCTCTCTCTCTCTCTCTCTCTCTCTCTCTCTCTCTCTTTGTAGGATGCTGAGTCTTGTCTGGCTGAAACGGAGGCGTCTCTTCAGGACCTGAACTCGGTGTCCCAGACGGTGGCCGAGTACTTCTGTGAGGACCCCGCACAGTTCAGGCTGGAGGAGTGCTGCTTCATCTTCCACTCCTTCTGTGAGCGGTTCCAGAGAGCCCTACAGGTCAGTTCACATCTACAATCAATAGAATAGAATAGGATAGAATAGAATAGGCCCTGCCATGGCCTAATGGTAGGGCACTGAGTTACTGCGCTGGCGACCCGGTTTCGATTCCGGCCCGGGTCATTTGCCGAACCTTCCCCGTATCTCTCCCCTTGCTCATTTCCTGTCCCTCTGGAACTGTCCTGTC
>NC_085864.1:6608827-6616327 GCF_034702125.1 Engraulis encrasicolus | reverse complement strand
GGATGGTGACAGGGAGGCAGTGGGGTCGTTGCCGGCGGCAACCGCGACTGCAGGACAGGGAGATGGAGAAGGCCATCCCAAGGTCATCCTGAGGCCACACCAGCGCTTCCTGCAGAGCAAGGCCAACGGCATCGTCCGCCGTCACACGCTCACTCTGCCCACGGTAACCAAAGCAGAGGACAGCGACGATGACGACGACATCTGGATCCCGACGACGGAGGTGAAACGCCCCAGGGCGCCCCCTCTTGGCCTGCTGGGGAAAATCAAGTCGGCACACTTCTTCTGTGCTGACGCGGCCAACTCTTCCTTCGAGTGTGTGGACACTCCAGTGAAGGACCCTCCTGCCCGGCCCTCTGTGAAGGAGTCGGGGGAGGGGGAGGGGGATAAACCGGTGTCGGTTCCCTCGCTGAACTTTAACCTGATGCAGGGGAGCCTGGTGCAGAGACGCAGCGCTGCCGGTAGTTCCTCTGGATTCATGGCCTTCTTTAAACGCCTCAGTGAAAGGGCAAAACCTGTTTGAAAACACTAACCTGACTGACCAACTTGTGTGGAAAAATCTGACCGACGTCAGTGCCTGAAGCCGTTGCTGTGTATGTGTTTTTTTATTGTTTTATTTCATGTGAGAGAGGCTTCCTCTTCCGTTTTCCTTGTATTGGTTTAATTGTTCAGTGAGTCTGGGTGTTCTGCTTTTTTGTTGTCTCCATTTTTCAGTGACACATTTTAAGGACTGTGACTATATTTTATTCTCTGTGTTGGAGATTTATATAATGTATACAACTTTTGGACGTTTTTTAAATGGGCTCAGAATGACTGCGGTTCTCTGTCTGGAATTCCTGTGAAACACACATACATGCTATGTCCAGAAATATCCACTAGGAGGCAGTGCATAACATGAAGAGGACCTGACGATGTAATGTCTCATGTTTTTTCTCATTTTATCCATCCATTTCAGCAGTGATAACTTAATTTGTATTTTAATTTATGCAATACTGTACCATAGGTTTTCATTAAATGTGTGTCTTTATTTTTAATCACACAATACATTTAGTTGTGATGACAGCTATTTCTCTGGTTCTCCTCAAGACTTTCAGAGCTTTCAAGATTACCATGAACACCAAAATAAACCCTCCGAGAAAGGGCATTTGGCAAGTTTATTTGGCTGAGGTGATCAGGCTGAAGTACGTCCAAGGGTCTTAAATAGGTCAGGGCAACAATAGCAGTAGTTTCTCTCTGTTCTGCACTGGAGGTAGCTGGCAGGCATGCAGGGCCGGATTAAGATTGCTTGGGGCCTCTAGACTACAGGTTGCTGTGGGCCCCCCAGGGAAGGCAAATTTTGCAACAAATTAACATAGACAGCGTCATAATTATAGGCTAAGAATTACAGATAACATGTCTATCAACTGAGCTCAACACGACAGATGAATTTTTCAATTTTGCATTCGTTCATAATTCTGCAATTTTTCACTTGTGGACTATAAGGGCCCCCATGGCAGGTAGGGTCCCCTTGGCTGCAGCCATATCTAGCCTGTGTTGGCCCCCTGCTAGGTGAGGCCCCTAGGCTGCAGCCATATCTAGCCTGTGCGTTAATCAGACCCTGCTGGTAGGAATGGCATGTAGAGGGTATTTAGCCGTATAAAGACATGCAGGAGGCCTGTGGCTGGGCCAGGGCCAACGCCTGGTGGTGCCTTGATAATGGCCTGTCTGGGTGGCAACGTCAGCATGGGTAGTGCATTGCCAATACAAAGCTATCGTACTTAACATGTTTACATTATTGTACCCCCCCCACACACACACATACACACATTAATTAGGTACAGTGTAATAGCACATGTAGAAACGTGTAATATTATGTACTTGCACTGTTCCTTAGGGTTAGGTTGAGGTGTGTACAGTGTAAGTACATCATATTACATGTTTATTCATGTAGTTGCTCTAAAAAAGGCGTAGTAAAATAAAGTGTTACCATTTATGATTACTTGCTCTCTATCCTTTACACCCCTACCCTTTATTTTCTTGCTCTCCGTCTCATTATTGCACGCTCTCTCTCTCTTTCTCTCTCTCTCTCTCTCTCTCTCTCTCTCTCTCTCTCTCTCTCTCTCTCTCTCTCTTTTTCTCCATTCACCTTTTTTTCCAAAGCAAACACCCCTCTGTCACCTCCATGACCTCACTCTCCCTCTCTTACTCTCCTCTTCCACCTCCATCATTCCATGCAAGTCTTCTTCTTCAGCCTCCCTTCTCTACAGTATAATAAACACTGGGAAACAGTGTTGGGGCTGGGGTGATGGGGGTTAGGCAGAGGGGGGTGATTTAGATGCCATGATAAAAAGATAGGTTCTGGGGTTTAAAAATAAACTTCTTTCCTTTCTCAAGGAAGCAGAGTGCATGTCCGTGTGTGCAAAGAAACGGTATGCTCTATAAATGCCAATGCCCTCATTTTGCCTGCTTACTTGACTACACATCTCTGGGAACGTATTAAAATGTGATTCTCCCCTTTTTCACAATGGCCTGTATATATAGTATGTTTTCATATCTGGATTATTCCCAGTTATTGAAAGTCTTGAGGGTGACCAGGCTGCTCTAATAACAGACACTTTTGCACATGCTTTCTGACACAAACACACACACACACACACACACACACACACACACACACACACACACACACACACACACACACACACACACACACACACACACACACACACACTGTGTCAGATGCCGATCGGTGACATGGTCAGACATGACTGTTGCTGGTGCAAGACTGGCAGACTTCCCATAGTTGCTGACCAAAAAAAAAGCTGACCTGCTCTCCAATGCCCCCACTGCTTGATCTTGAACTGCTTGACTTTGTTGCATTGGTGATCCACGTGGTATGATCACTCTTTTGGTACCACCACATTGGAAATCTGTGACGGCGGCTCTCTGCTGTTCAAGGAGCATATCTCTCCATTGTCCAGCTACCCTCCAACCCAATGTAACACACTGCAGTACAGTAGCGCCCTGAGAGGGAAAGGTTACAATATGGATTTGGATTTGGGCTGTTAGCATCCTATTGGTTATCTCATCTCCACCAAACGCCGGCTCTCTCTACTGTACAAGCTGCCAGGGCGGTGGGAGACGCCTGGCTCACACCATCTGCCTGCACTATGCTGGATGCAGTCTCCATGGCAACACACTCCCTCCCCCTCCCTCTCCCTCTTTCTCTCTCCCTTTCTCTCTCCCTCTCTCTCCCTCTCCCTCCCTCCCTCACAATGGAAGCCTGAGATGACTTGCCAGACTCCTCACTCACCCCTCCCCTTCATCCCTACACCACCCCTCTCTCTGTCTAGCACACAGACACAGACACACACACACAGACACACACACACACACACACACACACACACACACACACACACACACACACACACACACACACACACACGCACGCACCCCGTCCCCCATTCCGCCCGTCAGCTAACAATGCTAAAGCCCCATAACATCACTGTTTCATGGCTCCAGCCTTACGGGCCCATTTCCTTTATGTCTAGCTTTTTACTGCAGTTCTGCTTGACTGTTGAATGTCTGTATGCTGGCCTGGGCGTGCACACACACGCACGCACGTGCACACACACATGCACACACACGCACACGCACACTGTGAAGCACAGCACAGGAAATCCTTTGTTATGAGTGAAGGACCTTCTGCCCTTGTTTCAATTAGGCGTATATTTTGAGGTGTTTGTGTGACCTCATATGTTCCTACAGACATGAACATGCAAACATACATGAATACCCCCCAGGCTGACCTTGCTCATCCTCCTCGATAATCCCAGATGATCATGTTTATTGTTTTTTTTACCCCTCCTCATCCCAATCTTTCATCCCACTCCCCTCTCCACCCTCCCTCCCAGCCACGCTACCTCTCCCAGTCTGCCTTCCCATCTCTCTCTCTCTCTCTCTCTCTCTCTCTCTCTCTCTCTCTCTCTCTCTCTCTCTCTCTCTCTCTCTCTCTCTCTCTCTCTGCCTGCGTGTGGATGTTCTCCCTGCCTGACACTGCAGGCTCTACATGCTAATCAGTTGTGCTGCGTGTGAGGCAGGCAGGCGAGCTATCATCACCAGTCCACTGAAACAACCAGTGCATTCACAGAAGAATCTACCTCATTAGCCCGTCCACTAAAAAGCGACAGAGCGCACAGCGCAGCAAAAGGGTCGTTGTCATTTCGGTCCTTGTCATCGACAGGCAGGCAGAAGCACTTTTGACACCTCTCTGAGGCTGTGCCTGTGTGTGAGTGAGAAAGAAAGAGATGGGTGTGAGAGTGGTAGTTTAAAAGACATTTTATCTTCAGACAGTGAAGGTAGTGGCTAGCATCCCTCTGACCTTTTATGGACAGTGGGGTGTGTGTGTTTCTTGTGTGTAGGCCGTAGCCCACTGCAGTAGAGAGCCCTGCAAAGCCCATCGTCTGCTCAGCCAGGCAGGAGTGGGAGGATGCTGTAACCGAGCGCAATTTACATACTCGCACAGCCATTGGTGCAGATGGCTCCGCCTGTTCCATAACGCGGCCAATCAACAACCAGCTTGGCCTCCATTCCGTTAATTCGCCCGCCCTCCATCCATCCCTGGCCACTCTCCCTCGCTGTCACTCCCAACGCGATCCGTTCACACTTCCCCCCCTTTCGCCGCGGCTCAAACGCCCGCCTGCCTGCACTCTCGCTAGCTTGTCCTTCTGACGCCTGTCGCCTGTGCTTGGGTCTCGTTATTGGGGAGCGGCCGAAAGCAGCGGATTTTTGACCATGGGTAGCTCCTGGCGCGCCGAGCGATGCTGACTCTCCACCGCCTCCCGTTCCGCGTCTCATGTGAGTACCCTCGTTTAGTCCTGCTCCTCCTTTGTCTCACTGCATTAAGGGGTGCCTGTCTTCCTCTCCTCTTCCTCCTCCGCCTTCTCCTCCTTCTCCTTTCCTCTGTCTACAAATCGCTACGCGTACGTGCATATGGCACAATACGGTGGCCACCGAGAGGATGATGAATAATTAATTTGCGCTATCTCGTCTGACAGCTGCGTGGTTGGGGAAGCAGGGACTTGATGCTGTGATTTAATTCTCTGCCTGGTGCTTTTGATATAGCGGTTGAGCTGTCAAACGCATTAAAGAGTCGGACGGAGGGAGAGGCCGGCGTTGTAGCCTAAAATGTGGATGGTGGAGAGTGGAGGTGGGGGGAAGAGGGGCTATTGTTTGTCATCCTGCCGGTGGAAAGCATCACATCTGTCTATTCAGCCTGCCCGGCTGATGCCCCACGGAGTGCGTTGTGTAAGCGTGTGTATGTGTGTGTGCGTGTGCCTGCGAGCGTGTGCGCGCGCTGCAGTGTCTGGGCAGGGCACAGGATGCCAGGGACTGTGGCTGGCATGTGCGCTATCACAAGCGCACCTGTGAGCACGTTTTCATGTGGAACGAATTGTTTTCCACTGTTGGGCAATCCACAGGATTGAGTAAGGACCATTGTTATGTAAACTGTTGATACAGTATAACAATTTCCAAATGCTATCCATGTTAGCATACATCTTGATTTTAGGTCATTCTCATGAAAGAAATACATCTGCCTCATTATAGCTTGAAAATCCCATACAGCTGTGCGTATGTAGTGGTGGGTCTGTCTGTATTGTTGTTGATATCCTGGCCTGTGGAGCGGATGTGAATATATCACCCTGTGTTATGTGGGGAGTGTCTAGGGACGCTTTAGAGAGTGCTATTTTTGCCAGCTGGGGTCACATTCAGAGCAAGGGGCCAGGGATCATGGCTTGTAGCCCCCTGGCTAGCATGTGGGGCCATGAAGTCACTGTGGTGTCGTTAGGGCAATAAGATCGTATATTCATATTCATATTCTTTCTTTCACACACCCCTGACAATGACAAGGCCCCCCATATACCAATAGATTCCAGCCAAGACGACCCTCTGGCATGGGCCGTGCCACACTTTTTGCTTTCTGCACCTGCCTTTCAGAACTTGATGGAGTTGTTGCGTGCATCCCAGCACCCATCCGTTCAACAGGGGGCATGATAACATATACTCTGTCAGAGATGCAATAGATTATTGTTAGTAGCACTGCTAAACTTATTTTTGTTTGTTTTTTGCTTACTTTAGGTAATTTCATTTCATAAATTCGGCCCGTTTTGTTTTGCTATATCTTTACTGGCAACTTAACGCGGCCTCCTTAGCACTCATTAGTGGCCCCCAGGAGTCTTCGGATCCCACTTTGAAAACCACTGCTCTAGAGGGCCCAAACAGTGCACACGATGAATGAAAATAGTAATAAACAAGACTATGGTATGAGTGTCTGGGAATAAAATTGTATTAAAACATTGTATCAGTCATGCATTAGTGGTTAGGGTGTCAGACTTGTAGCTCAAAGCTTGCTGACTCAACTCCCGATCCGCCAGCTTGATGGGGGGAGTGATTAACCAGCGATCTTCCCGATCCTCCTCCATGACTGAGGTACCCTGAGCATGGTACTGTCCCACCACACTGCTCCCTTGGGGCGCCATTTGTGACTGCCCCCTTGCACGGGTGAGGCATGAATGCAATTTCTTGTGCAGTGAGCACTGTGTGCTGTGGAGTGCTGTTTCACAAGTTTCACAGTTCAACACCTTAGTTTCTCTGTAGTTATATAGTAAGTCATCACTAGCATCAAAGACCCATGCCAGCAGAGGAGGTACAAAAATAGGTACAGTGGAATAATTATATAATATCACACAGACTACTAGTTCTGCACTTACATCATAAATGTACTTCCACTTTATACACTTCTGAATTCTACTCAATCTGTCACTTGGCTCAGTGAGAAACTTGGACTTTATAAGGGAAAAATGTGGTAGTATTTGGGAGCTATGTTAAAATGAACTGCAGCCAACCTCTGCTGAATCTTGCTAACGGGAGTTGATGGAGGGTGACTGAGAGAGGAGCGGAAAGCATATGCAGCACGCTCTTGCATCGCCAATAAAGTCCAATGAGGGAGCCTACGTAGCACAACTTCAAGTCTGTGTGCGTGTGTGTGTGTCTGTGTCTGTGTCTGTGTCTGTGTGTGTATCTGTGTGTGTGTGTGTGTGTGTCTGTGTCTGTGTCTGTGTCTGTGTGTGTATCTGTGTTTCTGTGTGTGTCTGTGTCTGTGTCTGTGTTTCTGTGTGTGTCTGTGTGTTTGTGAGGTATCTTACGCCATTGTACTCTGTGTGTGTGTGTGTGTGTATTTGTGTGTGTGTGTGTGTGTGTGTGTGTGTGTGTGTGTGTGTGTGTGTGTGTGTGTATTTGTGTTTGCATGCATACATACACACATACAGTATGTGTATGTATGCATAGCGACTGAGCACATTCACTTAACAAGCGTGTAATGGAAAAGAGAGGCAATTACATCCATATCACTAAATTACATCCGCTATGGCCAGAGACCCTCTACTACTGAGGGAACTGAGGCAGAAGCAGATCAGCACTGATCTCTAACTGACCATGAAGACACGGGAAAATGGCTCACTA
>NC_085864.1:6601327-6603827 GCF_034702125.1 Engraulis encrasicolus | reverse complement strand
TTCCAGTGCTGGAGGGAGGGCCCTCCTGGACTGTCCAATCCAGTCTGTGTCCTCCTGTGTGAAGACAGGCATGGCACACTGATTTCCATATGAATCCAATAGTGGTGACATAGCGGAACCATCCGTCACCGCTAAATCAATAAACATGCGGCGTGTGTGTGTGTGTGTGTGTGTGTGTGTGTGTGTGTGTGTGTGTGTGTGTGTGTGTGTGTGTGTGTGTGTGTGTGTGTGTGTGTGTGTGTGTGTGTGTGTGTGTGTGTGTACTGGGCGGTGCCTGCACACACACTCACACAGATACTCACACAGACACTCAGACTCACACTCACACTCACACACACACACACACACACACACTACCATGCAGTCTTGCCATGTGCTAAGGATGTTGCCACGCCTTTACATCAAACTGGACTGATGACTAGGGGTAAGGGTAGGAGTCTGTGTGTGTGTGTGCGTGTGTTTGTGTGTGTGTGCGTGTGTGTGTGTTAACTAGGTAGCAGGCTCACACCCACCGTGCCACACATCGAAGTTGCTGGGAGTGTGTGTGTCTCAACTGGGTAGCAGTTTCACACCCATCCTGCTTTGGCATCGACATAGGTTTGTGTGTGTGTGTCTGTGTGTGTCTGTGTGTGTCTGTGTGTCTGTGTATGTGTCTGGGCGTGTGTGTCTGTGTGTGTGTGTGTGCATGCGTGCGTGCGAGTATGTGTTTGGTTTGAGGTGATCTAATGACCACATTCCTGTATGTTTAATTGGTACAGTGTTAAGTGTCATCATTCAATATTTTGTGTCCTGAATATACAGCTGTTCACAGTAGAATATCACTATTCTCTCTACTCTTCTGAAATACAGTAATATATTTACATCTATCATGCTATCCCTTCCTGTTTTTTGCTTAATTTTGAGTTTTCTTTTTTTCTTTGCGGATAAAAGGAAAATGAATGTCGCACAATGAAGACAGTGAAAACAACAGTGTGAGATCCATAGCAGCATTATAGTGATCATTAGTTTGACTGATGTGTGAATTTGCGTCTGTGTGGCACACACATGCACACACACACACACACACACCCATCATGCTTAGATTTCAGTTTGGCAAGAAATACAGGGACTCATCATCCGCCCCCTTCCAAACAGATGGAAACTGTTCTGTTACTTGTTCCAAGTCACCTTCTATTCTCCCTTCCCATATACTCACACAGGCGCACACGCACACATGCACACATGCACACACGCACACACACAGCCGTCGCTTGTCAAGTGCTGTTGTCAAGTCAAGATTGTGTGTGCTCTGCTCTGTTGAGAATGCTGTGTGCCTGGAATACACAATCCAGTCAGGAGACAGACTTTTTCTCCCTCTTCACAAAAAGTACAGAATCTAAAACAGGTTCACAATGAAAAACCGATGTAGAGATTGAGATAGAGATACAGAGAAAGACACAGAGAAACAGTGCACATTAATAATAAGTATACCCCTTTTGAAAAGTAACATTTTGAACAATATAAGTTATTTTCAAAATGTGCATAAAGTAAGTTCAATCTGCGAAAGCTTACCACATAAAGATAACTTTCATTATATACAGTAACTTAAAAGACATGTTTTTTTCCCCTTTTTTAGAAATCATGGTGGTACAAAAGTGAGTACACCCCTGATGTCCAGTATGCCTTCAGAACTCTTCATTTATGTTCGAATGAGTTCAGATCATGTGTCATACTTAATCACTGAATCCCTATCACCTTTTCTGAAAAGAGAGTGAGAGAGGTAGAGAGAGAGAGAGACAGGGAAAGAAAGAGAGCTAGACTGGACTAGCCATGATGGTTGCCATGTGGCTCTTGTGCCCCACCCAATCTATGCGGCTTTGCTTCTTGCGTAGCCTTCATCAATTATCTCTGACCCACACACACACACACACACACACACACACACACACACACACACACACACACACACACACACACACACACACACACACACACACACACACACACACACACACACACACACACACACACACACACACACACACACACACACACACACACACACACACACACACACACACACGTAAGAAAAATCACACCCATACTGTATGCTGGGCCCAGAATACAGTATGCTATGAAACAATGGGAAATGCTTCCATTAAAAACATCTGCTGGTTTTTCTGTTACTGTGCTGTAACTGTGCTACACAGCATACGGTATAACAAGATGCCCCAATGTTAGTGTGTATGAGATGGACTGGGTAACTTTTTGAAAATTTACGAGTGAAATACTGTGCAGCATCACATGTGTGTCAGCATATAAAGGCTTTATGTTCATGCATTTTTGGGTGGGGTTGCGACGAGGCCATCCTTGCCCCATCCCTGCCCCATCCCTGCCCTTCTATGCCTTTATTAGATAGGACAGTCTAAGATGGCAACAGGAAGCGAGGGAGAGAGAGAGAGAGAGATGGGGAAGGATCGACAAAAGACCTGGGTCGCCGGGGTAGCAGGCGGGTGCCCTA
>NC_085864.1:6593827-6598827 GCF_034702125.1 Engraulis encrasicolus | reverse complement strand
TTCACTCTACTCGGACACTTTATTTTCAGAGCCAGCCATGGAGACAGACACTGACGACCTACAGTATGTAACCTTGTTCCCTTTCCTGGCTTCTGTCTCCTCTCTCCTCCCTCTTCTCTCTTCTTCTCCCTCTCGCATTCCTCCCTTTTTCCTTCCCCTTGTAAGCCAGCCCACCCATCTCCAAAGCCCAGCGCCCACTGACTACTTGTTGTAACCACAGTGAAAGTATGACTACAATCAATGACCTATACGTACATTTCCTTCAGCACGACATAGTAAATTCCTGGACAGCTTTCGCTGAGGAACTTAAAGCAACACGAAATATGTTTCCTATCCTCTCAGCTCAGTGGTTGGAAATGGAATCGGGTCTCCAACGATCCAACGAAAGAGCGATGCTCGAACCTCGAACCTCGAACCTCGAACCTCCAAACTAGTACAGTCCTTCGTGCAGGTATAGTATATACACAGAGGGGGTTAAAGTTAATTCAGCAAAGTCATTCACCTGTTAACAAATTCAGGAGGCAGTATAGAAATTTTGTAAATATTATTGTAGGGTTTAACCCTTTGGTTGTGTTACGGTCAAAAATGACCGTTTTGAAACTTCATTCTTAAATAACTTCTCTATTTTTCATCATACATAAATGACACTTCATGATATCCTCCAGCTAACCTATTCAAATGGTCAAAATGAAATATAATGAAATTCCTGAAGAATTGTGGAAGATACACCAACTTGTTACATTCATGGTGTTTCGGTCAAAAATGACCAGACCATCAATTTACATCTCCCAAAGTTATATACATAGTTATATATATAGTTACATTACATTCACTTTACTCTCATATTCTTTTTTGTTAGGCTTTTCAGAATACAACAATATGTGCAACATTAGTATAAATGTTTACAGTTAGTTGAAATACTTGAAAAAAGTGAAAATGTTCCAAAGTGTCTGAAAGCCTCTGAGAGGCCCTAGACTCCAGAGGGTTAATAAAACGAATTGGTGCAAGATAAGAAAAAAGCCTACAAATCACTAAAACAAAGCAAAATAACATTTAAATCACCTTGGAAATGTTTCAAATAGGTATTAATCACAAAATATGCAAATCAGATTTTTAATCAATGTATTATTACCTTTTTTGTGTAGGCGGTCAATTTTGAACGTTAACACCATGAACGTAACCATGTTTCTAACACAACCAGAGGGTTAAAAAAAACTTGGCTTGGCTTGGAAACCATTAAGTTGCACATTCATTATCATCCTTATGTCCTTATGATCTACGGTATCCGTTGATTTCAGTATTGGACCAGCGAAATCTAAAACAGTAGAGAGATCAAAGCACACTAATCATTCTTATAATCTTGTGTTTTTTGTTAGTTTATAGCCAACAAACAAAAGGCTCACTGTGTGGTACGGACTAAGGCTGAGTGCTTTGCAACATACACATAGCCCTTTTTTGGTTGAGCAAGGAATTTAGATTGCACATATTGAGCAGCTAGCTATTTGTTATGAACCTGTCGTAAGTGTGCAGTTATGCCATAAGCACTGTGGCTCTTGTTAATAACCTGTTGTAAGTGTGTGTAGTTATGCCATAAGCACTCTGACTCTTGACACTGGGCCAGAGATGAGCAGTGATGAGAGTGTGTGAGAGAGAGTGAGCGTGAGACTGATCTTAGTTATGATCTTATTATAACACACACACACACACACACACACACACACACACACACACACACACACACACACACACACACACACACACACACACACACACACACACACACACACACACACACACACACACACACACACACGCACACGCACACACACACCACCCCTCCAGTATCTGTTCCACAGTCTGTTGCCCCTCTCCTGATTGACGGCATAATGAAGCCACTTATTCGACCATCTGCTTTGTGCTGTATAATAGTCAAGCCCTGGCACTCATAAGGAAAGTGAAGGCATATGCAGACCCCAGAGTTAAGTCTCTTTACAGCACTTTGCTGCGCTTTGCAGCACTTCACAGCACTTTGCAGCATGGTTACATTTCACTGCACTGTACGGATGAAGTAACGTTATGTAATATGTTTGATTATGCCAGAATCTCAGCAGATAACTTGCATCAAAGCTCAGATGCAAACCCTCTCTGAAGTCAATTTTGTGATGACTTTACAAAAATGTTAATAGAAAACATAAATATGTTGTTGAGCTTCATTAGTCAGTCAGCTATTGGATTGTCTCGCCCTCTTATTGTTTTTATTTGCTAATAACATTGGCATTGATGTTGGGTATGGATTGCCTGAAAGTTATTATCAAGTCAACTTCGTTTTTTTGCTGACAGACTTGGAAGGTCTTGCATCTGAAATCTTGTTATTTCATAGCTGAGCTCTGTAGGCAGATCAGAGGAGCATGTGGGAGTGGGCGTCCACTGCTGAGAGTGCAGAGCTGGTGTTGAGAGAGAAGAGATAAAATAAGCTCTTGAGAACTTACTTCTTCTACCCACCATAAGATGAGTGTCTCTCTCTCTCTCTCTCTCTCTCTCTCTCTCTCTCTCTCTCTCTCTCTCTCTCTCTCTCTCTCTCTCTCTCTCTCTCTCTCTCTCTCTCTCTCTCTCTCTCTTTCTCTGTCTCTCTCTCGCTCTCTCGCTCTGCCATCTTTGTGTCTGCTTCTGTATTTCTATCTTTTTCTATTTCACTCACTCGCTGTCGTAAAGAGAGAGAGAGAGACAGAGAGAGAGAGAGAGAGAGAGAGAGAGAGAGAGAGAGAGAGAGAGAGAGAGAGAGAGAGAGAGAGAGAGAGAGAGAGAGAGAGAGAGAGAGAGAGAGAGAGTGGAGGAGGTGAAGCCCTGTGCGCATATGTGTGTGTTCCCCTGTCCTGACTTTTGGCACATGCGCCCAGATTGGCTTCCGACCTGAGCTGTGTTTACAGTAGTCTCTCAACATACCATGCTTCCAGCTCCCTCCTCCTCCTGCTCTCCTCGTCCTCTCTCTCTTTTCCTCCACCTCCTCTTCTTTCCTTTCTTTGAACTTCCACCTTTCTCATCCTACGCCTCTCCCGCCTCCTGCTCCTCCTCTTCCTCCTCTTCCTCCTCTTCCTTCTGCGTCTGCTTCTCTTATTCACTAGTGCTGATCCTTTCCGTCTGTTTTCTTCCTCCTCCCTCACTCTCTCCCTCCCTCCTGTTCTGTTCCGTTTCTTTCCTCCGTTCTTCTGTTCTCTCTGCTCCCGCTGCTATTCCCTCCAAACGAGGTCGGCTTTAAATAAAACAGCGGACAAATGAGTGAGCATGCGGGGCCACTCGTGCATGCAGTGCCATGCGCCCAAGTTTCGGGCCTGCCTTTCAGTCAGGGCATTGCAGCAGGGCTTCCTCGGCTCGCATTGTCAGAGTGTGTCTCCTGAAGAGACTCTCTTCCCCCTCCCGATGCAGTGTGCTTTAACCTGTTAACACCATGAATTTGGAAGAAGTCGCAAAGGACAAAAAAGTATAGTAAACCAGACAACAGTGTTCACCATAATACACAGTTAGCCTTTTAAGACATGGTGTTATAAATTTGCAGTCAACAGAATGGCAATGACCAAGTCATAGTACGTTACTAAAGGCCCTGTGTTCTGTCATAGTATTGTAGTACTATGGTAGTTAGCTTTTCAGTGAGTATTACTGCGTGCCACTGGAGGTACGGCGTGAATTAAGGGGCTGCAGGAGAGGCTTTTGTTTATTGTATTCACTGCTTTGTGCACATTTTCTTTTACCTGAATATCACACAATAGTTCTGCATGACTTGCTCAGCAGCAGTGTTATTCTAAACCAAATTCCAAGTGTTTCTCACTGTTCTTTTTACCTGAATCTCTTGGCAGTCATCCGCTGTTCTGTGGAATAGTTCTTGCATTGTAAATCGTGTCATGCTGGTCTAGGTGTTTTTGGTTTTGCAGTACACTATTTCTGTCTGCCATTATTTCTGTCAGCTTTTTAAAGGGCCCCACTTTAGCTCTCCATTCCCCCCACATCCCTCTGCACCACTGCAGCAGGCTCACTATGGGCCTTATGTTTCCCTCTCAAGCCCTCTCGCTTACCTCAGGTGTGTGTGTGTGTGTGTGTGTGTGTGTGTGTGTGTGTGTGTGTGTGTGTGTGTGTGTGTGTGTGTGTGTGTGTGTGTGTGTGTGTGTGTGTGTGTGTGTGTGTGTGTGTGTGTGTGTGTGTGTGTGTGTGTGTGTGTGTGTGTGTGTGTGTGTGTGTGTGTGTGTGTTTCCGACTTCTCTACTCCTCCATGTCTCGTCTCTTCCCTTCTTGATCTGTATGCATCAGTGGTTTTAGTTTCTTGTCCACAGTCCAACAGCCCCACCCCCCTCTAAAAGACTCACAGAGACCCTCCTGTGTTTCAACTGAGTTTCCTTAGCTTTCTCTCTTCTCCTTCTTCCTCCTCTTCTGCTTGTTCAGCTCTTTCTCTCGTTCTCTCTCTCTCTCTCTCTCTCTCTCTCTCTCTCTCTCTCTCTCTCTCTCTCTCTCTCTCTCTCTCTCTCTCTCTCTCTCTCTCTCTCTCTCTCTTTCTCTCTTTCTCCTCTGTGGCTATTTGAAAAGACCTCATGTGGGCTGACCCAGACCCAGGATATTGTATCAGACATGCAGCATATTGGGCTCTGGACTGACTGCTGAGGACTTGAGTTGCTGATGTATGAGCCATTACATCCCTCCTGTTTTGATTATTTCTTTATCTCTCCCTGTCGTTCTCTAACTGTCTTTCCCTCCCTCACTGCTTCCTTCCCCCTTTTCTTTCTGTGCTGCTTTCCCGCCCTAACTTTCTCTCTTCTGTCTGTCTGCTGTCTGTCTCTCATTCCCTCTGCCTTTCATTCTCTCTCTCTCTCTCTCTCTCTCTCTCTCTCTCTCTCTCTCTCTCTCTCTCTCTCCCTCTCCCTCTCTCTCTATCCCCCCCCTCTCTCTCTCTCTCTCTCTCTCTCTCTCTCTCTCTCTCTTTCTTTCTTTCTTTTTCTCTGTTTCCTGGTTCTTGT
>NC_085864.1:6581327-6588827 GCF_034702125.1 Engraulis encrasicolus | reverse complement strand
ATTTTTGTGTTGAAGTAGTCATTTCAGAGGCTATTGTAGGCCTATCACACTGTGTGTTGACTTGAAAGGTATGGACTCTAGCTCCAGTAGTGTGCCACACTGCAAAAAACACGTTTTTTTAGCATCACTATGTATCACCACTAACAGTCCTTTTGTGTAGTTTTGTGAACTCCTGTCTGTCTGTTTTGCAAGTTTAATTATGGCTCTCTGTAATTCCAGACAAATCTCCATGACGTATGTATCTAAGCACTCCTTTTCACAAAAGACTATGGAGATTAAATCAGGCAGAGATGATTCAAACAGAATTTCTAGAGATCTACATAATTAGTAACAGACTGTAAAGCGCTACTGTATGTGTGTGTGTGTGTGTGTGTGTGTGTGTGTGTGTGTGTGTGTGTGTGTGTGTGTGTGTGTGTGTGTGTGTGTGCGCGTGTGTGGTGTGTGTGTGTGTGTGTGTGTGTGTGTGTGTGTGTGTGTGTGTGTGTGTGTGTGTGTGTGTGTGTGCATGCGCGCGTGCGTGAGTTTATGTGTGTGTGTGTGTGTGTGTGCATGCGCGTGTGTGTGTGTGTGTGTGTGTGTGTGTGTGTGTGTGCGCGTGTGAGTGTGTGCTACGCGTGCGTGTGCGTGTGACTTGAAACAGCGTCTGCAGGTCCCCGACGCTTCACAGCAGCTTTGACAGCGGGGGGCCTATAAGCCCATTAGGTCAATGAGGCTACATGGAAAGTGTAGCATATATTACAATAAGTCTGCACGCAATTGCTCCAATATTACCATAATGCTACAGCCTACTGTACAAAATGTAATCTACTTAAAGAAAAAAAACGAAATAGTTCAATATAGGCTTTATGTGAATGGTCTGTGGCCTGCTGAACGTATGCATGACAGATATGAGAGTTGAAGTTCCCTGTTTTTTTTAGTAAAGCAAAACAAACCAATGTAATTTCAGTTCCTGTTTTTCTGCATGTTTTGGGTTTGCATGGCACATGGCATGACGCCTGCAGGAGATGTGAATCAGGACTCTGTCATGTTCATGTGTTTTTATATGGGGTGATCATCATGAATAAGTCTGATGCATTTGTATGATATGAACTAGTCTCAAGTACTTAAGATCCATACAGAAACATACAGTGCATACACATAAACAGTATTATGAATTAATCTCATGCATGATACATATTGTCAATGACTGGCATAAACTTTGTATCTCCACTTTCTGTTACAGTATATCTTACACGCTCCATCATTAAAACTGGGGTTTAAATCTTAAATAAAACTCATATACTCATGGTTAGTGACCAATTGTACTGCTTTCACATATAAATAAGTAATTCAATAGTTTCTGAAAGGTGGAGATATGAAGTTTCTGCCGGACAGCAATGCTATACAAGATAAAGGCGCATCTGGGAGGAGTGGAAGCAAAGTGAAAGACACAATCAGATACACTAATCATTAGTGGATCAGATGACCTTCATGCCCCCAGAACAGTCAGGTTTGACACTTACCCCTGACTAATTCCTGACCCTGTAATGAGATAATGAGGACCTGCTTAGCCCTTATCTGTCTGTGGGAACCACTATAGCATATCACCCACTCTCCCTCATAGTTAGCATAGTATGAGTTAGTGCTGAGTAAACCTGGGCTCAAAGTACATTACATTACACTTAGACATTACACTGACAATCTTATCCAAAGCGATTTGCAGGCATTATTTTACAGGGTATTGGTTACAGTCCCTGGCTCAATGTGGGGTTAGGTGCCTTGCTCAAGAGCACTTCAGCCATGGATGGAGGTGTAGGGAGAGAAGGGATTCGAACCTGCAACCCTCTGGTCTTCAGACCACCTTCTCAACTATTAAGCCACCGCTACCGCAAAAAACTACACAAACTACACGACTATTGGCTTGATTCTCGGCTAAAAAATCCTTACAAATCAGTCGAGAGTTTCCCCCCAGGACCATTGCAAGTTTCCTTTGTCATGTGTAATGTTCCAAGATAGAATTTTGCTAGCTCAAAGGGTCGCCGACTGCAAATAATAGACATCAGAAATGTTTGATATTTACAAATTGAAAACACAACATCAGGTATTGTTTCCGTGTTCACGATTGGAGATATAATAGGATGGTGAGTTGCCATTCTATTTATGTATGCGGCACAACACAATGCCAAATCAGTTTTAAAGTTGTGTAGTTTGAGCCAGCAGGGAAGCAAAGGGGTCCCTTCTCCTGGGCCCAGGGAGACAGGGAGCTCAGAAATTGGTCCTCAATGCATTGTTCATATCGGGTTTGGGGCCTTTTCAGATGACTTTGTCCCAGACCCAGGCCCCAGCCAAAGCTATCAGTGGCTCTGATGAACAGAAAGACCTGAGCTCCGATTAGCATTAGCCTCTGGCATTGTGTGTATGCATGCATAATATGTGCGACCGTGTGTGTGTGTGTGTGTGTGTGTGTGTGTGTGTGTGTGTGTGTGTGTGTGTGTGTGTGTGTGTGTGTGTGTGTGTGTGTGTGTGTGTGTGTGTGTGTGTGTGTGTGTGTGTGTGTGTGTGTGCGCGTGTGTGTGTGTGTGTGTGTGTGTGTGTGTGTACACTTTGAAGTGCTGAGAGAGCTATAGTGTATTAATCGCTGTTACCATAGCACAGGAACAGGCAGTAGCCAAGACTTACAATCAATCTGCAGCTGGATTTTCAGTCTTGACCAGGGTACGCCCTCCACCCAGCTCCTGTAAAGGGACTCCACAGATCTGTTTTCAGGAATCCAGTTAAAAAACTGCCACCGAAAAAAGAAAACCACTTTGGCCGAGGAAGTCTGATACTTGAAGTGCCTGTGGGGGGAAATTCCTGAATGTCACTGACACACATTTTTGTGGTTTGTGTAAAAGCATTTGTCATTCTTGTTCACAAAATGATATACCCGGTGTAAACACAAAGTTGTTTATTTGTGAAAGTCAGTATAAAAGGCGCTCAAAACAAGTCACAGCAAAATAAGCAAAAACAACAATCATCACATTGTCAAACAGTAGTGTTTCTCAATGGGGGCTCTACAGCCCCCCAGGGGGCATTAGGGAGCCCTCGGGGTGTGTTGAGAAGGACACAGCTGAAAGGTGGCAGTGCTTAGTTGCAATGCAGGGGCATTCGTCAATTGTATTTTTCGTTCTATGGAGGGGCGTTGGCAGGATCAAGGGGGCCTTGGGAGGCTTATGATGTGGTCAAGGGGGTGTTTGTTCAAAAAAGGTTGAGAACCACAGTGGCTGCCAAAGCGGGAGGTGGTCAGAGAGTATGAGTAAGGCAAAAGGAGTGTACTGTACACCAGACAAAAACAAAGAGTAGCAGAAGTAGACCCATGTGTAACAGGAGGCAAAGGGGATGGTATAGGAGGATGTTCTGTGATGTCACCACTCAATGGGAAGGAGTGTCGAGAGAGGAAGCCAGAGGAGACAGAGAGGAGGAAAGGCACGAGCACAGAGTGCACGGCACAGAGTGTCAGCAAAACAAAATACAGCGAGAGGAAGTGTGTGTGTGGGCGCACAGAGGCTGAAATGTATCTTCTGTGTTTCAAGTGTTCGCTGTGTGTGTGTGCGTGTGTGTGTGTGCGCATGTGTGTGTGTGTGTATGGAATGGGATAGGGTTTGTCCAGCCCAGAGCCTTTTGATCAGACTCACAACTGCTTGAACATGGTTGGGGAAAGAAAGAAAAGAAAATTGTGTGTGTGTGTGTGTTTGGCACAAGGGATTGCATACAGGGCCAAGTGAAGGAGTGAAGTGCCTGCCAGGAGTGAGATTTGGGGAGGAATGCTGTTGTTCATTTGGCCTGCTCCACTCCACTCTACTCTACTACTCTACTCCACTCTACTCTACTCACGCACATAGGTCAGCTGCCATAGAGAACCTATAGAGAGATTCTTTACAAGCCCACAAGGAAGTGGACGTAACCTACGTATAACCCCCCCCTCTCTAATACACACGCTCTATTCCTCTTGCTGTTTCCTTGTCGTCTCCATTTGCCAACTCTATTTCCATTCAGTCTTCCATCTCAGCCTCCTGCTTTCCTTTTCCTCTCTCCTGTCCTCTATTTCTCCCTCTCTCTGCCTCTTCTCCTTCGTTCTTCCCTCTCTCGATCTCCTTCTTGTTGTTGCTCTCCCTCTCACGTTTCCATGTCTGAAGAGAACTGACAGGCAGGTGGTGAGTTGAACTTCAGTGCGCGTGCTTTCTCTCTCTCTCTCTCTCTCTCTCTCTCTCTCTCTCTCTCTCTCTCTATCCCTCTCTCTCTCTCTGTCTCGCTCTCGCTCTCTCTTCCTCTCGGGCCAGCTGGAATCCTAAGGAAGGAACTAGGAGGAGGATTTTTTTTGCTGTACGTGCTGGGAGTTGCCATTTTAAGACTTCCCTTTTCCCTCTCCCTCCCTCCCTCCCTCCCTCTTTCTCTCTCTCTCTCTGGTGTCCTGGCACTTTTTCGTGTGTGCAAAAGCTTTGTCTGCTTGTCAGAGGGTGGTCATGTTGTCATGTCTTTTTCGTTTAATAATTAGCTAACCTGTAAAGGATCTGGAGGTACAGGGAGAGAGAGAGAGAGAGAGAGAGAGAGAGAGAGAGAGAGAGAGAGAGAGCGAAAGAGAGAGAGAGACAGAGAGAGAGAGAGAGAGAGAGAGAGAGAGAGAGAGCACACACACACACACACACACACACACACACACATGTATACGCACCAACACTAAAGCAGCATGAGGAAGAAAAAGGGAAGGAGAAAGAAAACTATGTCTTTTGTCATATAGGATCTTGTCAGACATCCCCCTCCTCTCCTCCCCTCTCCATCTTTCCCTCTCAGTTCCTCTGCTCTTTTTTCCTCTCTTCTCTTCTCTTCTCTTCTCTTCTCTTCTCTTCTCTTCTCTTCTCTTCTCTTCTCTTCTCTTCTCTTCTCTTCTCTTCTCTTCTCTTCTCTTCTCTTCTCTTCTCTTCTCTCCTCTCCTCTTCTCTTCTCTTCTCTTCTCTTCTCTTCTCTTCTCTTCTCTTCTCTTCTCCTCTCCTCTCCTCTCCTCTGCTCCCCTCCCCCTGCTACATCTGCTGTGTGGGCTGGAGGGATTATGGATGTCTGGGTCATGACCCCCAGCAGCATAAGGAGATGATGTTGCCACAGGTTAGCCTTGGCTAATGGACCCCGCTCTGCGCCCCTCTCCTCTCCTCTCCTCTCCTCTCCTCTCCTCTCCTCTCCTCTCCTCTCCTCTGCTGTATCTCCTCTCCTCTCCTCTCCTCTCCTCTCCTCTCCTCTCCTTTCCTCTTCTCCTCTCCTCTCTTCTCCTCTCCTCTTCTCCTCTCCTATGCTGTATCTCCTCTCTCTCTCCTCTCCTGTTTCTCTCTCTCCTCTCCTCTCCTCTCCTCTGCTCTCCTCTCCTCTTCTCCTCTACCCCATCTCCTCTCCTCTCCTCTCCTCTTCTCTTCTCTTCTCTTCTCTTCTCTTCTCTTCTCTTCTCTTCTCTTCTCTTCTCTTCTCTTCTCTTCTCTTCTCTTCTATTCTCTCTATTTCAACAGCCCTTTTTCTATATTCTTTTCTTTCCCCTCCACCCTCCTACATCCCACTCAGTCTCAGCTGCTGTGTAGGCTTATGGTGTCTGGGTCATGGCCCCCAGCAGTAGAGGACGGATGATGTTGCCACAGGTTAGCATAAAGGTTAGCCTCGGCTAATGGACCCAACACATTGCCTCTCGATAAATGAATGAGTGTGTGTGTGTGTGCGTGTGCGTGTGCGTGTGCGTGTGTGTGCGTGTGCGTGTGCGTGTGCGTGTGCGTGTGCGTGTGCGTGTGCGTGTGCGTGTGCGTGTGTGTGTATGTGTGTGTGTGCGTGCGTGTGTGCATGCATGAGTGTGTGGTGCGTGTCTTTAACCCCATGTGGAGTTGATTGTATCCATCTAGAGGCCCACTGGGCATCACGTTACAGCCTACAGGGTGGTGGTTTAGAGCGGGCAGCCTTTATCTGGGATACTCGGCTTTCTGGTGGTTTCTCTGCTACTGCAGTGGAGTCTATAGGCTTTGCCAGGCATCCCAGATGAACTGCAGGGCTTTCTTTAAGCAGAGCAGTTGCTGGAGAGACCATGAAATCGACACTCACATGTATCTTCCGTGTGTGTGTGTGTGTGTGTGTGTGTGTGTGTGTGTGTGTGTGTGTGTGTGTGTGTGTGTGTGTGTGTGTGTGTGTGTGTGTGTGTGTGTGTGTGTGTGTGTGTGTGTGTGTGTGTGTGTGTGTGTGTGTGTGTGTGTGTGTGTGTGTGCATGTGCATGTGCGTGTGCGTGCGTGCGTGCGTGCATGTGTGTGTTTGCTTGTTTGCATTTTCATTGAGTTTTCTGTAACCCTGAACTAGCAAGTCTATAGGAGAGAGACAGGCAGGCAGACAGACAGACAGACAGAGACTGTGGCCATGCGTGAAATGCTCACTTCCTTATTTACCACATAGTGCATGACTACACACAGTTAGGTGCCAATCACATTGTGTTGTTCTCTACAGTGGCCTATGTTGTGAACATTTCAGACTGTCTATCCAGAGACACTTCTTCTCACTCCACCTACATGCAGCGCATACCGCCTTTTCATATATGTTCACCAAATAACACATGCATTCTAAATTGTCTTTGTTTGGGCAATCATTGAGGAGACTTTGTCTGAAAGCTCTCTTGCAAATGTTATTGTTTTGTGTGAAAGTCAGACTTAGTGTTATTGTTTTGTGTGAAAGTCAGATGTAAAACTGGCTGGTAAGAGATGCAGACTTTCTGGTTTAAGTTTCAACTGATTGTACGGAGGTAATATTGTATGTCTGGTATGTAATTCAGTGTTGTTATTGTATTGTATGTGTGCTCTCCCATCCTGTGTTTGTGTTGTGTCTCTTTAAATTGAAAGGCCAATGTAATAGAGCAGAGTTCAATGCTTATCTTGCTGCGTTCGTCAACGCTTGACTCACACAATTCACGGAATAAAGACCTCATTCATTCAGCGATTACTGAAATCCTTGAGAAGTTAGAGCATTGTTACACTAACAGAGATTGTCCCAGAGAGAGGGAGAGAGAGAGAGAGAGAGAGAGAGAGAGAGAGAGAGAGAGAGAGAGAGAGAGAGAGAGAGAGAGAGAGAGAGAGAGAGAGAGAGAGAGAGAGAGAAGGAGAGAGAGAGAAGGAGAGAGAGAGAAGAGAGTACTGCACATGCTAGGGCAATACTAAAACAATTGTTACAGCCTTTAATTGCTTCGGCCATCACAACATTACACCACAGATCAGCACAAATGATCGGCACGTTGCAGATTATGATTCATGCTGGCCAGCGATATTTAGTATTCAGCCGGGTTGTTGGCTACAGCTCCATAAGCACAATATAGCCCTTGGCATAACCCCCTGCCAGACTTAATCGGGAGTATTTTATTACAGTAAAGGTGCACTGTGAGGATGGTGGCCAGAGTGGGTATTGCAACTCTGCTGCTCTTTGAAACTGTGCTGCCTGCTGCCAAATGTCGTCTTTTCATGAATATTTACTAAATA